>NC_142052.1:18283000-18600000 GCF_982192425.1 Myodes glareolus
TTCAGAGAAAATCACTTTCCTTTGAAAGTGCCTTAAGCTACTTACAAGCATTCACAAGAAACTCACATGCATTTTCCTGAAAGAGAAGCAGTCTGTTCCAACACTTCAATTCACTGTGCGAAGTGAATGGAGTGTTGCTTCACTTTCTAAATGCAGTCCTTTCAGAGAAAATCACTTTCCTTTGAAAGTGCCTTAAGCGACTCACAAGCATTCACAAAAAACTCACATCCGTTTCTCTGAAAGAGAAGCAGTCTGTTCCAAAACTTCAATTCACTGTGCGTAGTGAATGGAGTGTTTCTTCACATTCTAATTGCTGTAGTTTCAGAGAAAATCACTTTCCTTTGAAAGTGCCTTAAGCGACTCACAAGCATTCACAAAAAACTCACATCCGTTTCTCTGAAAGAGAAGCAGTCTGTTCCCACACTTCAATACACTGTGCGAAGTGAATGGAGTGTTGCTTCACTTTCTAAATGCTGTCCTTTCAGAGAAAATCACTTTCCTTTGAAAGTGCCTTAAGCTACTTACAAGCATTCACAAAAAACTCACATCCGTGTCTCTGAAAGAGAAGCAGTCTGTTTCAACACTTCAATTAACAGCGCGTAGTGAATGGCGTGTTGCTTCCCTTTCGTAATGCGGTCCTTTCAGAGAAAATAACTTTCCCTTGAAAGTGCCTTAAGCTACTTACAAGCATTTAACAGACATTCACATGCGTTTCTCTGAAAGAGAAGCAGTCTGTTCCAACACTTCAATTCACTGTGCGAAGTGAATTGAGTGTTGCTTCACTTTCTAAATGCTGTCCTTTCAGAGAAAATCACTTTCCTTTGAAAGTGCCTTAAGCTACTTACAAGCATTCACAAGAAACTCACATGCATTTTTCTGAAAGAGAAGCAGGCTGTTCCAACACTTCAATTCACTGTGCGAAGTGAATGGAGTGTTGATTCAATTTCTAAATGCTGTCCTTCCAGAGAAAATCACTTTCCTTTGAAAGTGCCTTAAGCTACTTAGAAGTATTCACAAGAAACTCACATGCATTTCTGTGAAAGAGAAGCAGGCTGTTTCAACACTTCAATTCACTGTGCGAAGTGAATGGAGTGTTGCTTCACTTTCTAAATGCTCTCCTTTCAGAGAAAATCACTCTCTTTTGAAACTGCCTTAAGCTACTTACAAGAATTCACAAGAAACTCACATCTGCTTCTCTGAAAGAGAAGCAGTCTGTTCCAACACTTCAATTCACTGTGCGAAGTGAATGGAGTGTTGCTTCACTTTCTAAATGCTGTCCTTTCAGAGAAAATCACTTTCCTTTGAAAGTACCTAATGCTACTTACAAGCATTCAACAGAAATTCACATGCGTTTCTCTGAAAGAGAAGCAGTCTGTTCCAACACTTCAATTCACTGTGCGAAGTGAATGGAGTGTTGCTTCACTTTCTAAATGCTGTTCTTTCAGAGAAAATCACTTTCCTTTGAAAGTGCCTTAAGCTACTTACAAACATTCACAAGAAACTCACATGCATTTTTCTGAAAGAGAAGCAGTCTCTTCCAACAATTCAATTCACTGTGAAGTGAATGGATTGTTGCTTCACTTTCTAAATGCTATCCTTTTAGAGAAAATCACTCTATTTTGAAACTGCCTTAAGCTACTTACAAGCATTCACAAGAAACTCACATCTGTTTCTCTGAAAGAGAAGCAGTCTGTTCCAACACTTCAATTCACTGTGCGAAGTGAATGGAGTGTTGCTTCACTTTCTAAATGCTCTCCTTTCAGAGAAAATCACTTTCCTTTGAAAGTGCCTTAAGCTACTTACAAGCATTCAACAGAAATTCACGTGCGTTTCTCTGAAAGAGAAGCAGTCTGTTCCAACACTTCAATTCACTGTGCGAAGTGAATGGAGTGTTGCTTCACTTTCTAAATGCTGTCCTTTCAGAGAAAATCACTTTCCTTTGAAAGTGCCTTAAGCTACTTACAAGCATTCACAAGAAACTCACATGCATTTTCCTGAAAGAGAAGCAGTCTGTTCCAACACTTCAATTCACTGTGCGAAGTGAATGGAGTGTTGCTTCATTTTCTAAATGCGGTCCTTTCAGAGAAAATCACTTTCCTTTGAAAGTGCCTTAAGCGACTCACAAGCATTCACAAAAAACTCACATCCGTTTCTCTGAAAGAGAAGCAGTCTGTTCCAAAACTTCAATTCACTGTGCGTAGTGAATGGAGTGTTTCTTCACATTCTAATTGCTGTAGTTTCAGAGAAAATCACTTTCCTTTGAAAGTGCCTTAAGCTACTTACAAGAATTCAAACGAAACTCACATGCATTTTTCTGAAAGAGAAGCGGTCTGTTCCAACAACTTCAATTCACTGCGAAGTGAATGGAGTGTTGCTTCCCTTTCTAAATGCTATCCTTTTAGAGAAAATCACTCTCTTTTGAAAGTGCCTTAAGCTACTTACAAGCATTCAACAGAAATTCACATGCGTTTCTCTGAAAGAGAAGCAGTCTGTTCCAACACTTCAATTCACTTTGCGAAGTGAATGGAGTGTTGCTTCACTTTTAAATGCTGTCCTTTCAGAGAAAATCACTTTTCTTTGAAAGTGCCTTAAGCTACTTACAAGTATTCAAAAGAAACTCACATGCATTTCTGTGAAAGAAAAGCAGTCTGTTCCAACACTTCAATTCACTGTGCGAAGTGAATGGAGTGTTGCTTCACTTTCTAAATGCTGTCTTTCAGAAAAAATCACTTTCCTTTGAAAGTGCCTTAAGCTACTTACAAACATTCACATAAACTCACATCTATTCTCTGAAAGAGAAGCAGTCTGTTCCAACACTTCAATACACTGTGCGAAGTGAATGGAGTGTTGCTTCTCTTTCTAAATGCTGTCCTTTCAGAGAAAATCACTTTCCTTTGAAAGTGCCTTAAGTTACAAGCATTCACAAAAAACTCACATCCGTTTCTCTGAAAGAGAAGCAGTCTGTTTCAACACTTCAATTAACTGCGCGTAGTGAATGGCGTGTTGCTTCCCTTTCGTAATGCGGTCCTTTCAGAGAAAATAACTTTCCTTTGAAAGTGCCTTAAGCTACTTACAAGCATTCAACAGAAATTCACGTGCGTTTCTCTGAAAGAGAAGCAGTCTGTTCCAACACTTCAATTCACTGTGCGAAGTGAATGGAGTGTTGCTTCACTTTCTAAATGCGGTCCTTTCAGAGAAAATCACTTTCCTTTGAAAGTGCCTTAAGCGACTCACAAGCATTCACAAAAAACTCACATCCGTTTCTCTGAAAGAGAAGCAGTCTGTTCCAACACTTCAATTCACTGTGCGTAGTGAATGGAGTGTTTCTTCACATTCTAATTGCTGTAGTTTCAGAGAAAATCACTTTCCTTTGAAAGTGCCTTAAGCTACTTACAAGCATTCACAAGAAACTCACAAGCATTTTTCTGAAAGAGAAGCAGTCTGTTCCAACAACTTCAATTCACTGCGAAGTGAATGGAGTGTTGCTTCACTTTCTAAATGCTATCCTTTTAGAGAAAATCACTCTCTTTTGAAAGTGCCTTAAGCTACTTACAAGCATTCAACAGAAATTCACATGCGTTTCTCTGAAAGAGAAGCAGTCTGTTCCAACACTTCAATTCACTTTGCGAAGTGAATGGAGTGTTGCTTCACTTTCTAAATGCTGTCCTTTCAGAGAAAATCACTTTCCTTTGAAAGTGCCTTAAGCTACTTACAAGTATTCACAAGAAACTTACATCGATTTCTGTGAAAGAGAAGCAGTCTGTTCCAACACTTGAATTCACTGTGCGAAGTGAATGGAATTTTGCTTCACTTTCTAAATGCTATTCTTTCAGAGAAAATCACTCTCATTTGAAACTGCCTTAAGCTACTTACAAGCATTCACAAGAAACTCACATCTGTTTCTCTGAAAGAGAAGCAGTCTGTTCCAACACTTCAATTCACTGTGCGAAGTGAATGGATGTTGCTTCACTTTCTTAATGCTTTCCTTTCAGAGAAAATCACTTTCCTTTGAAAGTGCCTTAAGCTACTTACAAACATTCACAAGAAACTCACATGCATTTTTCTGAAAGAGAAGCAGTCTGTTCCAACACTTCAATTCACTGCAAAGTGAATGGAGTGTTGCTTCACTTTCTAAATGCTATCCTTTTAGAGAAAATCACTCTATTTTGAAACTGCCTTAAGCTACTTACAAGCATTCACAAGAAACTCACATCTGTTTCTCTGAAAAGAAGCAGTCTGTTCCAACACCTCAATTCACTCTGCGAAGTGAATGGAGTGTTGCTTCACTTTCTAAATGCTGTCCTTTCAGAGAAAATCACTTTCCTTTGAAAGTGCCTTAAGCTACTTACAAGCATTCACAAGAAACTCACATGCATTTTCCTGAAAGAGAAGCAGTCTGTTCCAACACTTCAATTCACTGTGCGAAGTGAATGGAGTGTTGCTTCACTTTCTAAATGCGGTCCTTTCAGAGAAAATCACTTTCCTTTGAAAGTGCCTTAAGCGACGCACAAGCATTCACAAAAAACTCACATCCGTTTCTCTGAAAGAGAAGCAGTCTGTTCCAACACTTCAATTCACTGTGCGTAGTGAATGGAGTGTTTCTTCACATTCTAATTGCTGTAGTTTCAGAAAAAATCACTTTCCTTTGAAAGTGCCTTAAGCTACTTACAAGCATTCACAAGAAACTCACATGCATTGTTCTGAAAGAGAAGCAGTCTGTTCCAACAACTTCAATTCACTGCGAAGTGAATGGAGTGTTGCTTCCCTTTCTAAATGCTATCCTTTTAGAGAAAATCACTCTCTTTTGAAAGTGCCTTAAGCTACTTACAAGCATTCAACAGAAATTCACATGCGTTTCTCTGAAAGAGAAGCAGTCTGTTCCAACACTTCAATTCACTTAGCGAAGTGAATGGAGTGTTGCTTCACTTTATAAATGCTGTCCTTTCAGAGAAAATCACTTTCCTTTGAAAGTGCCTTAAGCTACTTACAAGTATTCACAAGAAACTCACATGCATTTCTGTGAAAGAGAAGCAGTCTGTTCCAACACTTCAATTCACTGTGCGAAGTGAATGGAGTGTTGCTTCACTTTCTAAATGCTGTCTTTCAGAAAAAATCACTTTCCTTTGAAAGTGCCTTAAGCTACTTACAAACATTCACATAAACTCACATCTATTCTCTGAAAGAGAAGCAGTCTGTTCCAACACTTCAATACACTGTGCGAAGTGAATGGAGTGTTGCTTCTCTTTCTAAATGCTGTCCTTTCAGAGAAAATCACTTTCCTTTGAAAGTGCCTTAAGTTACAAGCATTCACAAAAAACTCACATCCATTTCTCTGAAAGAGAAGCAGTCTGTTTCAACACTTCAATTAACTGCGCGTAGTGAATGGCGTGTTGCTTCCCTTTCGTAATGCGGTCCTTTCAGAGAAAATAACTTTCCTTTGAAAGTGCCTTAAGCTACTTACAAGCATTTAACAGATATTCACATGCGTTTCTCTGAAAGAGAAGCAGTCTGTTCCAACACTTCAATTCACTGTGCGAAGTGAATGGAGTGTTGCTTCACTTTCTAAATGCTCTCCTTTCAGAGAAAATCACTTTCCTTTGAAAGTGCCTTAAGCTACTTACAAGCATTCAACAGAAATTCACGTGCCTTTCTCTGAAAGAGAAGCAGTCATTTCCAACACTTCAATTCACTGTGCGAAGTGAATGGAGTGTTGCTTCACTTTCTAAATGCTATCCTTTTAGAAAAATCACTCTATTTTGAAACTGCCTTAAGCTACTTACAAGCATTCACAAGAAACTCACATCTGTTTCTCTGAAAAGAAGCAGTCTGTTCCAACACCTCAATTCACTCTGCGAAGTAAATGGAGTGTTGCTTCACTTTCTAAATGCTGTCCTTTCAGAGAGAATCACTTTCCTTTGAAAGTGCCTTAAGCTACTTACAAGCATTCACAAGAAACTCACATGCATTTTCCTGAAAGAGAAGCAGTCTGTTCCAACACTTCAATTCACTGTGCGAAGTGAATGGAGTGTTGCTTCACTTTCTAAATGCGGTCCTTTCAGAGAAAATCACTTTCCTTTGAAAGTGCCTTAAGCGACTCACAAGCATTCACAAAAAACTCACATCCGTTTCTCTGAAAGAGAAGCAGTCTGTTCCAACACTTCAATTCACTGTGCGTAGTGAATGGAGTGTTTCTTCACATTCTAATTGCTGTAGTTTCAGAGAAAATCACTTTCCTTTGAAAGTGCCTTAAGCTACTTACAAGCATTCACAAGAAACTCACAAGCATTTTTCTGAAAGAGAAGCAGTCTGTTCCAACAACTTCAATTCACTGCGAAGTGAATGGAGTGTTGCTTCACTTTCTAAATGCTATCCTTTTAGAGAAAATCACTCTCTTTTGAAAGTGCCTTAAGCTACTTACAAGCATTCAACAGAAATTCACATGCGTTTCTCTGAAAGAGAAGCAGTCTGTTCCAACACTTCAATTCACTTTGCGAAGTGAATGGAGTGTTGCTTCACTTTCTAAATGCTGTCCTTTCAGAGAAAATCACTTTCCTTTGAAAGTGCCTTAAGCTACTTACAAGTATTCACAAGAAACTTACATCGATTTCTGTGAAAGAGAAGCAGTCTGTTCCAACACTTGAATTCACTGTGCGAAGTGAATGGAATTTTGCTTCACTTTCTAAATGCTATTCTTTCAGAGAAAATCACTCTCATTTGAAACTGCCTTAAGCTACTTACAAGCATTCACAAGAAACTCACATCTGTTTCTCTGAAAGAGAAGCAGTCTGTTCCAACACTTCAATTCACTGTGCGAAGTGAATGGATGTTGCTTCACTTTCTTAATGCTTTCCTTTCAGAGAAAATCACTTTCCTTTGAAAGTGCCTTAAGCTACTTACAAACATTCACAAGAAACTCACATGCATTTTTCTGAAAGAGAAGCAGTCTGTTCCAACACTTCAATTCACTGCGAAATGAATGGAGTGTTGCTTCACTTTCTAAATGCTATCCTTTTAGAGAAAATCACTCTATTTTGAAACTGCCTTAAGCTACTTACAAGCATTCACAAGAAACTCACATCTGTTTCTCTGAAAAGAAGCAGTCTGTTCCAACACCTCAATTCACTCTGCGAAGTGAATGGAGTGTTGCTTCACTTTCTAAATGCTGTCCTTTCAGAGAAAATCACTTTCCTTTGAAAGTGCCTTAAGCTACTTACAAGCATTCACAAGAAACTCACATGCATTTTCCTGAAAGAGAAGCAGTCTGTTCCAACACTTCAATTCACTGTGCGAAGTGAATGGAGTGTTGCTTCACTTTCTAATTGCTGTAGTTTCAGAAAAAATCACTTTCCTTTGAAAGTGCCTTAAGCTACTTACAAGCATTCACAAGAAACTCACATGCATTGTTCTGAAAGAGAAGCAGTCTGTTCCAACAACTTCAATTCACTGCGAAGTGAATGGAGTGTTGCTTCCCTTTCTAAATGCTATCCTTTTAGAGAAAATCACTCTCTTTTGAACGTGCCTTAAGCTACTTACAAGCATTCAACAGAAATTCACATGCGTTTCTCTGAAAGAGAAGCAGTCTGTTCCAACACTTCAATTCACTTAGCGAAGTGAATGGAGTGTTGCTTCACTTTATAAATGCTGTCCTTTCAGAGAAAATCACTTTCCTTTGAAAGTGCCTTAAGCTACTTACAAGTATTCACAAGAAACTCACATGCATTTCTGTGAAAGAGAAGCAGTCTGTTCCAACACTTCAATTCACTGTGCGAAGTGAATGGAGTGTTGCTTCACTTTCTAAATGCTGTCTTTCAGAAAAAATCACTTTCCTTTGAAAGTGCCTTAAGCTACTTACAAGCATTCACATAAACACACATCTATTCTCTGAAAGAGAAGCAGTCTGTTCCAACACTTCAATACACTGTGCGAAGTGAATGGAGTGTTGCTTCTCTTTCTAAATGCTGTCCTTTCAGAGAAAATCACTTTCCTTTGAAAGTGCCTTAAGCTACTTACAAGCATTCACAAAAAACTCACATCCGTTTCTCTGAAAGAGAAGCAGTCTGTTTCAACACTTCAATTAACTGCGCGTAGTGAATGGCGTGTTGCTTCCCTTTCGTAATGTGGTCCTTTCAGAGAAAATAACTTTCCTTTGAAAGTGCCTTAAGCTACTTACAAGCATTTAACAGACATTCACATGCGTTTCTCTGAAAGAGCAGCAGTCTGTTCCAACACTTCAATTCACTGTGCGCAGTGAATGGAGTGTTGCTTCACTTTCTAAATGCGGTCCTTTCAGAGAAAATCACTTTCCTTTGAAAGTGCCTTAAGCTACTTACAAGCATTCACAAGAAACTCACATGCATTTTTCTGAAAGGGAAGCAGGCTGTTCCAACACTTCAATTCACTGTGCGAAGTGAATGGAGTGTTGATTCAATTTCTAAATGCTGTCCTTCCAGAGAAAATCACTTTCCTTTGAAAGTGCCTTAAGCTACTTACAAGTATTCACAAGAAACTCACATGCATTTCTGTGAAAGAGAAGCAGGCTGTTTCAACACTTCAATTCACTGTGCGAAGTGAATGGAGTATTGCTTCACTTTCTAAATGCTCTCCTTTCAGAGAAAATCACTCTCTTTTGAAACTGCCTTAAGCTACTTACAAGAATTCACAAAACTTACATCTGCTTCTCTGAAAGAGAAGCAGTCTGTTCCAACACTTCAATTCACTGTGCAAAGTGAGTGGAGTGTTGCTTCACTTTGTAAATGCTCTCCTTTCAGAGAAAATCACTTTCCTTTGAAAGTGCCTTAAGCTACTTACAAGCATTCACAAGAAACTCACATCTGTTTCTCTGAAAAGAAGCAGTCTGTTCCAACACTTCAATTCACTGTGCGAAGTGAATGGAGTGTTGCTTCACTTTCTTAATGCTGTTCTTTCAGAGAAAATCACTTTCCTTTGAAAGTGCCTTAAGCTACTTACAAGCATTTAACAGACATTCACATGCGTTTCTCTGAAAGATAAGCAGTCTGTTCCAACACTTCAATTCACTGTGCTTAGTGAATGGAGTGTTGCTTCACTTTCTAAATGCGGTCCTTTCAGAGAAAATCACTTTCCTTTGAAAGTGCCTTAAGCGACTCACAAGCATTCACAAAAAACTCACATCCGTTTCTTGAAAGAGAAGCAGTCTGTTCCAACACTTCAATTCACTGTGAATAGTGAATGGAGTGTTTCTTGACATTCTAATTGCTGTAGTTTCAGAGAAAATCTCTTTCCTTTGAAAGTGCCTTAAGCTACTTACAAGCATTCACAAGAAACTCACATGCATTTTTCTGAAAGTGAAGCAGGTTGTTCCAGCACTTCAATTCACTGTGCGAAGTGAATGGAGTGTTGCCTCACTTTGTAAATGCTGTCCGTTCAGAGAAAATCACTTTCCTTTGAAAGTGCCTTAAGCTACTTACAAGCATTCAGCAGAAATTCACATGCGTTTCTCTGAAAGAGAAGCAGTCTGTTCCAACACTTCAATTCACTGTGCGAAGTGAATGGAGTGTTGCTTCACTGTCTAAATGCTGTCCTTTCAGAGAAAATCACTCTCTTTTGAAACTGCCTTAAGCTACTACAAGCATTCACAAGAAACTCACATCTGTTTCTCTCAAAGAGAAGCAGTCTGTTCCAACACTTCAATTCACTGTGCGAAGTGAATGGAGTGTTGCTTCACTTTCTTAATGCTGTCCTTTCAGAGAAAATCACTTTCCTTTGAAAGTGCCATAAGCTACTTACATTTATTTAACAGACATTCACATGCGTTTCTCTGAAAGAGAAGCAGTCTGTTCCAACACTTCAATTCACTGTGCGAAGTGAATGGAGTATTGCTTCACTTTCTAAATACTGTCCTTTCAGAGAAAATCACTTTTCTTTGAAAGTGCCTTAAGCTACTTACAAGCATTCAACAGAAATTCCCATGCATTTTTCTGAAAGAGAAGCAGTCTGTTCCAACACTTCAATTCACTGTGAAGTGAATGGAGTGTTGCTTCACTTTCTAAATGCTGTCCTTTCAGAGAAAATCACTTTCCTTTGAAAGTGCCTTAAGCTACTTACAAGCATTAATCAGCAACTCACATAAGTTTCTCTGAAAAGAAGCAGTCTGTTCCAACACCTCAGTTCACTCTGCGAAGTGAATGGAGTGTTGCTTCACTTTCTAAATGCTGTCCTTTCAGAGAAAATCACTTTCCTTTGAAAGTGCCTTAAGCTACTTACAAGCATTCACAAGAAACTCACATGCATTTTCCTGAAAGAGAAGCAGTCTGTTCCAACACTTCAATTCACTGTGCGAAGTGAATGGAGTGTTGCTTCACTTTCTAAATGCGGTCCTTTCAGAGAAAATCACTTTCCTTTGAAAGTGCCTTAAGCGACGCACAAGCATTCACAAAAAACTCACATCCGTTTCTCTGAAAGAGAAGCAGTCTGTTCCAACACTTCAATTCACTGTGCGTAGTGAATGGAGTGTTTCTTCACATTCTAATTGCTGTAGTTTCAGAAAAAATCACTTTCCTTTGAAAGTGCCTTAAGCTACTTACAAGCATTCACAAGAAACTCACATGCATTGTTCTGAAAGAGAAGCAGTCTGTTCCAACAACTTCAATTCACTGCGAAGTGAATGGAGTGTTGCTTCCCTTTCTAAATGCTATCCTTTTAGAGAAAATCACTCTCTTTTGAAAGTGCCTTAAGCTACTTACAAGCATTCAACAGAAATTCACATGCGTTTCTCTGAAAGAGAAGCAGTCTGTTCCAACACTTCAATTCACTTAGCGAAGTGAATGGAGTGTTGCTTCACTTTATAAATGCTGTCCTTTCAGAGAAAATCACTTTCCTTTGAAAGTGCCTTAAGCTACTTACAAGTATTCACAAGAAACTCACATGCATTTCTGTGAAAGAGAAGCAGTCTGTTCCAACACTTCAATTCACTGTGCGAAGTGAATGGAGTGTTGCTTCAATTTCTAAATGCTGTCTTTCAGAAAAAATCACTTTCCTTTGAAAGTGCCTTAAGCTACTTACAAACATTCACATAAACTCACATCTATTCTCTGAAAGAGAAGCAGTCTGTTCCAACACTTCAATACACTGTGCGAAGTGAATGGAGTGTTGCTTCTCTTTCTAAATGCTGTCCTTTCAGAGAAAATCACTTTCCTTTGAAAGTGCCTTAAGTTACAAGCATTCACAAAAAACTCACATCCGTTTCTCTGAAAGAGAAGCAGTCTGTTTCAACACTTCAATTAACTGCGCGTAGTGAATGGCGTGTTGCTTCCCTTTCGTAATGCGGTCCTTTCAGAGAAAATAACTTTCCTTTGAAAGTGCCTTAAGCTACTTACAAGCATTTAACAGATATTCACATGCGTTTCTCTGAAAGAGAAGCAGTCTGTTCCAACACTTCAATTCACTGTGCGAAGTGAATGGAGTGTTGCTTCACTTTCTAAATGCTCTCCTTTCAGAGAAAATCACTTTCCTTTGAAAGTGCCTTAAGCTACTTACAAGCATTCAACAGAAATTCACGTGCCTTTCTCTGAAAGAGAAGCAGTCATTTCCAACACTTCAATTCACTGTGCGAAGTGAATGGAGTGTTGCTTCACTTTCTAAATGCTATCCTTTTAGAAAAATCACTCTATTTTGAAACTGCCTTAAGCTACTTACAAGCATTCACAAGAAACTCACATCTGTTTCTCTGAAAAGAAGCAGTCTGTTCCAACACCTCAATTCACTCTGCGAAGTGAATGGAGTGTTGCTTCACTTTCTAAATGCTGTCCTTTCAGAGAAAATCACTTTCCTTTGAAAGTGCCTTAAGCTACTTACAAGCATTCACAAGAAACTCACATGCATTTTCCTGAAAGAGAAGCAGTCTGTTCCAACACTTCAATTCACTGTGCGAAGTGAATGGAGTGTTGCTTCACTTTCTAAATGCGGTCCTTTCAGAGAAAATCACTTTCCTTTGAAAGTGCCTTAAGCGACTCACAAGCATTCACAAAAAACTCACATCCGTTTCTCTGAAAGAGAAGCAGTCTGTTCCAACACTTCAATTCACTGTGCGTAGTGAATGGAGTGTTGCTTCACTTTCTAAATGCTATCCTTTTAGAGAAAATCACTCTCTTTTGAAAGTGCCTTAAGCTACTTACAAGCATTCAACAGAAATTCACATGCGTTTCTCTGAAAGAGAAGCAGTCTGTTCCAACACTTCAATTCACTGTGCGAAGTGAATGGAGTGTTGCTTCACTTTCTAAGTTCGGTCCTTTCAGGGAAAATCACTTTCCTTTGAAAGTGCCTTAAGCGACTCACAAGCAATCACAAAAAACTCACATGCGTTTCTCTGAAAGAGAAGCAGTCTGTTCCAACACTTCAGTTCACTGTGCGTAGTGAATGGAGGGTTTCTTCACATTCTAATTGCTGTAGTTTCAGAGAAAAATACTTTCCTTTGAAAGTGCCTTAAGCTTCTTACAAGCATTCACAAGAAACTCACATGCATTTTTCTGAAAGAGAAGCAGTCTGTTCCTACACTTCAATTCACTGTGCGAAGTGAATGGAGTGTTGCTTCACTTTCTAAATGCTGTCCTTTCAGAGAAAATCACTTTACTTTGAAAGTGCCTTAAGCTACTTACAAGCATTCACAAGATACTCACATGCATTTTTCTGAAAGAGAAGCAGTCTGTTCCAACACTTCAATTCACTGCGAAGTGAATGGAGTGTTGCTTCACTTTCTAAATGCTTCCCTTTCAGAGAAAATCACTCTCATTTGAAACTGCCTTAAGCTACTTACAAGCATTCACAAGAAACTCACATCTGTTTCTCTGAAAAGAAGCAGTCTGTTCCAACTCCTCAATTCACTGTGCGAAGTGAATGGAGTGTTGCTTCACTTTCTAAATGCTGTCCTTTCAGAGAAAATCACTTTCCTTTGAACGTGCCTTAAGCTACTTACAAGCATTCACAAGAAACTCACATGCATTTTTCTGAAAGAGAAGCAGTCTGTTCCAACACTTCAATTCACTGCGGAGTGAATGGAGTGTTGCTTCACTTTCTAAATGCTGTCCTTTCAGAGATAATCACTTTCCTTTGAAAGTGCCTTAAGCTTCTTACAAGCATTCACAAAAAACTCACATCCATTTCTCTGAAAGAGAAGCAGTCTGTTCCAACACTTCAATTCACTGTGCGTAGTGAATGGAGTGTTTCTTCACATTCTAATTGCTTTAGTTTCTGAGAAAATCACTTTCCTTTGTAAGTGCCTTAAGCTACTTACAAGTATTCACAAGAAACTCACATGCATTTTTCTGAAAGAGAAGCAGGCTGTTCCAACACTTCAATTCAGTGTGCGAAGTGAATGGAGTGTTGCGTCAATTTGTAAATGCTGTCATTTCAGAGAAAATCACTTTTCTTTGAAAGTGCCTTAAGCTACTTACAAGCATTCACATAAACTCACATCTTTTTCTCTGAAAGAGGAGCAGTCTGTTCCAACACTTCAATACACTGTGCGAAGTGAATGGAGTGTTGCTTCTCTTTCTAAATGCTGTCCTTTCAGAGATAATCACTTTCCTTTGAAAGTGCCTTAAGCTACTTACAAGCATTCACAAAAAACTCACATCCGTTTCTCTGAAAGCGAAGCAGTCTGTTTCAACACTTCAATTCACTGCGCGTAGTGAATGGCGTGTTGCTTCATTTTCTAAATGCTGTCCTTTCAGAGAAAATCACTTTCCTTTGAAAGTGCTTTAACCTACTTACAAGCATGCACAAGAAACTCACATGCATTTTTCTGAAAGAGAAGCAGTCTGTTCCAACATTTCAATTCACTGTGCGAAGTGAATGGAGTGTTGCTTCACTTTCTAAATTCTGTCCTTTCAGAGAAAATCACTTTCCTTTGAAAGTACCTAATGCTACTTACAAGCATTAAACAGAAATTCACATGCGTTTCTCTGAAAGAGAAGCAGTCTGTTCCAACACTTCAATTAACTGTGCGAAGTAAATGGAGTGTTGCTTCACTTTCTAAATGCTCTTCTTTCAGAGAAAATCACTTTCCTTTGAAAGTGCCTTAAGCTACTGACAAACATTCACAAGTAACTCACATGCATTTTTCTGAAAGAGAAGCAGTCTGTTCCAACAATTCAATTCACTGTGAAGTGAATGGAGTGTTGCTTCACTTTCTAAATGCTATCCTTTTAGAGAAAATTACTCTATTTTGAAACTGCCTTAAGCTACTTACAAGCATTCACAAGAAACTCACATCTGTTTCTCTGAAAGAGAAGCAGTCTGTTCCAACACTTCAATTCACTGTGCGAAGTGAATGGAGTGTTGCTTCACTTTCTTAATGCTCTCCTTTCAGAGAAAATCACTTTCCTTTGAAAGTGCCTTAAGCTACTTACAAGCATTCAACAGAAATTCACGTGCGTTTCTCTGAAAGAGAAGCAGTCTGTTCCAACACTTCAATTCACTGTGCGAAGTGAATGGAGTGTTGCTTCACTTTCTAAATGCTGTCCTTTCAGAGAAAATCACTTTCCTTTGAAAGTGCCTTAAGCTACTTACAAGCATTCACAAGAAACTCACATGCATTTTTCTGAAAGAGAAGCAGTCTGTTCCAACACTTCAATTCACTCCGAAGTGAATGGAGTGTTGCTTCACTTTCTAAATGCTATCCTTTTAGAGAAAATCACTCTATTTTGAAACTGCCTTAAGCTACTTACAAGCATCACAAGAAACTCACATCTGTTTCTCTGAAAAGAAGCAGTCGGTTCCAACACCTCAATTCACTGTGCGAAGTGAATGGAGTGTTGCTTCACTTTCTAAATGCGGTCCTCTCAGAGAAAATCACTTTCCTATGAAAGTGCCTTAAGCGACTCACAAGCATTCACAAAAAACTCACATCCGTTTCTCTGAAAGAGAAGCAGTCTGTTCCAACACTTCAATTCACTGTGCGTAGTGAATGGAGTTTTTTCTTCACATTCTAATTGCTGTAGTTTCAGAGAAAATCACTTTCCTTTGAAAGTGCCTTAAGCTACTTTCAAGCATTCACAAGAAACTCACATGCATTTTTCTGAAAGAGAAGCAGTCTGTTCCAACAACTTCAATTCACTGCGAAGTGAATGGAGTGTTGCTTCACTTTCTAAATGCTAAACTTTTAGAGAAAATCACTCTCTTTTGAAAGTGCCTTAAGCTACTTACAAGCATTCAACAGAAATTCACATGCGTTTCTCTGAAAGAGAAGCAGTCTGTTTCAACACTTCAATTAACTGCGCGTAGTGAATGGCGTGTTGCTTCCCTTTCGTAATGCGGTCCTTTCAGAGAAAATAACTTTCCTTTGAAAGTGCCTTAAGCTACTTACAAGCATTTTACAGACATTCACATGCATTTCTCTGAAAGAGAAGCAGTCTGTCCCAACACTTCAATTCACTGTGCGAAGTGAATGGAGTGTTGCTTCACTTTCTAAATGCTGTCCTTTCAGAGAAAATCACTTTCCTTTGAAAGTGCCTTAAGCTACTTACAAGCATTCACAAGAAACTCACATGCATTTTTCTGAAAGAGAAGCAGGCTGTTCCAACACTTCAATTCACTGTGCGAAGTGAATGGAGTGTTGATTAAATTTCTAAATGCTGTCCTTCCAGAGAAAATCACTTTCCTTTGAATGTGCCTTAAGCTACTTACAAGTATTCACAAGACTCACATGCATTTCTGTGAAAGAGAAGCAGGCTGTTTCAACACTTCAATTCACTGTGCGAAGTGAATGGAGTGTTGTTTCACTTTCTAAATGCTCTCCTTTCAGAGAAAATCACTCTCTTTTGAAACTGCCTTAAGCTACTTGCAAGAATTCACAAGAAACTCAAATCTGCTTCTCTGAAACAGAAGCAGTCTGTTCCAACACTTCAATACATTTTGCAAAGTGAATGGAGTGTTGCTTCACTTTGTAAATGCTCTCCTTTCAGAGAAAATCACTTTCCTTTGAAAGTGCCTTAAGCTACTTACAAGCATTCAACAGAAATTCACATGCGTTTCTCTGAAAGAGAAGCAGTCTGTTCTAACACTTTAATTCACTGTGCGAAGTGAATGGAGTGTTGCTTCACTTTTAAATGCTGTCCTTTCAGAGAAAATCACTTTCCTTTGAAAGTGCCTTAAGCTACTTACAAGTATTCACAAGAAACTTACATCGATTTCTGTGAAAGAGAAGCAGTCTGTTCCAACACTTGAATTCACTGTGCGAAGTGAATGGAATTTTGCTTCACTTTCTAAATGCTATCCTTTCAGAGAAAATCACTCTCATTTGAAACTGCCTTAAGCTACTTACAAGCATTCACAAGAAACTCACATCTGTTTCTCTGAAAGAGAAGCAGTCTGTTCAAACACTTCAATTCACTGTGCGAAGTGAATGGAGTGTTGCTTCACTTTCTTAATGCTGTCCTTTCAGAGAAAATCACTTTCCTTTGAAAGTGCCTTAAGCTACTTACAAGTATTTAACAGACATTCACATGCGTTTCTCTGAAAGAGAAGCAGTCTGTTCCAACACTTCAATTCACTGTGCGAAGTGAATGGAGTGTTGCTTCACTTTCTAAATGCTGTCCTTTCAGAGAAAATCACTTTCCTTTGAAAGTGCCTTAAGCTACTTACAAGCATTCACAAGAAACTCACATGCATTTTTCTGAAAGAGAAGCAGTCTGTTCCAACACTTCAATTCACTGTGCGAAGTGAATGGAGTGTTGCTTCACTTTCTAAATGCGGTCCTTTCAGAGAAAATCACTTTCCTTTGAAAGTGCCTTAAGCGACTCACAAGCATTTACAAAAAACTCACATCCGTTTCTCTGAAAGAGAAGCAGTCTGTTCCAACAGTTCAATTCACTGTGCGTAGTGAATGGAGTGTTTCTTCACATTCTAATTGCTTTAGTTTCTGAGAAAATCACTTTCCTTTGAAAGTGCCTTAAGCTACTTACAAGCATTCACAAGAAACTCACATGCATTTTTCTGAAAGAGAAGCAGGCTGTTCCAAAACTTCAATTCACTGTGCGAAGTGAATGGAGTGTTGCCTCAATTTGTAAATGCTGTCCTTTCAGAGAAAATCACTTTCCTTTGAAAGTGCCTTAAGCTACTTACAAGCATTCAGCAGAAATTCACATGCGTTTCTCTGAAAGAGAAGAAGTTTTTTCCAACACTTCAATTCACTGTGCGAAGTGAATGGAGTGTTGCTTCACTTTCTAAATGCTGTCCGTTCGGAGAAAATCACTTTCCTTTGAAAGTGCCTTAAGCTACTTACAAGCATTCACATAAACTCACATCTTTTTCTCAGAAAGAGAAGCAGTCTGTTCCAACACTTCAATTCACTGTGCGAAGTGAATGGAGTGTTGCTTCACTTTCTAAATGCGGTCCTTTCAGAGAAAATCACTTTCCTTTGAAAGTGCCTTAAGCGACTCACAAGCATTTACAAAAAACTCACATAGGTTTCTCTGAAAGAGAAGCAGTCTGTTCCAACAGTTCAATTCACTGTGCGTAGTGAATGGAGTGTTTCTTCACATTCTAATTGCTTTAGTTTCTGAGAAAATCACTTTCCTTTGAAAGTGCCTTAAGCTACTTACAAGCATTCACAAGAAACTCACATGCATTTTTCTGAAAGAGAAGCAGGCTGTTCCAAAACTTCAATTCACTGTGCGAAGTGAATGGAGTGTTGCCTCAATTTGTAAATGCTGTCCTTTCAGAGAAAATCACTTTCCTTTGAAAGTGCCTTAAGATACTTACAAGCATTCAGCAGAAATTCACATCTTTTTCTCAGAAAGATAAGCAGTCTGTTCCAACACTTCAATATACTGCGAAGTGAATGGAGTGTTGCTTCACTTTCTAAATGCTATCCTTTTAGTGAAAATCACTCTCTTTTGAAACTGCCTTAAGCTACTTACAAGCATTCACAAGAAACTCACATCTGTTTCTCTGAAAGAGAAGCAGTCTTTTCCTACACTTCAAATCACTGTGCGAAGTGAATGGAGTGTTGCTTAACTTTCTAAATGCTCTCCTTTTAGAGAAAATCACTCTCTTTTGAAACTGCCTTAAGCTACTTACAAGAATTCACAAGAAACTCACATCTGCCTCTCTGAAAGAGAAGCAGTCTGTTCCAACACTTCAATTCACTGTGGGAAGTGAATGGAGTGTGTCTTCACTTTCTAAATGCTCTCCTTTCAGAGAAAATCACTTTCCTTTGAAAGTGCCTTAAGCTACTTACAAGCATTCACAAGAAACTCACATGCATTTTTCTGAAAGAGAAGCAGTCTGTTCCAACACTTCAATTCACTGTGAAGTGAATGGAGTGTTGCTTCACTTTCTAAATGCTATCGTTTTAGAGAAAATCACTCTACTTTGAAACTGCGTTAAGCTACTTACAATCATTCACAAGAAACTCACATCTGTTTCTCTGAAAGAGAAGCAGTCTGTTCCAACACTTCAATTCACTGTGCGAAGTGAATGGATTGGTGCTTCACTTTCTAAATGCTGTCCTTTCAGAGAAAATCACTTTCCTTTGAAAGTGCCTTAAGCTACTTACAAGCATTTAACAGACATTCACATGCGTTTCTCTGAAAGAGAAGCAGTCTGTTCCAACACTTCAATTCACTGTGGGAAGTGAATGGAGTGTTGCTTCACTTTCTAAATGCTGTCCTTTCAGAGAAAATCACTTTCCTATGAAAGTGCCTTAAGCTACTTACAAGCATTCACAAGAAACTCACATGCATTTTTCTGAAAGAGAAGCAGTCTGTTCCAACACTTCCATTCACTGTGCGAAGTGAAGGGAGTGTTGCTTCACTGTCTAAATGCTGTCCTTTCAGAGAAAATCACTCTCTTTTGAAACTGCCTTAAGCTACTTACAAGCATTCACAAGAAACTCACATGCATTTTTCTGATAGAGAAGCAGGCTGTTCCAACACTTCAATTTACTGTGCGAAGTGAATGGAGTGTTGCCTCACTTTGTAAATGCTGTCTTTTCAGAGAAAATCACTTTCCTTTGAAAGTGCCTTAAGCTACTTACAAGCATTCAGCAGAAATTCACATGCGTTTCTCTGAAAGAGAAGCAGTCTGTTCCAACACTTCAATTCACTGTGCGAAGTGAATGGAGTGTTGCCTCACTTTGTAAATGCTGTCCTTTCAGAGAAAATCACTTTCCTTTGAAAGTGCCTTAAGCTACTTACAAGCATTCATAAGAAACTCACATGCATTTTTCTGATAGGTTATCAGTCTGTTCCAACACTTCAATTCACTGTGCGAAGTGAATGGAGTGTTGCTTCACTTTCTAAGTTCAGTCCTTTCAGGGAAAATCACTTTCCTTTGAAAGTGCCTTAAGCGACTCACAAGCATTCACAAAAAACTCACATGCGTTTCTCTGAAAGAGAAGCAGTCTGTTCCAACACTTCAGTTCACTGTGCGTAGTGAATGGAGGGTTTCTTCACATTCTAATTGCTGTAGTTTCAGAGAAAAATACTTTCCTTTGAAAGTGCCTTAAGCTTCTTACAAGCATTCATAAGAAACTCACATGCATTTTTCTGAAAGGGAAGCAGTCTGTTCCAACACTTCAATTCACTGTGCGAAGTGAATGGAGTGTTGCTTCACTTTCTAAATGCTCTCCTTTCAGAGAAAATCACTTTCCTTTGAAAGTGCCTTAAGCTACTTACAAGCATTCAACAGAAATTCACGTGCGTTTCTCTGAAAGAGAAGCAGTCTGTTCCAACACTTCAATTCACTGTGCGAAGTGAATGGAGTGTTGCTTCACTTTCTAAATGCTCTCCTTTCAGAGAAAATCACTTTACTTTGAAAGTGCCTTAAGCTACTTACAAGCATTCACAAGAAACTCACATGCATTTTTCTGAAAGAGAAGCAGTCTGTTCCAACACTTCAATTCACTGCGAAGTGAATGGAGTGTTGCTTCACTTTCTAAATGCTTTCCTTTCAGAGAAAATCACTCTCATTTGAAACTGCCTTAAGCTACTTACAAGCATTCACAAGAAACTCACATCTGTTTCTCTGAAAAGAAGCAGTCTGTTCCAACACCTCAATTCACTGTGCGAAGTGAATGGAGTGTTGCTTCACTTTCTAAATGCTGTCCTTTCAGAGAAAATCACTTTCCTTTGAAAGTGCCTTAAGCTATTTACAAGCATTCACAAGAAACTCACATGCATTTTCCTGAAAGAGAAGCAGTCTGTTCCAACACTTCAATTCACTGTGCGAAGTGAATGGAGTGTTGCTTCACTTTCTAAATGCGGTCCTTTCAGAGAAAATCACTTTCCTTTGAAAGTGCCTTAAGCGACTCACAAGCATTCACAAAAAACTCACATCCGTTTCTCTGAAAGAGAAGCAGTCTGTTCCAAAACTTCAATTCACTGTGCGTAGTGAATGGAGTGTTTCTTCACATTCTAATTGCTGTAGTTTCAGAGAAAATCACTTTCCTTTGAAAGTGCCTTAAGCGACTCACAAGCATTCACAAAAAACTCACATCCGTTTCTCTGAAAGAGAAGCAGTCTGTTCCAACACTTCAATACACTGTGCGAAGTGAATGGAGTGTTGCTTCACTTTCTAAATGCTGTCCTTTCAGAGAAAATCACTTTCCTTTGAAAGTGCCTTAAGCTACTTACAAGCATTCACAAAAAACTCACATCCGTGTCTCTGAAAGAGAAGCAGTCTGTTTCAACACTTCAATTAACTGCGCGTAGTGAATGGCGTGTTGCTTCCCTTTCGTAATGCGGTCCTTTCAGAGAAAATAACTTTCCCTTGAAAGTGCCTTAAGCTACTTACAAGCATTTAACAGACATTCACATGCGTTTCTCTGAAAGAGAAGCAGTCTGTTCCAACACTTCAATTCACTGTGCGAAGTGAATTGAGTGTTGCTTCACTTTCTAAATGCTGTCCTTTCAGAGAAAATCACTTTCCTTTGAAAGTGCCTTAAGCTACTTACAAGCATTCACAAGAAACTCACATGCATTTTTCTGAAAGAGAAGCAGGCTGTTCCAACACTTCAATTCACTGTGCGAAGTGAATGGAGTGTTGATTCAATTTCTAAATGCTGTCCTTCCAGAGAAAATCACTTTCCTTTGAAAGTGCCTTAAGCTACTTAGAAGTATTCACAAGAAACTCACATGCATTTCTGTGAAAGAGAAGCAGGCTGTTTCAACACTTCAATTCACTGTGCGAAGTGAATGGAGTGTTGCTTCACTTTCTAAATGCTCTCCTTTCAGAGAAAATCACTCTCTTTTGAAACTGCCTTAAGCTACTTACAAGAATTCACAAGAAACTCACATCTGCTTCTCTGAAAGAGAAGCAGTCTGTTCCAACACTTCAATTCACTGTGCGAAGTGAATGGAGTGTTGCTTCACTTTCTAAATGCTGTCCTTTCAGAGAAAATCACTTTCCTTTGAAAGTACCTAATGCTACTTACAAGCATTCAACAGAAATTCACATGCGTTTCTCTGAAAGAGAAGCAGTCTGTTCCAACACTTCAATTCACTGTGCGAAGTGAATGGAGTGTTGCTTCACTTTCTAAATGCTGTTCTTTCAGAGAAAATCACTTTCCTTTGAAAGTGCCTTAAGCTACTTACAAACATTCACAAGAAACTCACATGCATTTTTCTGAAAGAGAAGCAGTCTCTTCCAACAATTCAATTCACTGTGAAGTGAATGGATTGTTGCTTCACTTTCTAAATGCTATCCTTTTAGAGAAAATCACTCTATTTTGAAACTGCCTTAAGCTACTTACAAGCATTCACAAGAAACTCACATCTGTTTCTCTGAAAGAGAAGCAGTCTGTTCCAACACTTCAATTCACTGTGCGAAGTGAATGGAGTGTTGCTTCACTTTCTAAATGCTCTCCTTTCAGAGAAAATCACTTTCCTTTGAAAGTGCCTTAAGCTACTTACAAGCATTCAACAGAAATTCACGTGCGTTTCTCTGAAAGAGAAGCAGTCTGTTCCAACACTTCAATTCACTGTGCGAAGTGAATGGAGTGTTGCTTCACTTTCTAAATGCTGTCCTTTCAGAGAAAATCACTTTCCTTTGAAAGTGCCTTAAGCTACTTACAAGCATTCACAAGAAACTCACATGCATTTTCCTGAAAGAGAAGCAGTCTGTTCCAACACTTCAATTCACTGTGCGAAGTGAATGGAGTGTTGCTTCATTTTCTAAATGCGGTCCTTTCAGAGAAAATCACTTTCCTTTGAAAGTGCCTTAAGCGACTCACAAGCATTCACAAAAAACTCACATCCGTTTCTCTGAAAGAGAAGCAGTCTGTTCCAAAACTTCAATTCACTGTGCGTAGTGAATGGAGTGTTTCTTCACATTCTAATTGCTGTAGTTTCAGAGAAAATCACTTTCCTTTGAAAGTGCCTTAAGCTACTTACAAGAATTCAAACGAAACTCACATGCATTTTTCTGAAAGAGAAGCGGTCTGTTCCAACAACTTCAATTCACTGCGAAGTGAATGGAGTGTTGCTTCCCTTTCTAAATGCTATCCTTTTAGAGAAAATCACTCTCTTTTGAAAGTGCCTTAAGCTACTTACAAGCATTCAACAGAAATTCACATGCGTTTCTCTGAAAGAGAAGCAGTCTGTTCCAACACTTCAATTCACTTTGCGAAGTGAATGGAGTGTTGCTTCACTTTTAAATGCTGTCCTTTCAGAGAAAATCACTTTCCTTTGAAAGTGCCTTAAGCTACTTACAAGTATTCAAAAGAAACTCACATGCATTTCTGTGAAAGAAAAGCAGTCTGTTCCAACACTTCAATTCACTGTGCGAAGTGAATGGAGTGTTGCTTCACTTTCTAAATGCTGTCTTTCAGAAAAAATCACTTTCCTTTGAAAGTGCCTTAAGCTACTTACAAACATTCACATAAACTCACATCTATTCTCTGAAAGAGAAGCAGTCTGTTCCAACACTTCAATACACTGTGCGAAGTGAATGGAGTGTTGCTTCTCTTTCTAAATGCTGTCCTTTCAGAGAAAATCACTTTCCTTTGAAAGTGCCTTAAGTTACAAGCATTCACAAAAAACTCACATCCGTTTCTCTGAAAGAGAAGCAGTCTGTTTCAACACTTCAATTAACTGCGCGTAGTGAATGGCGTGTTGCTTCCCTTTCGTAATGCGGTCCTTTCAGAGAAAATAACTTTCCTTTGAAAGTGCCTTAAGCTACTTACAAGCATTTAACAGATATTCACATGCGTTTCTCTGAAAGAGAAGCAGTCTGTTCCAACACTTCAATTCACTGTGCGAAGTGAATGGAGTGTTGCTTCACTTTCTAAATGCTGTCCTTTCAGAGAAAATCACTTTCCTTTGAAAGTGCCTTAAGCTACTTACAAGCATTCAACAGAAATTCACGTGCCTTTCTCTGAAAGAGAAGCAGTCATTTCCAACACTTCAATTCACTGTGCGAAGTGAATGGAGTGTTGCTTCACTTTCTAAATGCTATCCTTTTAGAAAAATCACTCTATTTTGAAACTGCCTTAAGCTACTTACAAGCATTCACAAGAAACTCACATCTGTTTCTCTGAAACGAAGCAGTCTGTTCCAACACCTCAATTCACTCTGCGAAGTGAATGGAGTGTTGCTTCACTTTCTAAATGCGGTCCTTTCAGAGAAAATCACTTTCCTTTGAAAGTGCCTTAAGCGACTCACAAGCATTCACAAAAAACTCACATCCGTTTCTCTGAAAGAGAAGCAGTCTGTTCCAACACTTCAATTCACTGTGCGTAGTGAATGGAGTGTTTCTTCACATTCTAATTGCTGTAGTTTCAGAGAAAATCACTTTCCTTTGAAAGTGCCTTAAGCTACTTACAAGCATTCACAAGAAACTCACAAGCATTTTTCTGAAAGAGAAGCAGTCTGTTCCAACAACTTCAATTCACTGCGAAGTGAATGGAGTGTTGCTTCACTTTCTAAATGCTATCCTTTTAGAGAAAATCACTCTCTTTTGAAAGTGCCTTAAGCTACTTACAAGCATTCAACAGAAATTCACATGCGTTTCTCTGAAAGAGAAGCAGTCTGTTCCAACACTTCAATTCACTTTGCGAAGTGAATGGAGTGTTGCTTCACTTTCTAAATGCTGTCCTTTCAGAGAAAATCACTTTCCTTTGAAAGTGCCTTAAGCTACTTACAAGTATTCACAAGAAACTTACATCGATTTCTGTGAAAGAGAAGCAGTCTGTTCCAACACTTGAATTCACTGTGCGAAGTGAATGGAATTTTGCTTCACTTTCTAAATGCTATTCTTTCAGAGAAAATCACTCTGATTTGAAACTGCCTTAAGCTACTTACAAGCATTCACAAGAAACTCACATCTGTTTCTCTGAAAGAGAAGCAGTCTGTTCCAACACTTCAATTCACTGTGCGAAGTGAATGGATGTTGCTTCACTTTCTTAATGCTTTCCTTTCAGAGAAAATCACTTTCCTTTGAAAGTGCCTTAAGCTACTTACAAACATTCACAAGAAACTCACATGCATTTTTCTGAAAGAGAAGCAGTCTGTTCCAACACTTCAATTCACTGCAAAGTGAATGGAGTGTTGCTTCACTTTCTAAATGCTATCCTTTTAGAGAAAATCACTCTATTTTGAAACTGCCTTAAGCTACTTACAAGCATTCACAAGAAACTCACATCTGTTTCTCTGAAAAGAAGCAGTCTGTTCCAACACCTCAATTCACTCTGCGAAGTGAATGGAGTGTTGCTTCACTTTCTAAATGCTGTCCTTTCAGAGAAAATCACTTTCCTTTGAAAGTGCCTTAAGCTACTTACAAGCATTCACAAGAAACTCACATGCATTTTCCTGAAAGAGAAGCAGTCTGTTCCAACACTTCAATTCACTGTGCGAAGTGAATGGAGTGTTGCTTCACTTTCTAAATGCGGTCCTTTCAGAGAAAATCACTTTCCTTTGAAAGTGCCTTAAGCGACGCACAAGCATTCACTAAAAACTCACATCCGTTTCTCTGAAAGAGAAGCAGTCTGTTCCAACACTTCAATTCACTGTGCGTAGTGAATGGAGTGTTTCTTCACATTCTAATTGCTGTAGTTTCAGAAAAAATCACTTTCCTTTGAAAGTGCCTTAAGCTACTTACAAGCATTCACAAGAAACTCACATGCATTGTTCTGAAAGAGAAGCAGTCTGTTCCAACAACTTCAATTCACTGCGAAGTGAATGGAGTGTTGCTTCCCTTTCTAAATGCTATCCTTTTAGAGAAAATCACTCTCTTTTGAAAGTGCCTTAAGCTACTTACAAGCATTCAACAGAAATTCACATGCGTTTCTCTGAAAGAGAAGCAGTCTGTTCCAACACTTCAATTCACTTTGCGAAGTGAATGGAGTGTTGCTTCACTTTCTAAATGCTCTCCTTTCAGAGAAAATCACTTTCCTTTGAAAGTGCCTTAAGCTACTTACAAGCATTCAACAGAAATTCACGTGCCTTTCTCTGAAAGAGAAGCAGTCATTTCCAACACTTCAATTCACTGTGCGAAGTGAATGGAGTGTTGCTTCACTTTCTAAATGCTATCCTTTTAGAAAAATCACTCTATTTTGAAACTGCCTTAAGCTACTTACAAGCATTCACAAGAAACTCACATCTGTTTCTCTGAAAAGAAGCAGTCTGTTCCAACACCTCAATTCACTCTGCGAAGTGAATGGAGTGTTGCTTCACTTTCTAAATGCTGTCCTTTCAGAGAAAATCACTTTCCTTTGAAAGTGCCTTAAGCTACTTACAAGCATTCACAAGAAACTCACATGCATTTTCCTGAAAGAGAAGCAGTCTGTTCCAACACTTCAATTCACTGTGCGAAGTGAATGGAGTGTTGCTTCACTTTCTAAATGCGGTCCTTTCAGAGAAAATCACTTTCCTTTGAAAGTGCCTTAAGCGACTCACAAGCATTCACAAAAAACTCACATCCGTTTCTCTGAAAGAGAAGCAGTCTGTTCCAACACTTCAATTCACTGTGCGTAGTGAATGGAGTGTTGCTTCACTTTCTAAATGCTATCCTTTTAGAGAAAATCACTCTCTTTTGAAAGTGCCTTAAGCTACTTACAAGCATTCAACAGAAATTCACATGCGTTTCTCTGAAAGAGAAGCAGTCTGTTCCAACACTTCAATTCACTTTGCGAAGTGAATGGAGTGTTGCTTCACTTTCTAAATGCTGTCCTTTCAGAGAAAATCACTTTCCTTTGAAAGTGCCTTAAGCTACTTACAAGTATTCACAAGAAACTTACATCGATTTCTGTGAAAGAGAAGCAGTCTGTTCCAACACTTGAATTCACTGTGCGAAGTGAATGGAATTTTGCTTCACTTTCTAAATGCTATTATTTCAGAGAAAATCACTCTCATTTGAAACTGCCTTAAGCTACTTACAAGCATTCACAAGAAACTCACATCTGTTTCTCTGAAAGAGAAGCAGTCTGTTCCAACACTTCAATTCACTGTGCGAAGTGAATGGATGTTGCTTCACTTTCTTAATGCTTTCCTTTCAGAGAAAATCACTTTCCTTTGAAAGTGCCTTAAGCTACTTACAAACATTCACAAGAAACTCACATGCATTTTTCTGAAAGAGAAGCAGTCTGTTCCAACACTTCAATTCACTGCGAAGTGAATGGAGTGTTGCTTCACTTTCTAAATGCTATCCTTTTAGAGAAAATCACTCTATTTTGAAACTGCCTTAAGCTACTTACAAGCATTCACAAGAAACTCACATCTGTTTCTCTGAAAAGAAGCAGTCTGTTCCAACACCTCAATTCACTCTGCGAAGTGAATGGAGTGTTGCTTCACTTTCTAAATGCTGTCCTTTCAGAGAAAATCACTTTCCTTTGAAAGTGCCTTAAGCTACTTACAAGCATTCACAAGAAACTCACATGCATTTTCCTGAAAGAGAAGCAGTCTGTTCCAACACTTCAATTCACTGTGCGAAGTGAATGGAGTGTTGCTTCACTTTCTAAATGCGGTCCTTTCAGAGAAAATCACTTTCCTTTGAAAGTGCCTTAAGCGACGCACAAGCATTCACAAAAAACTCACATCCGTTTCTCTGAAAGAGAAGCAGTCTGTTCCAACACTTCAATTCACTGTGCGTAGTGAATGGAGTGTTTCTTCACATTCTAATTGCTGTAGTTTCAGAAAAAATCACTTTCCTTTGAAAGTGCCTTAAGCTACTTACAAGCATTCACAAGAAACTCACATGCATTGTTCTGAAAGAGAAGCAGTCTGTTCCAACAACTTCAATTCACTGCGAAGTGAATGGAGTGTTGCTTCCCTTTCTAAATGCTATCCTTTTAGAGAAAATCACTCTCTTTTGAAAGTGCCTTAAGCTACTTACAAGCATTCAACAGAAATTCACATGCGTTTCTCTGAAAGAGAAGCAGTCTGTTCCAACACTTCAATTCACTTAGCGAAGTGAATGGAGTGTTGCTTCACTTTATAAATGCTGTCCATTCAGAGAAAATCACTTTCCTTTGAAAGTGCCTTAAGCTACTTACAAGTATTCACAAGAAACTCACATGCATTTCTGTGAAAGAGAAGCAGTCTGTTCCAACACTTCAATTCACTGTGCGAAGTGAATGGAGTGTTGTTTCACTTTCTAAATGCGGTCCTTTCAGAGAAAATCACTTTCCTTTGAAAGTGCCTTAAGCTACTTACAAGCATTCACAAGAAACTCACATGCATTTTTCTGAAAGGGAAGCAGTCTGTTCCAACACTTCAATTCACTGTGCGAAGTGAATGGAGTGTTGTTTCACTTTCTAAATGCTGTCTTTCAGAAAAAATCACTTTCCTTTGAAAGTGCCTTAAGCTACTTACAAGCATTCACATAAACTCACATCTATTCTCTGAAAGAGAAGCAGTCTGTTCCAACACTTCAATACACTGTGCGAAGTGAATGGAGTGTTGCTTCTCTTTCTAAATGCTGTCCTTTCAGAGAAAATCACTTTCCTTTGAAAGTGCCTTAAGCTACTTACAAGCATTCACAAAAAACTCACATCCGTTTCTCTGAAAGAGAAGCAGTCTGTTTCAACACTTCAATTAACTGCGCGTAGTGAATGGCGTGTTGCTTCCCTTTCGTAATGTGGTCCTTTCAGAGAAAATAACTTTCCTTTGAAAGTGCCTTAAGCTACTTACAAGCATTTAACAGACATTCACATGCGTTTCTCTGAAAGAGCAGCCGTCTGTTCCAACACTTCAATTCACTGTGCGCAGTGAATGGAGTGTTGCTTCACTTTCTAAATGCGGTCCTTTCAGAGAAAATCACTTTCCTTTGAAAGTGCCTTAAGCTACTTACAAGCATTCACAAGAAACTCACATGCATTTTTCTGAAAGGGAAGCAGGCTGTTCCAACACTTCAATTCACTGTGCGAAGTGAATGGAGTGTTGATTCAATTTCTAAATGCTGTCCTTCCAGAGAAAATCACTTTCCTTTGAAAGTGCCTTAAGCTACTTACAAGTATTCACAAGAAACTCACATGCATTTCTGTGAAAGAGAAGCAGGCTGTTTCAACACTTCAATTCACTGTGCGAAGTGAATGGAGTATTGCTTCACTTTCTAAATGCTCTCCTTTCAGAGAAAATCACTCTCTTTTGAAACTGCCTTAAGCTACTTACAAGAATTCACAAAACTTACATCTGCTTCTCTGAAAGAGAAGCAGTCTGTTCCAACACTTCAATTCACTGTGCGAAGTGAGTGGAGTGTTGCTTCACTTTCTAAATGCTGTCCTTTCAGAGAAAATCACTTTTCTTTGAACGTGCCTTAAGCTACTTACAAGCATTCACAAGAAACTCACATCTGTTTCTCTGAAAAGAAGCAGTCTGTTCCAACACTTCAATTCACTGTGCGAAGTGAATGGAGTGTTGCTTCACTTTCTTAATGCTGTCCTTTCAGAGAAAATCACTTTCCTTTGAAAGTGCCTTAAGCTACTTACAAGCATTTAACAGACATTCACATGCGTTTCTCTGAAAGATAAGCAGTCTGTTCCAACACTTCAATTCACTGTGCTTAGTGAATGGAGTGTTGCTTCACTTTCTAAATGCGGTCCTTTCAGAGAAAATCACTTTCCTTTGAAAGTGCCTTAAGCGACTCACAAGCATTCACAAAAAACTCACATCCGTTTCTTGAAAGAGAAGCAGTCTGTTCCAACACTTCAATTCACTGTGAATAGTGAATGGGGTGTTTCTTGACATTCTAATTGCTGTAGTTTCAGAGAAAATCTCTTTCCTTTGAAAGTGCCTTAAGCTACTTACAAGCATTCACAAGAAACTCACATGCATTTTTCTGAAAGTGAAGCAGGTTGTTCCAGCACTTCAATTCACTGTGCGAAGTGAATGGAGTGTTGCCTCACTTTGTAAATGCTGTCCTTTCAGAGAAAATCACTTTCCTTTGAGAGTGCCTTAAGCTACTTACAAGCATTCAGCAGAAATTCACATGCGTTTCTCTGAAAGAGAAGCAGTCTGTTCCAACACTTCAATTCACTGTGCGAAGTGAATGGAGTGTTGCTTCACTGTCTAAATGCTGTCCTTTCAGAGAAAATCACTCTCTTTTGAAACTGCCTTAAGCTACTACAAGCATTCACAAGAAACTCACATCTGTTTCTCTCAAAGAGAAGCAGTCTGTTCCAACACTTCAATTCACTGTGCGAAGTGAATGGAGTGTTGCTTCACTTTCTTAATGCTGTCCTTTCAGAGAAAATCACTTTCCTTTGAAAGTGCCATAAGCTACTTACATTTATTTAACAGACATTCACATGCGTTTCTCTGAAAGAGAAGCAGTCTGTTCCAACACTTCAATTCACTGTGCGAAGTGAATGGAGTATTGCTTCACTTTCTAAATACTGTCCTTTCAGAGAAAATCACTTTTCTTTGAAAGTGCCTTAAGCTACTTACAAGCATTCAACAGAAATTCCCATGCATTTTTCTGAAAGAGAAGCAGTCTGTTCCAACACTTCAATTCACTGTGAAGTGAATGGAGTGTTGCTTCACTTTCTAAATGCTATCCTTTTAGAGAAAATCACTCTATTTTGAAATTGCCTTAAGCTACTTACAAGCATTCACAAGAAACTCACATGCATTTTTCTGAAAGAGAAGCAGTCTGTTCCAACACTTCAATTCACTGTGCGAAGTGAATGGAGTGTTGCTTCACTTTCTAAATGCGGTCCTTTCAGAGAAAATCAATTTCCTTTGAAAGTGCCTTAAGCGACTCACAAGCATTCACAAAAAACTCACATCCGTTTTTCTGAAAGAGAAGCAGTCTGTTCCAACACTTCAATTCACTGTGCATAGTGAATGGTTTGTTGCTTCATTTTCTAAATGCTGTCCTTTCAGAGAAAATCGCTTTCCTTTGAAAGTGCCTTAAGCTACTTACAAGCATTCACAAGAAACTCACATGCATTTTTCTGAAAGAGAAGCAGTCTGTTCCAACACATCAATTCACAGCGAAGTGAATGGAGTGTTGCTTCACTTTCTAAATGCTATCCTTTTAGAGAAAATCACTCTCTTTTGAAAGTGCCTTAAGCTACTTACAAGCATTCAACAGAAATTCACATGCGTTTCTCTGAAAGAGAAGCAGTCTGTTCCAACACTTCAATTCACTGTGCGAAGTGAATGGAGTGTTGCTTCACTTTCTAAATGCTGTCCTTTCAGAGAAAATCACTTTCCTTTGAAAGTGCCTTAAGCTACTTACAAGTATTCACAAGAAACTCACATGCATTTCTGTGAAAGAGAAGCAGTCTGTTCCAACACTTCAATTCACTGTGCGAAGTGAATGGAGTGTTGCTTCACTTTCTAAATGCTGTCTTTCAGAGAAAATCACTTTCCTTTGAAAGTGCCTTGAGCTACTTACAAGCATTCACATAAACTCACATCTATTCTCTGAAAGAGAAGCAGTCTGTTCCAACACTTCAATACACTGTGCGAAGTGAATGGAGTGTTGCTTCACTTTCTAAATGCTGTCCTTTCAGAGAAAATCACTTTCCTTTGAAAGTGCCGTAAGCAACTTACAAGTACTCACAAGAAACTCACATGCATTTCAGTGAAAGAGAAGCAGGCTGTTTCAACACTTCAATTCACTATGCGAAGTGAATGGAGTGTTGCTTCACTTTCTAAATGCTGTCCGTTCAGAGAAAATCACTCTCTTTTGAAACTGCCTTAAGCTACTTACAAGAATTCACAAGAAACTCACATTTGCTTCTCTGAAAGAGAAGCAGTCTGTTCCAACACTTCAATTCACTGTGCGAAGTGAATGGAGTGTTGCTTCACTTTGTAAATGCTCTCCATTCAGAGAAAATCACTTTCCTTTGAAAGTGCCTTAAGCTACTTACAAGCATTCAACAGAAATTCACATGCGTTTCTCTGAAAGAGAAGCAGTCTGTTCCAACACTTCAATTCACTGTGCGAAGTGAATGGAGCGTTGCTTACTTTCTAAATGCTGTCCTTTCAGAGAAAATCACTTTCCTTTGAAAGTGCCTTAAGCTACTTAGAAGTATTCACAAGAAACTCACATGCATTTCTGTGAAAGAGAAGCAGGCTGTTTCAACACTTCAATTCACTGTGCGAAGTGAATGGAGTGTTGCTTCACTTTCTAAATGCTCTCCTTTCAGAGAAAATCACTCTCTTTTGAAACTGCCTTAAGCTACTTACAAGAATTCACAAGAAACTCACATCTGCTTCTCTGAAAGAGAAGCAGTCTGTTCCAACACTTCAATTCACTGTGCGAAGTGAATGGAGTTTTGCTTCACTTTCTAAATGCTGTCCTTTCAGAGAAAATCACTTTCCTTTGAAAGTACCTAATGCTACTTACAAGCATTCAACAGAAATTCACATGCGTTTCTCTGAAAGAGAAGTAGTCTGTTCCAACACTTCAATTCACTGTGCGAAGTGAATGGAGTGTTGCTTCACTTTCTAAATGCTGTTCTTTCAGAGAAAATCACTTTCCTTTGAAAGTGCCTTAAGCAACTTACAAACATTCACAAGAAACTCACATGCATTTTTCTGAAAGAGAAGCAGTCTCTTCCAACAATTCAATTCACTGTGAAGTGAATGGAGTGTTGCTTCACTTTCTAAATGCTATCCTTTTAGAGAAAATCACTCTATTTTGAAACTGCCTTAAGCTACTTACAAGCATTCACAAGAAACTCACATGCATTTTTCTGAAAGAGAAGCAGTCTGTTCCAACACTTCAATTCACTGTGCGAAGTGAATGGAGTGTTGCTTCACTTTCTAAATGCGGTCCTTTCAGAGAAAATCAATTTCCTTTGAAAGTGCCTTAAGCGACTCACAAGCATTCACAAAAAACTCACATCCGTTTTTCTGAAAGAGAAGCAGTCTGTTCCAACACTTCAATTCACTGTGCATAGTGAATGGTTTGTTGCTTCATTTTCTAAATGCTGTCCTTTCAGAGAAAATGGCTTTCCTTTGAAAGTGCCTTAAGCTACTTACAAGCATTCACAAGAAACTCACATGCATTTTTCTGAAAGAGAAGCAGTCTGTTCCAACACATCAATTCACAGCGAAGTGAATGGAGTGTTGCTTCACTTTCTAAATGCTATCCTTTTAGAGAAAATCACTCTCTTTTGAAAGTGCCTTAAGCTACTTACAAGCATTCAACAGAAATTCACATGCGTTTCTCTGAAAGAGAAGCAGTCTGTTCCAACACTTCAATTCACTGTGCGAAGTGAATGGAGTGTTGCTTCACTTTCTAAATGCTGTCCTTTCAGAGAAAATCACTTTCCTTTGAAAGTGCCTTAAGCTACTTACAAGTATTCACAAGAAACTCACATGCATTTCTGTGAAAGAGAAGCAGTCTGTTCCAACACTTCAATTCACTGTGCGAAGTGAATGGAGTGTTGCTTCACTTTCTAAATGCTGTCTTTCAGAGAAAATCACTTTCCTTTGAAAGTGCCTTGAGCTACTTACAAGCATTCACATAAACTCACATCTCTTCTCTGAAAGAGAAGCAGTCTGTTCCAACACTTCAATACACTGTGCGAAGTGAATGGAGTGTTGCTTCACTTTCTAAATGCTGTCCTTTCAGAGAAAATCACTTTCCTTTGAAAGTGCCTTAAGCTACTTACAAGCATTCACAAAAAAACTCACATCCATTTCTCTGAAAGAGAAGCAGTCTCTTTCAACACTTCAATTAACTGCGCGTAGTGAATGGCGTGTTGCTTCCCTTTCGTAATGCTGTCGTTTCATAGAAAATAACTTTCCTTAGAAAGTGCCTTAAGCTACTTACAAGCATTTAACAGATATTCACATGCGTTTCTCTGAAAGAGAAGCAGTCTGTTCCAACACTTCAGTTCACTGTGCGAAGTGAATGGAGTGTTGCTTCAATTTCTAAATGCTGTCCTTTCAGAGAAAATCACTTTCATTTGAAAGTGCCATAAGCTACTTACAAGCATTCACAGGAAACTCACATGCATTTTTCTGAAAGAGAAGCAGGCTGTTCCAACATTTCAATTCACTGTGCGAAGTGAATGGAGTGTTGATTCACATTCTAAATGCTGTCCTTTCAGAGAAAATCACTTTCCTTTGAAAGTGCCGTAAGCAACTTACAAGTACTCACAAGAAACTCACATGCATTTCAGTGAAAGAGAAGCAGGCTGTTTCAACACTTCAATTCACTATGCGAAGTGAATGGAGTGTTGCTTCACTTTCTAAATGCTGTCCGTTCAGAGAAAATCACTCTCTTTTGAAACTGCCTTAAGCTACTTACAAGAATTCACAAGAAACTCACATTTGCTTCTCTGAAAGAGAAGCAGTCTGTTCCAACACTTCAATTCACTGTGCGAAGTGAATGGAGTGTTGCTTCACTTTGTAAATGCTCTCCATTCAGAGAAAATCACTTTCCTTTGAAAGTGCCTTAAGCTACTTACAAGCATTCAACAGAAATTCACATGCGTTTCTCTGAAAGAGAAGCAGTCTGTTCCAACACTTCAATTCACTGTGCGAAGTGAATGGAGCGTTGCTTACTTTCTAAATGCTGTCCTTTCAGAGAAAATCACTTTCCTTTGAAAGTGCCTTAAGCTACTTAGAAGTATTCACAAGAAACTCACATGCATTTCTGTGAAAGAGAAGCAGGCTGTTTCAACACTTCAATTCACTGTGCGAAGTGAATGGAGTGTTGCTTCACTTTCTAAATGCTCTCCTTTCAGAGAAAATCACTCTCTTTTGAAACTGCCTTAAGCTACTTACAAGAATTCACAAGAAACTCACATCTGCTTCTCTGAAAGAGAAGCAGTCTGTTCCAACACTTCAATTCACTGTGCGAAGTGAATGGAGTGTTGCTTCACTTTCTAAATGCTGTCCTTTCAGAGAAAAACACTTTCCTTTGAAAGTACCTAATGCTACTTACAAGCATTCAACAGAAATTCACATGCGTTTCTCTGAAAGAGAAGTAGTCTGTTCCAACACTTCAATTCACTGTGCGAAGTGAATGGAGTGTTGCTTCACTTTCTAAATGCTGTTCTTTCAGAGAAAATCACTTTCCTTTGAAAGTGCCTTAAGCAACTTACAAACATTCACAAGAAACTCACATGCATTTTTCTGAAAGAGAAGCAGTCTCTTCCAACAATTCAATTCACTGTGAAGTGAATGGAGTGTTGCTTCACTTTCTAAATGCTATCCTTTTTGAGAAAATCACTCTATTTTGAAACTGCCTTAAGCTACTTACAAGCATTCACAAGAAACTCACATCTGTTTCTCTGAAAGAGAAGCAGTCTGTTCCAACACTTCAATTCACTGTGCGAAGTGAATGGAGTGTTGCTTCACTTTCTAAATGCTCTCCTTTCAGAGAAAATCACTTTCCTTTGAAAGTGCCTTAAGCTACTTACAAGCATTCAACAGAAATTCACGTGCGTTTCTCTGAAAGAGAAGCAGTCTGTTCCAACACTTCAATTCACTGTGCGAAGTGAATGGAGTGTTGCTTCACTTTCTAAATGCTGTCCTTTCAGAGAAAATCACTTTCCTTTGAAAGTGCCTTAAGCTACTTACAAGCATTCACAAGAAACTCACATGCATTTTCCTGAAAGAGAAGCAGTCTGTTCCAACACTTCAATTCACTGTGCGAAGTGAATGGAGTGTTGCTTCACTTTCTAAATGCGGTCCTTTCAGAGAAAATCACTTTCTTTGAAAGTGCCTTAAGCGACTCACAAGCATTCACAAAAAACTCACATCCGTTTCTCTGAAAGAGAAGCAGTCTGTTCCCAAACTTCAATTCACTGTGCGTAATGAATGGAGTGTTTCTTCACATTCTAATTGCTGTAGTTTCAGAGAAAATCACTTTCCTTTGAAAGTGCCTTAAGCTACTTACAAGAATTCAAACGAAACTCACATGCATTTTTCTGAAAGAGAAGCGGTCTGTTCCAACAACTTCAATTCACTGCGAAGTGAATGGAGTGTTGCTTCACTTTCTAAATGCTATCCTTTTAGAGAAAATCACTCTCTTTTGAAAGTGCCTTAAGCTACTTACAAGCATTCAACAGAAATTCACATGCGTTTCTCTGAAAGAGAAGCAGTCTGTTCCAACACTTCAATTCACTTTGCGAAGTGAATGGAGTGTTGCTTCACTTTTAAATGCTGTCCTTTCAGAGAAAATCACTTTCCTTTGAAAGTGCCTTAAGCTACTTACAAGTATTCAAAAGAAACTCACATGCATTTCTGTGAAAGAAAAGCAGTCTGTTCCAACACTTCAATTCACTGTGCGAAGTGAATGGAGTGTTGCTTCACTTTCTAAATGCTGTCTTTCAGAAAAAATCACTTTCCTTTGAAAGTGCCTTAAGCTACTTACAAACATTCACATAAACTCACATCTATTCTCTGAAAGAGAAGCAGTCTGTTCCAACACTTCAATACACTGTGCGAAGTGAATGGAGTGTTGCTTCTCTTTCTAAATGCTGTCCTTTCAGAGAAAATCACTTTCCTTTGAAAGTGCCTTAAGTTACAAGCATTCACAAAAAACTCACATCCGTTTCTCTGAAAGAGAAGCAGTCTGTTTCAACACTTCAATTAACTGCGCGTAGTGAATGGCGTGTTGCTTCCCTTTCGTAATGCGGTCCTTTCAGAGAAAATAACTTTCCTTTGAAAGTGCCTTAAGCTACTTACAAGCATTTAACAGATATTCACATGCGTTTCTCTGAAAGAGAAGCAGTCTGTTCCAACACTTCAATTCACTGTGCGAAGTGAATGGAGTGTTGCTTCACTTTCTAAATGCTCTCCTTTCAGAGAAAATCACTTTCCTTTGAAAGTGCCTTAAGCTACTTACAAGCATTCAACAGAAATTCACGTGCCTTTCTCTGAAAGAGAAGCAGTCTGTTCCAACACTTCAATTCACTGTGCGAAGTGAATGGAGTGTTGCTTCACTTTCTAAATGCTATCCTTTTAGAGAAAATCACTCTATTTTGAAACTGCCTTAAGCTACTTACAAGCATTCACAAGAAACTCACATCTGTTTCTCTGAAAAGAAGCAGTCTGTTCCAACACCTCAATTCACTCTGCGAAGTGAATGGAGTGTTGCTTCACTTTCTAAATGCTGTCCTTTAAGAGAAAATCACTTTCCTTTGAAAGTGCCTTAAGCTACTTACAAGCATTCACAAGAAACTCACATGCATTTTCCTGAAAGAGAAGCAGTCTGTTCCAACACTTCAATTCACTGTGCGAAGTGAATGGAGTGTTGCTTCACTTTCTAAATGCGGTCCTTTCAGAGAAAATCACTTTCCTTTGAAAGTGCCTTAAGCGACTCACAAGCATTCACAAAAAACTCACATCCGTTTCTCTGAAAGAGAAGCAGTCTGTTCCAACACTTCAATTCACTGTGCGTAGTGAATGGAGTGTTTCTTCACATTCTAATTGCTGTAGTTTCAGAGAAAATCACTTTCCTTTGAAAGTGCCTTAAGCTACTTACAAGCATTCACAAGAAACTCACAAGCATTTTTCTGAAAGAGAAGCAGTCTGTTCCAACAACTTCAATTCACTGCGAAGTGAATGGAGTGTTGCTTCACTTTCTAAATGCTATCCTTTTAGAGAAAATCACTCTCTTTTGAAAGTGCCTTAAGCTACTTACAAGCATTCAACAGAAATTCACATGTGTTTCTCTGAAAGAGAAGCAGTCTGTTCCAACACTTCAATTCACTTTGCGAAGTGAATGGAGTGTTGCTTCACTTTCTAAATGCTGTCCTTTCAGAGAAAATCACTTTCCTTTGAAAGTGCCTTAAGCTACTTACAAGTATTCACAAGAAACTTACATCGATTTCTGTGAAAGAGAAGCAGTCTGTTCCAACACTTGAATTCACTGTGCGAAGTGCATGGAATGTTGCTTCACTTTCTAAATGCTATTCTTTCAGAGAAAATCACTCTCATTTGAAACTGCCTTAAGCTACTTACAAGCATTCACAAGAAACTCACATCTGTTTCTCTGAAAGAGAAGCAGTCTGTTCCAACACTTCAATTCACTGTGCGAAGTGAATGGATGTTGATTCACTTTCTTAATGCTTTCCTTTCAGAGAAAATCACTTTCCTTGAAAGTGCCTTAAGCTACTTACAAACATTCACAAGAAACTCACATGCATTTTTCTGAAAGAGAAGCAGTCTGTTCCAACACTTCAATTCACTGCGAAGTGAAGGGAGTGTTGCTTCACTTTCTAAATGCTATCCTTTTAGAGAAAATCACTCTATTTTGAAACTGCCTTAAGCTACTTACAAGCATTCACAAGAAACTCACATCTGTTTCTCTGAAAAGAAGCAGTCTGTTCCAACCCCTCAATTCACTCTGCGAAGTGAATGGAGTGTTGCTTCACTTTCTAAATGCTGTCCTTTCAGAGAAAATCACTTTCCTTTGAAAGTGCCTTAAGCTACTTACAAGCATTCACAAGAAACTCACATGCATTTTCCTGAAAGAGAAGCAGTCTGTTCCAACACTTCAATTCACTGTGCGAAGTGAATGGAGTGTTGCGTCACTTTCTAAATGCGGTCCTTTCAGAGAAAATCACTTTCCTTTGAAAGTGCCTTAAGCGATGCACAAGCATTCACAAAAAACTCACATCCGTTTCTCTGAAAGAGAAGCAGTCTGTTCCAACACTTCAATTCACTGTGCGTAGTGAATGGAGTGTTTCTTCACATTCTAATTGCTGTAGTTTCAGAAAAAATCACTTTCCTTTGAAAGTGCCTTAAGCTACTTACAAGCATTCACAAGAAACTCACATGCATTGTTCTGAAAGAGAAGCAGTCTGTTCCAACAACTTCAATTCACTGCGAAGTGAATGGAGTGTTGCTTCCCTTTCTAAATGCTATCCTTTTAGAGAAAATCACTCTCTTTTGAAAGTGCCTTAAGCTACTTACAAGCATTCAACAGAAATTCACATGCGTTTCTCTGAAAGAGAAGCAGTCTGTTCCAACACTTCAATTCACTTAGCGAAGTGAATGGAGTGTTGCTTCACTTTATAAATGCTGTCCTTTCAGAGAAAATCACTTTCCTTTGAAAGTGCCTTAAGCTACATACAAGTATTCACAAGAAACTCACATGCATTTCTGTGAAAGAGAAGCAGTCTGTTCCAACACTTCAATTCACTGTGCGAAGTGAATGGAGTGTTGCTTCACTTTCTAAATGCTGTCTTTCAGAAAAAATCACTTTCCTTTGAAAGTGCCTTAAGCTACTTACAAGCATTCACATAAACTCACATCTATTCTCTGAAAGAGAAGCAGTCTGTTCCAACACTTCAATACACTGTGCGAAGTGAATGGAGTGTTGCTTCTCTTTCTAAATGCTGTCCTTTCAGAGAAAATCACTTTCCTTTGAAAGTGCCTTAAGCTACTTACAAGCATTCACAAAAAACTCACATCCGTTTCTCTGAAAGAGAAGCAGTCTGTTTCAACACTTCAATTAACTGCGCGTAGTGAATGGCGTGTTGCTTCCCTTTCGTAATGTGGTCCTTTCAGAGAAAATAACTTTCCTTTGAAAGTGCCTTAAGCTACTTACAAGCATTTAACAGACATTCACATGCGTTTCTCTGAAAGAGCAGCAGTCTGTTCCAACACTTCAATTCACTGTGCGAAGTGAATGGAGTGTTGCTTCACTTTCTAAATGCGGTCCTTTCAGAGAAAATCACTTTCCTTTGAAAGTGCCTTAAGCTACTTACAAGCATTCACAAGAAACTCACATGCATTTTTCTGAAAGAGAAGCAGGAGGTTCCAACACTTCAATTCAATGTGCGAAGTGAATGGAGTGTTGATTCAATTTCTAAATGCTGTCCTTCCAGAGAAAATCACTTTCCTTTGAAAGTGCCTTAAGCTACTTACAAGTATTCACAAGAAACTCACATGCATTTCTGTGAAAGAGAAGCAGGCTGTTTCAACACTTCAATTCACTGTGCGAAGTGAATGGAGTATTGCTTCACTTTCTAAATGCTCTCCTTTCAGAGAAAATCACTCTCTTTTGAAACTGCCTTAAGCTACTTACAAGAATTCACAAAACTTACATCTGCTTCTCTGAAAGAGAAGCAGTCTGTTCCAACACTTCAATTCACTGTGCGAAGTGAGTGGAGTGTTGCTTCACTTTGTAAATGCTCTCCTTTCAGAGAAAATCACTTTCCTTTGAAAGTGCCTTAAGCTACTTACAAGCATTCACAAGAAACTCACATCTGTTTCTCTGAAAAGAAGCAGTCTGTTCCAACACTTCAATTCACTGTACGAAGTGAATGGAGTGTTGCTTCACTTTCTTAATGCTGTCCTTTCAGAGAAAATCACTTTCCTTTGAAAGTGCCTTAAACTACTTACAAGCATTTAACAGACATTCACATGCGTTTCTCTGAAAGATAAGCAGTCTGTTCCAACACTTCAATTCACTGTGCTTAGTGAATGGAGTGTTGCTTCACTTTCTAAATGCGGTCCTTTCAGAGAAAATCACATTCCTTTGAAAGTGCCTTAAGCGACTCACAAGCATTCACAAAAACCTCACATCCGTTTCTGTGAAAGAGAAGCAGTCTGTTCCAACACTTCAATTCACTGTGAATAGTGAAAGGAGTGTTTCTTGACATTCTAATTGCTGTAGTTTCAGAGAAAATCTCTTTCCTTTGAAAGTGCCTTAAGCTACTTACAAGCATTCACAAGAAACTCACATGCATTTTTCTGAAAGTGAAGCAGGCTGTTCCAGCACTTCAATTCACTGTGCGAAGTGAATGGAGTGTTGCCTCACTTTGTAAATGCTGTCCTTTCAGAGAAAATCACTTTCCTTTGAAAGTGCCTTAAGCTACTTACAAGCATTCAGCAGAAATTCACATGCGTTTCTCTGAAAGAGAAGCAGTCTGTTCCAACACTTCAATTCACTGTGCGAAGTGAATGGAGTGTTGCTTCACTGTCTAAATGCTGTCCTTTCAGAGAAAATCACTCTCTTTTGAAACTGCCTTAAGCTACTTTCAAGCATTCACAAGAAACTCACATCTGTTTCTCTCAAAGAGAAGCAGTCTGTTCCAACACTTCAATTCACTGTGCGAAGTGAATGGAGTGTTGCTTCACTTTCTTAATGCTGTCCTTTCAGAGAAAATCACTTTCCTTTGAAAGTGCCTTAAGCTACTTATATTTATTTAACAGACATTCACATGCGTTTCTCTGAAAGAGAAGCAGTCTGTTCCAACACTTCAATTCACTGTGCGAAGTGAATGGAGTATTGCTTCACTTTCTAAATGCTGTCCTTTCAGAGAAAATCACTTTTCTTTGAAAGTGCCTTAAGCTACTTACAAGCATTCAACAGAAATTCACATGCATTTTTCTGAAAGAGAAGCAGTCTGTTCCAACACTTCAATTCACTGTGCGAAGTGAATGGAGTGTTGCTTCACTTTCTAAATGCGGTCCTTTCAGAGAAAATCGCTTTCTTTGAAAGTGCCTTAAGCTACTTACAAGCATTCACAAGAAACTCACATGCATTTTTCTGAAAGAGAAGCAGTCTGTTCCAACACATCAATTCACAGCGAAGTGAATGGAGTGTTGCTTCACTTTCTAAATGCTATCCTTTTAGAGAAAATCACTCTCTTTTGAAAGTGCCTTAAGCTACTTACAAGCATTCAACAGAAATTCACATGCGTTTCTCTGAAAGAGAAGCAGTCTGTTCCAACACTTCAATTCACTGTGCGAAGTGAATGGAGTGTTGCTTCACTTTCTAAATGCTGTCCTTTCAGAGAAAATCACTTTCCTTTGAAAGTGCCTTAAGCTACTTACAAGTATTCACAAGAAACTCACATGCATTTCTGTGAAAGAGAAGCAGTCTGTTCCAACACTTCAATTCACTGTGCGAAGTGAATGGAGTGTTGCTTCACTTTCTAAATGCTGTCTTTCAGAGAAAATCACTTTCCTTTGAAAGTGCCTTGAGCTACTTACAAGCATTCACATAAACTCACATCTATTCTCTGAAAGAGAAGCAGTCTGTTCCAACACTTCAATACACTGTGCGAAGTGAATGGAGTGTTGCTTCACTTTCTAAATGCTGTCCTTTCAGAGAAAATCACTTTCCTTTGAAAGTGCCTTAAGCTACTTACAAGCATTCACAAAAAAACTCACATCCGTTTCTCTGAAAGAGAAGCAGTCTCTTTCAACACTTCAATTAACTGCGCGTAGTGAATGGCGTGTTGCTTCCCTTTCGTAATGCTGTCGTTTCATAGAAAATAACTTTCCTTAGAAAGTGCCTTAAGCTACTTACAAGCATTTAACAGATATTCACATGCGTTTCTCTGAAAGAGAAGCAGTCTGTTCCAACACTTCAGTTCACTGTGCGAAGTGAATGGAGTGTTGCTTCAATTTCTAAATGCTGTCCTTTCAGAGAAAATCACTTTCATTTGAGAGTGCCATAAGCTACTTACAAGCATTCACAGGAAACTCACATGCATTTTTCTGAAAGAGAAGCAGGCTGTTCCAACATTTCAATTCACTGTGCGAAGTGAATGGAGTGTTGATTCACATTCTAAATGCTGTCCTTTCAGAGAAAATCACTTTCCTTTGAAAGTGCCGTAAGCAACTTACAAGTACTCACAAGAAACTCACATGCATTTCAGTGAAAGAGAAGCAGGCTGTTTCAACACTTCAATTCACTATGCGAAGTGAATGGAGTGTTGCTTCACTTTCTAAATGCTGTCCGTTCAGAGAAAATCACTCTCTTTTGAAACTGCCTTAAGCTACTTACAAGAATTCACAAGAAACTCACATTTGCTTCTCTGAAAGAGAAGCAGTCTGTTCCAACACTTCAATTCACTGTTCGAAGTGAATGGAGTGTTGCTTCACTTTGTAAATGCTCTCCATTCAGAGAAAATCACTTTCCTTTGAAAGTGCCTTAAGCTACTTACAAGCATTCAACAGAAATTCACATGCGTTTCTCTGAAAGAGAAGCAGTCTGTTCCAACACTTCAATTCACTGTGCGAAGTGAATGGAGTGTTGCTTCACTTTCTAAATGCTGTCCTTTCAGAGAAAATCACTTTCCTTTGAAAGTGCCTTAAGCTACTTACAAGTATTCACAAGAAACTTACATCGATTTCTGTGAAAGAGAAGCAGTCTGTCCCAACACTTGAATTCACTGTGCGAAGTGAATGGAATGTTGCTTCACTTTCTAAATGCTGTTCTTTCAGAGAAAATCACTCTCATTTGAAACTGCCTTAAGCTACTTACAAGCATTCACAAGAAACTCACATCTGTTTCTCTGAAAGAGAAGCAGTCTGTTCCAACACTTCAATTCACTGTGCGAAGTGAATGGAGTGTTGCTTCACTTTCTTAATGCTGTCCTTTCAGAGAAAATCACTTTTCTTTAAAAGTGCCTTAAGCGACTCACAAGCATTCACAAAAAACTCACATCCGTTTCTCTGAAAGTGAAGCAGTCTGTTCCCACTTTTCAATTCACTGTGCGTAGTGAATGGAGTGTTTCTTCACATTCTAATTGCTGTAGTTTCAGAGAAAATCACTTTCCTTTGAATGTGCCTTAAGCTACTTACAAGCATTCACATAAACTCACATCTTTTTCTCAGAAAGAGAAGCAGTCTTTTCCAACACTTCAATACACTGTGCAAAGTGAATGGAGTGTTGCTTCACTTTCTAAATGCTGTCCTTTCAGAGATAATCACTTTCCTTTGAAAGTGCCTTAAGCTACTTACAGGCATTCACAAAAAACTAACATCCGTTTCTCTGAAAGAGAAGCAGTCTGTTTAAACACTTCAATTCACTGCGCGTAGTGAATGGCGTGTTGCTTCATTTTCTAAATGCTGTCCTTTCAGAGAAAATCACTTTCCTTTGAAAGTGCTTTAAGCTACTTACAAGCATTCACAAGAAAGTCACATGCATTTTTCTGAAAGAGAAGCAGTCTGTTCCAACACTTCAATTCACTGCGAAGTGAATGGAGTGTTGCTTCACTTTCTAAATGCTATCCTTTTAGAGAAAATCATTCTCTTTTGAAACTGCCTTAAGCTACTTACAAGCATTCACAAGAAACTCACATCTGTTTCTCTGAAAGAGAAGCAGTCTTTTCCAACATTTCAATTCACTGTGCGAAGTGAATGGAGTGTTGCTTCACTTTCTTAATGCTGTCCTTTCAGAGAAAATCACTTTCCTTTGAAAGTGCCTTAAGCTACTTACAAGCATTTAACAGACATTCACATGCGTTTCTCTTAAAGAGAAGCTACAACACTTCAATTCACTGTGCGAAGTGAATGGAGTGTTGCTTCACTTTCTAAATGCTATCCTTTTAGAGAAAATCACTCTATTTTGAAACCGCCTTAAGCTACTTACAAGCATTCACAAGAAACTCACATGCATTTTTCTGAAAGAGAAGCAGTCTGTTCCAGCACTTCAATTCACTGTGCGTAGTGAATGGAGTGTTTCTTCACATTCTAATTGCTGTAGTTTCAGAGAAAATCATTTTCCTTTGAAAGTGCCTTAAGCTACTTACAAGCATTCACATAAACTCACATCTTTTTCTCTGAAAGAGAAGCAGTCTGTTCCAACACTTCAATACACTGTGCAAAGTGAATGGAGTGTTGCTTCACTTTCTAAATGCTCTCCTTTCAGAGAAAATCACTTTCCTTTGAAAGTGCCTTAAGCTAATTACAAGCATTCAGCAGTAATTCACATGCGTTTCTCTGAAAGAGAAGCAGTCTGTTCCAACACTTCAATTCACTGTGCGAAGTGAATGGAGTGTTGCTTCACTTTCTAAATGCTGTCCGTTCAGAGAAAATCACTTTCCTTTGAAAGTGCCTTAAGCTACTTACAAGCATTCACATAAACTCACATCTTTTTCTATGAAAGAGAAGCAGTCTGCTCCAACACTTCAATACACTGTGCGAAGTGAATGGGTGAATGGAGTGTTGCTTCACTTTCTAAATGCTGTCCTTTCAGAGATAATCATTTTCCTTTGAAAGTGCCTTAAGCTACTTACAAGCATTCACAAAAAACTGACATCCGTTTCTCTGAAAGAGAAGCAGTCTGTTTCAACACTTCAATTCACTGCGCGTAGTGAATGGCATGTTGCTTCATTTTCTAAATGCTGTGCTTTCAGAGAAAATCACTTTCATTTGAAAGTGCTTTAAGCTATTACAAGCATTCACAAGAAACTCACATGCATTTTTCTGAAAGAGAAGCAGTCTGTTCCTACACTTCAATTCACTGCGAAGTGAATGGAGTGTTGCTTCACTTTCTAAATGCTCTCCTTTTAGAGAAAATCACTCTCTTTTGAAACTGCCTTAAGCTACTTACAAGCATTCAAAAGAAACTCACATCTGTTTCTCTGAAAAGAAGCAGTCTGTTCCAACACTTCAATTCACTGTGCGAAGTGAATGGAGTGTTGCTTCACTTTCTAAATGCTCTCCTTTCAGAGAAAATCACTTTCCTTTGAAAGTGCCTTAAGCTACTTACAAGCATTCAACAGAAACTCACATGCGTTTCTTTGAAAGAGAAGCAGTCTGTTCCAACACTTCAATTCACTGTGCGAAGTGAATGGAGTGTTGCTTCACTTTCTAAATGCTGTCCTTTCAGAGAAAATCACTTTCCTTTGAAAGTGCCTTAGGCTACTTACTAGCATTCACAAGAAACTCACATGCATTTTTCTGAAAGAGAAGCAGTCTGTTCCAACACTTCAATTCACTGCGAAGTGAATGGAGTGTTTCTTCACATTCTAATTGCTGTAGTTTCAGAGAAAATCACTTTCCTTTGAAAGTGCCTTAAGCTACTTACATGCATTTTTCTGAAAGAGAAGCAGTCTGTTCCAACACTTCAATTCACTGTGCGTAGTGAATGGCCTGTTGCTTCATTTTCTAAATGCTGCCCTTTCAGAGAAAATCGCTTTCCTTTGAAAGTGCCTTAAGCTACTTATAAGCATTCACAGGAAACTCACATGCATTTTTCTGAAAGAGAAGCAGGCTGTTCCAACATTTCAATTCACTGTGCGAAGTGAATGGAGTGTTGCTTCACTTTCTAAATGCTGTCCTTTCAGAGAAAATCACTCTCTTTTGAAACTGCCTTAAGCTACTTACAAGAATTCACAAGAAACTCACATGCATTTGTGTGAAAGAGAAGCAGGCTGTTTCAACACTTCAATTCACTGTGCGAAGTGAATGGAGTGTTGCTTCACTTTCTAAATGCTGTGCTTTCAGAGAAAATCACTCTCATTTGAAACTGCCTTAAGCTACTTACAAGCATTCACAAGAAACTCACATCTGTTTCTCTGAAAGAGAAGCAGTCTGTTCCAACACTTCAATTCACTGTGCGAAGTGAATGGAGTGTTGCTTCACTTTCTTAATGCTGTCCTTTCAGAGAAAATCACTTTCCTTTGAAAGTGCCTTAAGCTACTTACAAGCATTTAACAGACATTCACATGCGTTTCTCTGAAAGAGAAGCAGTCTGTTCCAACACTTCAATTCACTGTGGGAAGTGAATGGAGTGTTGCTTCACTTTCTAAATGCTGTCCTTTCAGAGAAAATCACTTTCCTTTGAAAGTGCCTTAAGCGACTCACAAGCATTCACAAAAAACTCACATCCGTTTCTATGAAAGAGAAGCAGTCTGTTCCAACACTTCAATTTACTGCGAAGTGAATGGAGTGTTGCTTCACTTTCTAAATGCTGTCCGTTCAGAGAAAATCACTTTCCTTTGAAAGTGCCTTAAGCTACTTACAAGCATTCACATAAACTCACATCTTTTTCTCTGAAAGAGAAGCAGTCTGTTCCAACACTTCAATACACTGTGCAAAGTGAATGGAGTGTTGCTTCACTTTCTAAATGCTGTCCTTTCAGAGAAAATCACTTTCCTTTGAAAGCGCCTTAAGCTACTTACAAGTATTCACAAGAAACTTACATCGATTTCTGTGAAAGAGAAGCAGTCTGTCCCAACACTTGAATTCACTGTGCGAAGTGAATGGAATGTTGCTTCACTTTCTAAATGCTGTTCTTTCAGAGAAAATCACTCTCATTTGAAACTGCCTTAAGCTACTTACAAGCATTCACAAGAAACTCACATCTGTTTCTCTGAAAGAGAAGCAGTCTGTTCCAACACTTCAATTCACTGTGCGAAGTGAATGGAGTGTTGCTTCACTTTCTTAATGCTGTCCTTTCAGAGAAAATCACTTTTCTTTAAAAGTGCCTTAAGCGACTCACAAGCATTCACAAAAAACTCACATCCGTTTCTCTGAAAGTGAAGCAGTCTGTTCCCACTTTTCAATTCACTGTGCGTAGTGAATGGAGTGTTTCTTCACATTCTAATTGCTGTAGTTTCAGAGAAAATCACTTTCCTTTGAATGTGCCTTAAGCTACTTACAAGCATTCACATAAACTCACATCTTTTTCTCAGAAAGAGAAGCAGTCTTTTCCAACACTTCAATACACTGTGCAAAGTGAATGGAGTGTTGCTTCACTTTCTAAATGCTGTCCTTTCAGAGATAATCACTTTCCTTTGAAAGTGCCTTAAGCTACTTACAGGCATTCACAAAAAACTAACATCCGTTTCTCTGAAAGAGAAGCAGTCTGTTTAAACACTTCAATTCACTGCGCGTAGTGAATGGCGTGTTGCTTCATTTTCTAAATGCTGTCCTTTCAGAGAAAATCACTTTCCTTTGAAAGTGCTTTAAGCTACTTACAAGCATTCACAAGAAAGTCACATGCATTTTTCTGAAAGAGAAGCAGTCTGTTCCAACACTTCAATTCACTGCGAAGTGAATGGAGTGTTGCTTCACTTTCTAAATGCTATCCTTTTAGAGAAAATCATTCTCTTTTGAAACTGCCTTAAGCTACTTACAAGCATTCACAAGAAACTCACATCTGTTTCTCTGAAAGAGAAGCAGTCTTTTCCAACATTTCAATTCACTGTGCGAAGTGAATGGAGTGTTGCTTCACTTTCTTAATGCTGTCCTTTCAGAGAAAATCACTTTCCTTTGAAAGTGCCTTAAGCTACTTACAAGCATTTAACAGACATTCACATGCGTTTCTCTTAAAGAGAAGCTACAACACTTCAATTCACTGTGCGAAGTGAATGGAGTGTTGCTTCACTTTCTAAATGCTATCCTTTTAGAGAAAATCACTCTATTTTGAAACCGCCTTAAGCTACTTACAAGCATTCACAAGAAACTCACATGCATTTTTCTGAAAGAGAAGCAGTCTGTTCCAGCACTTCAATTCACTGTGCGTAGTGAATGGAGTGTTTCTTCACATTCTAATTGCTGTAGTTTCAGAGAAAATCATTTTCCTTTGAAAGTGCCTTAAGCTACTTACAAGCATTCACATAAACTCACATCTTTTTCTCTGAAAGAGAAGCAGTCTGTTCCAACACTTCAATACACTGTGCAAAGTGAATGGAGTGTTGCTTCACTTTCTAAATGCTCTCCTTTCAGAGAAAATCACTTTCCTTTGAAAGTGCCTTAAGCTAATTACAAGCATTCAGCAGTAATTCACATGCGTTTCTCTGAAAGAGAAGCAGTCTGTTCCAACACTTCAATTCACTGTGCGAAGTGAATGGAGTGTTGCTTCACTTTCTAAATGCTGTCCGTTCAGAGAAAATCACTTTCCTTTGAAAGTGCCTTAAGCTACTTACAAGCATTCACATAAACTCACATCTTTTTCTATGAAAGAGAAGCAGTCTGCTCCAACACTTCAATACACTGTGCGAAGTGAATGGGTGAATGGAGTGTTGCTTCACTTTCTAAATGCTGTCCTTTCAGAGATAATCATTTTCCTTTGAAAGTGCCTTAAGCTACTTACAAGCATTCACAAAAAACTGACATCCGTTTCTCTGAAAGAGAAGCAGTCTGTTTCAACACTTCAATTCACTGCGCGTAGTGAATGGCATGTTGCTTCATTTTCTAAATGCTGTGCTTTCAGAGAAAATCACTTTCATTTGAAAGTGCTTTAAGCTATTACAAGCATTCACAAGAAACTCACATGCATTTTTCTGAAAGAGAAGCAGTCTGTTCCTACACTTCAATTCACTGCGAAGTGAATGGAGTGTTGCTTCACTTTCTAAATGCTCTCCTTTTAGAGAAAATCACTCTCTTTTGAAACTGCCTTAAGCTACTTACAAGCATTCAAAAGAAACTCACATCTGTTTCTCTGAAAAGAAGCAGTCTGTTCCAACACTTCAATTCACTGTGCGAAGTGAATGGAGTGTTGCTTCACTTTCTAAATGCTCTCCTTTCAGAGAAAATCACTTTCCTTTGAAAGTGCCTTAAGCTACTTACAAGCATTCAACAGAAACTCACATGCGTTTCTTTGAAAGAGAAGCAGTCTGTTCCAACACTTCAATTCACTGTGCGAAGTGAATGGAGTGTTGCTTCACTTTCTAAATGCTGTCCTTTCAGAGAAAATCACTTTCCTTTGAAAGTGCCTTAGGCTACTTACTAGCATTCACAAGAAACTCACATGCATTTTTCTGAAAGAGAAGCAGTCTGTTCCAACACTTCAATTCACTGCGAAGTGAATGGAGTGTTTCTTCACATTCTAATTGCTGTAGTTTCAGAGAAAATCACTTTCCTTTGAAAGTGCCTTAAGCTACTTACATGCATTTTTCTGAAAGAGAAGCAGTCTGTTCCAACACTTCAATTCACTGTGCGTAGTGAATGGCCTGTTGCTTCATTTTCTAAATGCTGCCCTTTCAGAGAAAATCGCTTTCCTTTGAAAGTGCCTTAAGCTACTTATAAGCATTCACAGGAAACTCACATGCATTTTTCTGAAAGAGAAGCAGGCTGTTCCAACATTTCAATTCACTGTGCGAAGTGAATGGAGTGTTGCTTCACTTTCTAAATGCTGTCCTTTCAGAGAAAATCACTCTCTTTTGAAACTGCCTTAAGCTACTTACAAGAATTCACAAGAAACTCACATGCATTTGTGTGAAAGAGAAGCAGGCTGTTTCAACACTTCAATTCACTGTGCGAAGTGAATGGAGTGTTGCTTCACTTTCTAAATGCTGTGCTTTCAGAGAAAATCACTCTCATTTGAAACTGCCTTAAGCTACTTACAAGCATTCACAAGAAACTCACATCTGTTTCTCTGAAAGAGAAGCAGTCTGTTCCAACACTTCAATTCACTGTGCGAAGTGAATGGAGTGTTGCTTCACTTTCTTAATGCTGTCCTTTCAGAGAAAATCACTTTCCTTTGAAAGTGCCTTAAGCTACTTACAAGCATTTAACAGACATTCACATGCGTTTCTCTGAAAGAGAAGCAGTCTGTTCCAACACTTCAATTCACTGTGGGAAGTGAATGGAGTGTTGCTTCACTTTCTAAATGCTGTCCTTTCAGAGAAAATCACTTTCCTTTGAAAGTGCCTTAAGCGACTCACAAGCATTCACAAAAAACTCACATCCGTTTCTATGAAAGAGAAGCAGTCTGTTCCAACACTTCAATTTACTGCGAAGTGAATGGAGTGTTGCTTCACTTTCTAAATGCTGTCCGTTCAGAGAAAATCACTTTCCTTTGAAAGTGCCTTAAGCTACTTACAAGCATTCACATAAACTCACATCTTTTTCTCTGAAAGAGAAGCAGTCTGTTCCAACACTTCAATACACTGTGCAAAGTGAATGGAGTGTTGCTTCACTTTCTAAATGCTGTCCTTTCAGAGAAAATCACTTTCCTTTGAAAGCGCCTTAAGCTACTTACAAGCATTCACAAAAAACTCACATCGGTTTCTCTGAAAGAGAGGCAGTCTGTTTCAACACTTCCGTTCACTGTGCGAAGTGAATGGAGTGTTGCTTCACTTTCTAAATGCTGTCCTTTCAGAGAAAATCACTTTCCTTTGAAAGTGCCTTAAGCTACTTACAAGCATTCACAAGAAACTCACATCTGTTTCTCTGAAAGAGAAGCAGTCTTTTCCAACACTTCAATTCACTGTGCGAAGTGAATGGAGTGTTGCTTCACTTTCTAAATCCTCTCCTTTTAGAGAAAATCACTCTCTTTTGAAACTGCCTTAAGTTACTTACAGAAATTCACAAGAAACTCACATCTGCTTCTCTGAAAGAGAAGCAGTCTGTTCCAACACTTCAATTCCTTGTGCGAAGTGAATGGAGTGTTTCTTCACTTTCTGAATGCTCTCCTTTCAGAGAAAATCACTTTCCTTTAAAAGTGCCTAAAGCTACTTACAAGCATTCAACAGAAATTCACATGCGTTTCTCTGAAAGAGAAGCAGTCTGTTCCAACACTTCAATTCACTGTGCGAAGTGAATGGAGTGTTGCTTCACTTTCTAATTGCTGTCCTTTCAGAGAAAATCACTTTCCTTTGAAAGTGCCTTAAGCTACTTACAAGCATTCACAAGAAACTCACATGCATTTTTCTGAAAGAGAAGCAGTGTGTTCCAACACTTCAATTCACTGCGAAGTAAATGGAGTGTTGCTTCACTTTCTAAATGTTATCCTTTTAGAGAAAATCACTCAATTTTGAAACTGCCTTAATCTACTTACAAGCATTCACAAGAAACTCACATCTGTTTCTCTGAAAAGAAGCAGTCTGTTCCAACACTTCAATTCACTGTGCGAAGTGAATGGAGTGTTGCTTCACTTTCTTAATGCTGTCCTTTCAGAGAAAATCACTTTCCTTTGAAAGTGCCTTAAGCTACTTACAAGCATTTAACAGACATTCACATGCGTTTCTCTGAAAGAGAAGCAGTCTGTTACAACACTTCAATTCACTGTGCGAAGTGAATGGAGTGTTGCTTCACTTTCTAAATGCTATCCTTTTAGAGAAAATCACTCTATTTTGAAACTGCCTTAAGCTACTTACAAGCATTCACAAGAAACTCACATGCATTTTTCTGAAAGAGAAGCAGTCTGTTCCAACACTTCAATTTACTGTGCGAAGTGAATGGAGTGTTGCTTCACTTTCTAAATGCGGTCCTTTCAGAGAAAATCACTTTCCTTTGAAAGTGCCTTTAGCGACTCACAAGCATTCACAAAAAACTCACATCCGTTTCTTTGAAAGAGAAGCAGTCTGTTCCAACACTTCAATTCACTGTGCGTAGTGAATGGAGTGTTTCTTCACATTCTAATTGCTGCAGTTTCAGAGAAAATCACTTTCCTTTGAAAGTGCCTTAAGCTACTTACAAGCATTCACAAGAAACTCACATGCATTTTTCTGAAAGAGAAGCAGGCTGTTCCAACACTTCAATTCACTGTGCGAAGTGAATGGAGTGTTGCCTCACTTTGTAAATGCTGTCCTTTCAGGGAAAATCACTTTCCTTTGAAAGTGCCTTAAGCTAATTACAAGTATTCAGCAGAAATTCACATGCGTTTCTCTGAAAGAGAAGCAGTCTGTTCCAACACTTCAATTCACTGTGCGAAGTGAATGGAGTGTTGCTTCACTTTCTAAATGCTGTCCGTTCAGAGAAAATCACTTTCCTTTGAAAGTGCCATAAGCTACTTACAAGCATTCACATAAACTCACATCTTTTTCTCTGAAAGAGAAGCAGTCTGTTCCAACACTTCAAAACACTTTGCGAAGTGAATGGAGTATTGCTTCACTTTCTAAATGCTGTCCTTTCAGAGATAATCATTTTCCTTTGAAATTGCCTTAAGCTACTTACAAGCATTCACAAAAAACTGACATCCGTTTCTCTGAAAGAGAAGCAGTCTGTTTCAACACTTCAATTCACTGCGCGTAGTGAATGGCGTGTTGCTTCATTTTCTAAATGCTGTGCTTTCAGAGAAAATCACTTTCCTTTGAAAGTGCTTTAACCTACTTACAAGCATTCACAAGAAACTCACATGCATTTTTCTGAAAGAGAAGCAGTCTGTTCCAACACTTCAATTCACTGCGAAGTGAATGGAGTGTTGCTTCACTTTCTAAATGCTCTCCTTTTAGAGAAAATCACTCTCTTTTGAAACTGCCTTAAGCTACTTACAAGCATTCACAAGAAACTCACATCTGTTTCTCTGAAAAGAAGCACTCTGTTTCAACACTTCAATTCAGTGTGCGAAGTGAATGGAGTGTTGCTTCACTTTCTAAATGCTGTCCTTTCAGAGAAAATCAATTTCCTTTGAAAGTGCCTTAAGCTACTTACAAGCATTCACAAAAAACTCACATCCGTTTCTCTGAAAGAGAAGCAGTCTGTTTCAACACATCAATTAACTGCGCGTAGTGAATGGCGTTTTGCTTCCCTTTCGTAATGCTGTCCTTTCAGAGAATATAACTTTCCTTTGAAAGTGCCTTAAGCTACTTAAAAGCATTTAACAGACATTCACATGCGTTTCTCTGAAAGAGAAGCACTCTGTTCCAACACTTCAATTCACGGTGCGAAGTGAATGGAGTGTTGCTTCACTTTCTAAATGCTGTCCTTTCAGAGAAAATCTCTTTCCTTTGAAAGTGCCATAAGCTACTTATAAGGATTCACAGGAAACTCACATGCATTTTTCTGAAAGAAAAGCAGGCTGTTCCAAAATTTCAATTCACTGTGCGAAGTGAATGGAGTGTTGCTTCACTTTCTAAATGCTGTCCTTCAGAGAAAATCACTCTCTTTTGAAACTGCCTTAAGCTACTTACAAGAATTCACAAGAAACTCACATGCATTTCTGTGAAAGAGAAGCAGGCTGTTTCAACACTTCAATTCACTGTGCGAAGTGAATGGAGTGTTGCTTCACTTTCTAAATGCTGTGCTTTCAGAGAAAATCACTCTCATTTGAAACTGCCTTAAGCTACTTACAAGCATTCACAAGAAACTCACATCTGTTTCTCAGAAAGAGAAGCAGTCTGTTCCAACACTTCAGTTCACTGTGCGAAGTGAATGGAGTGTTGCTTCACTTTCTTAATGCTGTCCTTTCAGAGAAAATCACTTTCCTTTGAAAGTGCCTTAAGCTACTTACAAGCATTTAACAGACATTCACATGCTTTTCTCCGAAAGAGAAGCTGTCTGTTCCAACACTTCAATTCACTGTGGGAAGTGAATGGAGTGTTGCTTCACTTTCTAAATGCTGTCCTTTCAGAGAAAACCACTTTCCTTTGAAAGTGCCTTAAGCGACTCACAAGCATTCACATAAACTCACATCTTTTTCTCTGAAAGAGAAGCAGTCTGTTCCAACACTTCAAAACACTTTGCGAAGTGAATGGAGTATTGCTTCACTTTCTAAATGCTGTCCTTTCAGAGATAATCATTTTCCTTTGAAAGTGCCTTAAGCTACTTACAAGCATTCACAAAAAACTGACATCCGTTTCTCTGAAAGAGAAGCAGTCTGTTTCAACACTTCAATTCACTGCGCGTAGTGAATGGCGTGTTGCTTCATTTTCTAAATGCTGTGCTTTCAGAGAAAATCACTTTCCTTTGAAAGTGCTTTAACCTACTTACAAGCATTCACAAGAAACTCACATGCATTTTTCTGAAAGAGAAGCAGTCTGTTCCAACACTTCAATTCACTGCGAAGTGAATGGAGTGTTGCTTCACTTTCTAAATGCTCTCCTTTTAGAGAAAATCACTCTCTTTTGAAACTGCCTTAAGCTACTTACAAGCATTCACAAGAAACTCACATCTGTTTCTCTGAAAAGAAGCACTCTGTTTCAACACTTCAATTCAGTGTGCGAAGTGAATGGAGTGTTGCTTCACTTTCTAAATGCTGTCCTTTCAGAGAAAATCAATTTCCTTTGAAAGTGCCTTAAGCTACTTACAAGCATTCACAAAAAACTCACATCCGTTTCTCTGAAAGAGAAGCAGTCTGTTTCAACACATCAATTAACTGCGCGTAGTGAATGGCGTTTTGCTTCCCTTTCGTAATGCTGTCCTTTCAGAGAATATAACTTTCCTTTGAAAGTGCCTTAAGCTACTTAAAAGCATTTAACAGACATTCACATGCGTTTCTCTGAAAGAGAAGCACTCTGTTCCAACACTTCAATTCACGGTGCGAAGTGAATGGAGTGTTGCTTCACTTTCTAAATGCTGTCCTTTCAGAGAAAATCTCTTTCCTTTGAAAGTGCCATAAGCTACTTATAAGGATTCACAGGAAACTCACATGCATTTTTCTGAAAGAAAAGCAGGCTGTTCCAAAATTTCAATTCACTGTGCGAAGTGAATGGAGTGTTGCTTCACTTTCTAAATGCTGTCCTTCAGAGAAAATCACTCTCTTTTGAAACTGCCTTAAGCTACTTACAAGAATTCACAAGAAACTCACATGCATTTCTGTGAAAGAGAAGCAGGCTGTTTCAACACTTCAATTCACTGTGCGAAGTGAATGGAGTGTTGCTTCACTTTCTAAATGCTGTGCTTTCAGAGAAAATCACTCTCATTTGAAACTGCCTTAAGCTACTTACAAGCATTCACAAGAAACTCACATCTGTTTCTCAGAAAGAGAAGCAGTCTGTTCCAACACTTCAGTTCACTGTGCGAAGTGAATGGAGTGTTGCTTCACTTTCTTAATGCTGTCCTTTCAGAGAAAATCACTTTCCTTTGAAAGTGCCTTAAGCTACTTACAAGCATTTAACAGACATTCACATGCTTTTCTCCGAAAGAGAAGCTGTCTGTTCCAACACTTCAATTCACTGTGGGAAGTGAATGGAGTGTTGCTTCACTTTCTAAATGCTGTCCTTTCAGAGAAAACCACTTTCCTTTGAAAGTGCCTTAAGCGACTCACAAGCATTCACAAAAAACTCACATCCGTTTCTCTGAAAGAGAAGCAGTCTGTTCCAACACTTCAATTTACTGCGAAGTGAATGGAGTGTTGCTTCACTTTCTAAATGCTGTCCGTTCAGAGAAAATCACTTTCCATTGAAAGTGCCTTAAGCTACTTACAAGAATTCACATAAACTCACATCTTTTTCTCTGAAAGAGAAGCAGTCTGTTCCAAAACTTCAATACACTGTGCAAAGTGAATGGAGTGTTGCTTCACTTTCTAAATGCTGTCCTTTCAGAGATAATCACTTTCCTTTGAAAGTGCCTTAAGCTACTTACAAGCATTCACAAAAAACTCACATCGGTTTCTCTGAAAGAGAAGCAGTCTGTTTCAACACTTCAATTCACTGCTCGTAGTGAATGGCGTGTTGCTTCATTTTCAAAATGCTGTCCTTTCAGAGAAAATCACTTTCCTTTGAAAGTGCCTTAAGCTACTTACAAGCATTCACAAGAATCTCACATGCATTTTTCTGAAAGAGAAGCAGTCTGTTCCAACACTTCAATTCACTGCGAAGTGAATGGAGTGTTGCTTAACTTTCTAAATGCTATCCTTTTAGAGAAAATCATTCTCTTTTGAAACTGCCTTAAGCTACTTACAGGCATAAACAAGAAACTCACATCTGTTTCTCTGAAAGAGAAGCAGTCTGTTCCAACACTTCAATTCACTGTGCGAAGCGAATGGAGTGTTGCTTCACTTTCTAAATGCTCTCCTTTCAGAGAAAATCACTTTCCTTTGAAAGTGCCTAAAGCTACTTACAAGCATTCAACAGAAATTCACATGCGTTTCTCTGAAAGAGAAGCAGTCTGTTCCAACACTTCAATTCACTGTGCGAAGAGAATGGAGTGTTGCTTCACTTTCTTATTGCTGTCCTTTCAGAGAAAATCACTTTCCTTTGAAAGTGCCTTAAGCTACTTACAAGCATTCACAAGAAACTCACATGCATTTTTCTGAAAGAGAAGCAGTCTGTTCCAACACTTCAATTCACTGCGAAGTGAATGGAGTGTTGCTTCACTTTCTAAATGTTATCCTTTTAGAGAAAATCACTCAATTTTGAAACTGCCTTAAGCTACTTACAAGCATTCACAAGAAACTCACATCTATTTCTCTGAAAAGAAGCAGTCTGTTCCAACACTTCAATTCACTGTGCGAAGTGAATGGAGTGTTGCTTCACTTTCTTAATGCTGTCCTTTCAGAGAAAATCACTTTCCTTTGAAAGTGCCTTAAGCTACTTACAAGCATTTAACAGACATTCACATGCGTTTCTCTGAAAGAGTAGCAGTCTGTTCCAACACTTCAATTCACTGTGCGAAGTGAATGGAGTGTTGCTTCACTTTCTAAATGCTGTCCTTTCAGAGAAAACCACTTTCCTTTGAAAGTGCCTTAAGCGACTCACAAGCATTCACAAAAAACTCACATCCGTTTCTCTGAAAGAGAAGCAGTCTGTTCCAACACTTCAATTTACTGCGAAGTGAATGGAGTGTTGCTTCACTTTCTAAATGCTGTCCGTTCAGAGAAAATCACTTTCCATTGAAAGTGCCTTAAGCTACTTACAAGAATTCACATAAACTCACATCTTTTTCTCTGAAAGAGAAGCAGTCTGTTCCAACACTTCAATACACTGTGCAAAGTGAATGGAGTGTTGCTTCACTTTCTAAATGCTGTCCTTTCAGAGATAATCACTTTCCTTTGAAAGTGCCTTAAGCTACTTACAAGCATTCACAAGAAACTCACATCGGTTTCTCTGAAAGAGAAGCAGTCTGTTTCAACACTTCAATTCACTGCTCGTAGTGAATGGCGTGTTGCTTCATTTTCTAAATGCTGTCCTTTCAGAGAAAATCACTTTCCTTTGAAAGTGCCTTAAGCTACTTACAAGCATTCACAAGAATCTCACATGCATTTTTCTGAAAGAGAAGCAGTCTGTTCCAACACTTCAATTCACTGCGAAGTGAATGGAGTGTTGCTTCACTTTCTAAATGCTATCCTTTTAGAGAAAATCATTCTCTTTTGAAACTGCCTTAAGCTACTTACAGGCATTCACAAGAAACTCACATCTGTTTCTCTGAAAGAGAAGCAGTCTGTTCCAACACTTCAATTCACTGTGCGAAGCGAATGGAGTGTTGCTTCACTTTCTAAATGCTCTCCTTTCAGAGAAAATCACTTTCCTTTGAAAGTGCCTAAAGCTACTTACAAGCATTCAACAGAAATTCACATGCGTTTCTCTGAAAGAGAAGCAGTCTGTTCCAACACTTCAATTCACTGTGCGAAGAGAATGGAGTGTTGCTTCACTTTCTTATTGCTGTCCTTTCAGAGAAAATCACTTTCCTTTGAAAGTGCCTTAAGCTACTTACAAGCATTCACAAGAAACTCACATGCATTTTTCTGAAAGAGAAGCAGTCTGTTCCAACACTTCAATTCACTGCGAAGTGAATGGAGTGTTGCTTCACTTTCTAAATGTTTTCCTTTTAGAGAAAATCACTCAATTTTGAAACTGCCTTAAGCTACTTACAAGCATTCACAAGAAACTCACATCTATTTCTCTGAAAAGAAGCAGTCTGTTCCAACACTTCAATTCACTGTGCGAAGTGAATGGAGTGTTGCTTCACTTTCTTAATGCTGTCCTTTCAGAGAAAATCACTTTCCTTTGAAAGTGCCTTAAGCTACTTACAAGCATTTAACAGACATTCACATGCGTTTCTCTGAAAGAGTAGCAGTCTGTTCCAACACTTCAATTCACTGTGCGAAGTGAATGGAGTGTTGCTTCACTTTCTAAATGCTATCCTTTTAGAGAAAATCACTCTATTTTGAAACTGCCTTAAGCTACTTACAAGCATTCACAAGAAACTCACATGCATTTTTCTGAAAGAGAAGCAGTCTGTTCCAACACTTCAATTCACTGTGCGAAGTGAATGGAGTGTTGCTTCACTTTCTAAATGCGGTCCTTTCAGAGAAAATCACTTTCCTTTGAAAGTGCCTTAAGCGACTCACAAGCATTCACAAAAAACTCACATCCGTTTCTCTGAAAGAGAAGTAGTCTGTTCTAACACTTCAAATCACTGTGCGTAGTGAATGGAGTGTTTCTTCACATTCTAATTGCTGTAGTTTCAGAGAAAATCACTTTCCTTTGAAAGTGCCTTAAGCTACTTACAAGCATTCACAAGAAACTCACATGCATTTTTCTGAAAGAGAAGCAGGCTGTTCCAACACTTCAATTCACTGTGCGAAGTGAATGGAGTGTTGCCTCACTTTGTAAATGCTGTCCTTTCAGAGAAAATCACTTTCCTTTGAAAGTGCCTTAAGCTAATTACAAGCATTCAGCAGAAATTCACATGCGTTTCTTTGAAAGAGAAGCAGTCTGTTCCAACACTTCAATTCACTGTGCGAAGTGAATGGAGTGTTGCTTCACTTTCTCAATGCTGTCCGTTCAGAGAAAATCACTTTCCTTTGAAAGTGCCTTAAGCTACTTACAAGCATTCACATAAACTCACATCTTTTTCTCTGAAAGAGAAGCAGTCTGTTCCAACACTTCAATACACTGTGCGAAGTGAATGGAGTGTTGCTTCACTTTCTAAATGCTGTCCTCTCAGAGATAATCATTTTCCTTTGAAAGTGCCTTAAGCTACTTACAAGCATTCACAAAAAACTGACATCCGTTTCTCTGAAAGAGAAGCAGTCTGTTTCAACACTTCAATTCACTGCTCGTAGTGAATGGCGTGTTGCTTCATTTTCTAAATGCTGTGCTTTCAGAGAAAATCACTTTCCTTTGAAAGTGCTTTAAGCTACTTACAAGCATTCACAAGAAACTCACATGCATTTTTCTGAAAGAGAAGCAGTCTGTTCCAACACTTCAATTCACTGCGAAGTGAATGGAGTGTTGCTTCACTTTCTAAATGCTCTCCTTTTAGAGAAAATCACTCTCTTTTAAAACTGCCTTAAGCTACTTACAAGCATTCACAAGAAACTCACATCTGTTTCTCTGAAAAGAAGCAGTCTGTTTCAACACTTCAATTCACTGTGCGAAGTGAATGGAGTGTTGTTTCACTTTCTAAATGATCTCCTTTCAGAGAAAATCACTTTCCTTTGAAAGTGCCTAAAGCTACTTACAAGCATTCAACAGAAATTCACATGCGTTTCTCTGAAAGAGAAGCAGTCTGTTCCAACACTTCAATTCACTGTGCGAAGGGAATGGAGTGTTGCTCACTTTCTAAATGCTGTCCTTTCAGAGAAAATCACTTTCCTTTGAAAGTGCCTTAAGCTACTTACAAGCATTCACAAGAAACTCACATGCATTTTTCTGAAAGAGAAGCAGTCTGTTCCAACACTTCAATTCACTGCGAAGTGAATGGAGTGTTGCTTCACTTTCTAAATGCTATCCTTTTAGAGAAAATCACTCTCATTTGAAACTGCCTTAAGCTACTTACAAGCATTCACAAGAAACTCACATCTGTTTCTCTGAAAAGAAGCAGTCTGTCCAACACTTCAATTCACTGTGCGAAGTGAATGGAGTGTTGCTTCAATTTCTTAATGCTGTCCTTTCAGAGAAAATCACTTTCCTTTGAAAGTGCCTTAAGCTACTTACAAGCATTTAACAGACATTCATATGCGTTTCTCTGAAAGAGAAGCAGTCTGTTCCAACACTTCAATTCACTGTGCGAAGTGAATGGAGTGTTGCTTCACTTTCTAAATGCTGTCCTTTCAGAGAAAATCACTTTCCTTTGAAAGTGCCTTAAGCGACTCACAAGCATTCACAAAAAACTCACATCCTTTTCTCTGAAAGAGAAGCAGTCTGTTCCAACACTTCAATTTACTGCGAAGTGAATGGAGTGTTGCTTCACTTTCTAAATGCTGTCCGTTCAGAGAAAATCACTTTCCTTTGAAAGTGCCTTAAGCTACTTACAAGCATTCACATAAACTCACATCTTTTTCTCTGAAAGAGAAGCAGTCTGTTCCAACATTTCAATACACTGTGGAAAGTGAATGGAGTGTTGCTTCACTTTCTAACTGCTGTCCTTTCAGAGATAATCACTTTCCTTTGAAAGTGCCTTAAGCTACTTACAAGCATTCACAAAAAACTCACATCGGTTTCTCTGAAAGAGAAGCAGTCTGTTTCAACACTTCAATTCACTGCTCGTAATGAATGGCGTGTTGCTTCATTTTCTAAATGCTGTCCTTTCAGAGAAAATCACTTTCCTTTGAAAGTGCCTTAAGCTACTTACAAGCATTCACAAGAATCTCACATGCATTTTTCTGAAAGAGAAGCAGTCTGTTCCAACACTTCAATTCACTGCGAAGTGAATGGAGTGTTGCTTCACTTTCTAAATGCTATCCTTTTAGAGAAAATCATTCTCTTTTGAAACTGCCTTAAGCTACTTACAGGCATTCACAAGAAACTCACATCTGTTTCTCTGAAAGAGAAGCAGTCTGTTCCAACACTTCAATTCACTGTGCGAAGCGAATGGAGTGTTGCTTCACTTTCTAAATGCTCTCCTTTCAGAGAAAATCACTTTCCTTTGAAAGTGCCTAAAGCTACTTACAAGCATTCAACAGAAATTCACATGCGTTTCTCTGAAAGAGAAGCAGTCTGTTCCAACACTTCAATTCACTGTGCGAAGTGAATGGAGTGTTGCTTCACTTTCTTATTGCTGTCCTTTCAGAGAAAGTCACTTTCCTTTGAAAGTGCCTTAAGCTACTTACAAGCATTCACAAGAAACTCACATGCATTTTTCTGAAAGAGAAGCAGTCTGTTCCAACACTTCAATTCACTGCGAAGTGAATGGAGTGTTACTTCACTTTCTAAATGTTATCCTTTTAGAGAAAATCACTCAATTTTGAAACTGCCTTAAGCTACTTACAAGCATTCACAAGAAACTCACATCTGTTTCTCTGAAAAGAAGCAGTCTGTTCCAACACTTTCATTCACTGTGCGAAGTGAATGGAGTGTTGCTTTACTTTCTTAATGCTGTCCTTTCAGAGAAAATCACTTTCCTTTGAAAGTGCCTTAAGCTACTTACAAGCATTTAACAGACATTCACATGCGTTTCTCTGAAAGAGTAGCAGTCTGTTACAACACTTCAATTCACTGTGCGAAGTGAATGGAGTGTTGCTTCACTTTCTAAATGCTATCCTTTTAGAGAAAATCACTCTATTTTGAAACTGCCTTAAGCTACTTACAAGCATTCACAAGAAACTCACATGCATTTTTCTGAAAGAGAAGCAGTCTGTTCCAACACTTCAATTCACAGTGCGAAGTGAATGGAGTGTTGCTTCACTTTCTAAATGCGGTCCTTTCAGAGAAAATCACTTTCGTTTGAAAGTGCCTTAAGCGACTCACAAGCATTCACAAAAAACTCACATCCGTTTCTCTGAAAGAGAAGTAGTCTGTTCTAACACTTCAATTCACTGTGCATAGTGAATGGAGTGTTTCTTCACATTCTAATTGCTGTAGTTTCAGAGAAAATCACTTTCCTTTGAAAGTGCCTTAATCTACTTACAAGCATTCACAAGAAACTCACATGCATTTTTCTGAAAGAGAAGCAGGCTGTTCCAACACTTCAATTCACTGTGCGAAGTGAATGCAGTGTTGCCTCACTTTGTAAATGCTGTCCTTTCAGAGAAAATCACTTTCCTTTGAAAGTGCCTTAAGCTAATTACAAGCATTCAGCAGAAATTCACATGTGTTTCTCTGAAAGAGAAGCAGTCAGTTCCAACACTTCAATTCACTGTGCGAAGTGAATGGAGTGTTGCTTCACTTTCTCAATGCTGTCCGTTTAGAGAAAATCACTTTCCTTTGAAAGTGCCTTAAGCTACTTACAAGCATTCACATAAACTCATATCTTTTTCTCTGAAAGAGAAGCAGTCTGTTCCAACACTTCAATACACTGTGCGAAGTGAATGGAGTGTTGCTTCACTTTCTAAATGCTGTCCTTTCAGAGATAATCATTTTCCTTTGAAAGTGCCTTAAGCTACTTACAAGCATTCACAAAAAACTGACATCCGTTTCTCTGAAAGAGAAGCCGTCTGTTTCAACACTTCAATTCACTGCGCGTAGTGAATGGCGTGTTGCTTCATTTTCTAAATGCTGTGCTTTCAGAGAAAATCACTTTCCTTTGAAAGTGCTTTAAGCTACTTGCAAGCATTCACAAGAAACTCACATGCATTTTTCTGAAAGAGAAGCAGTCTGTTCCAACACTTCAATTCACTGCGAAGTGAATGGAGTGTTGCTTCACTTTCTAAATGCTCTCCTTTTAGAGAAAATCACTGTCTTTTGAAACTGCCTTAAGCTACTTACAAGCATTCACAAGAAACTCACATCTGTTTCTCTGAAAAGAAGCAGTCTGTTTCAACACTTCAATTCACTGTGCGAAGTGAATGGAGTGTTGTTTCACTTTCTAAATGCTCTCCTTTCAGAGAAAATCACTTTCCTTTGAATGTGCCTAAAGCTACTTACAAGCATTCAACAGAAATTCACATGCGTTTCTCTGAAAGAGAAGCAGTCTGTTCCAACACTTCAATTCACTGTGCGAAGTGAATGGAGTGTTGCTTCACTTTCTAAATGCTGTCCTTTCAGAGAAAATCACTTTCTTTGAAAGTGCCTTAAGCTACTTACAAGCATTCACAAGAAACTCACATGCATTTTTCTGAAAGAGAAGCAGTCTGTTCCAACACTTCAATTCACTGCGAAGTGAATGGAGTGTTGCTTCACTTTCTAAATGCTATCCTTTTAGAGAAAATCACTCTATTTTGAAACTGCCTTAAGCTACTTACAAGCATTCACAAGAAACTCACATCTGTTTCTCTGAAAAGAAGCAGTCTGTTCCAACACTTCAATTCACTGTGCGAAGTGAAAGGAGTGTTGCTTCACTTTCTAAATGCTGTCCTTTCAGAGAAAATCACTTTCCTTTGAAAGTGCCTTAAGCTACTTACAAGCATTTAACAGACATTCACATGCGTTTCTCTGAAAGAGAAGCAGTCTGTTCCAACACTTCAATTCACTGTGCGAAGTGAATGGAGTGTTGCTTCACTTTCTAAATGCTGTCCTTTCAGAGAAAATCACTTTCCTTTGAAAGTGCCTTAAGCTACTTACAAGCATTCACAAGAAACTCACATGCATTTTTCTGAAAGAGAAGCAGTCTGTTCCAACACTTCAATTCACTGTGCGAAGTGAATGGAGTGTTGCTTCACTTTCTAAATGCGGTCCTTTCAGAGAAAATCACTTTCTTTTGAAAGTGACTTAAGCGACTCACAAGCATTCACAAAAAACTCACATCCGTTTCTCTGAAAGAGAAGCAGTCTGTTCCAACACTTCAATTCACTGTGCGTAGTGAATGGCGTGTTGCTTCATTTTCTAAATGCTGTCCTTTCAGAGAAAATCGCTTTCCTTTGAAAGTGCCTTAAGCTACTTACAAGCATTCACAAGAAACTCACATGCATTTTTCTGAAAGAGAAGCAGTCTGTTCCAACACTTCAATTCACTGCGAAGTGAATGGAGTGTTGCTTCACTTTCTAAATGCTATCCTTTTAGAGAAAATCACTCTCTTTTGAAACTGCCTTAAGCTACTTACAAGCATTCACAAGAAACTCATATCTGTTTCTCTGAAAGAGAAGCAGTCTTTCCCAACACTTCAATTCACTGTGCGAAGTGAATGGAGTGTTGCTTCACTTTCTAAATGCTCTCCTTTTAGAGAAAATCACTCTCTTTTGAAACTGCCTTAAGCTACTTACAAGAATTCACAAGAAACTCACATCTGCTTCTCTGAAAGAGAAGCAGTCTGTTCCAACACTTCAATTCACTGTGCGAAGTGAATGGAGTGTTGCTTCACTTTCTAAATGCTCTCCTTTCAGAGAAAATCACTTTCCTTTGAAAGTGACTAAAGCTACTTACAAGCATTCAACAGAAATTCACATGCGTTTCTCTGAAAGAGAAGCAGTCTGTTCCAACACTTCAATTCACTGTGCGAAGTGAATGGAGTGTTGCTTCACTTTCTAAATGCTGTCCTTTCAGAGAAAATCACTTTCCTTTGAAAGTGCCTTAAGCTACTTACAAACATTCACAAGAAACTCACATGCATTTTTCTGAAAGAGAAGCAGTCTGTTCCAACAATTCAATTCACTGTGCGAAGTGAATGGAGTGTTGCTTCATTTTCTAAATGCTATCCTTTTAGAGAAAATCACTCTATTTTGAAACTGCCTTAAGCTACTTACAAGCATTCACAAGAAACTCACATCTGTTTCTCTGAAAGAGAAGCAGTCTGTTCCAACACTTCAATTCACTGTGCGAAGTGAATGGAGTGTTGCTTCACTTTCTAAATGCTCTCTTTTCAGAGAAAATCACTTTCCTTTGAGAGTGCCTTAAGCTACTTACAAGCATTCAACAGAAATTCACGTGCATTTCTCTGAAAGAGAAGCAGTCTGTTCCAACACTTCAATTCACTGTGCGTAGTGAATGGCGTGTTGCTTCATTTTCTAAATGCTGTCCTTTCAGAGAAAATCACTTTCCTTTGAAAGTGCCTTAAGCTACTTACAAGCATTCACAAGAAACTCACACGCATTTTTCTGAAAGAGAAGCAGTCTGTTCCAACACTTCAATTCACTGTGCGAAGTGAATGGAGTGTTGCCTCAATTTGTAAATGCTGTCCTTTCAGAGAAAATCACTTTCCTTTGAAAGAACCTTAAGCTACTTACAAGCATTCAGCAGAAATTCACATGCGTTTCTCTGAAAGAAGAGCAGTCTGTTCCAACACTTCAATTCACTGTGCGAAGTGAATGGAGTGTTGCTTCACTTTCTAAATGTTGTCCTTTCAGAGAAAATCACTTATCTTTGAAAGTGCCTTAAGCTACTTACAAGCATTCACATAAACTCACATCTTTTTCTCTGAAAGAGGAGCAGTCTGTTCCAACACTTCAATACACTGTGCGAAGTGAATGGAGTGTTGCTTCACTTTCTAAATGCTGTCCTTTTAGAGAAAATCACTGTCTTTTGAAACTGCCTTAAGCTACTTACAAGCATTCACAAAAAACTGACATCCGTTTCTCTGAAAGAGAAGCAGTCTGTTTCAACACTTCAATTCACTGCGCGTAGTGAATGGCGTGTTGCTTCATTTTCTAAATGCTGTGCTTTCAGAGAATATCACTTTCCTTTGAAAGTGCTTTAAGCTACTTACAAGCATTCACAAGAAACTCACATGCATTTTTCTGAAAGAGAAGCAGTCTGTTCCAACACTTCAATTCACTGCGAAGTGAATGGAGTTTTGCTTTACTTTCTAAATGCTCTCCTTTTAGAGAAAATCTCTGTCTTTTGAAACTGCCTTAAGCTACTTACAAGCATTCACAAGAAACTCACATCTGTTTCTCTGAAAAGAAGCAGTCTGTTTCAACACTTCAATTCACTGTGCGAAGTGAATGGAGTGTTGTTTCACTTTCTAAATGCTCTCCTTTCAGAGAAAATCACTTTCCTTTGAAAGTGCCTAAAGCTACTTACAAGCATTCAACAGAAATTCACATGCGTTTCTCTGAAAGAGAAGCAGTCTGTTCCAACACTTCAATTCACTGTGCGAAGTGAATGGAGTGTTGCTTCACTTTCTAAATGCTGTCCTTTCAGAGAAAATCACTTTCCTTTGAAAGTGCCTTAAGCTACTTACAAGCATTCACAAGAAACTCACATGCATTTTTCTGAAAGAGAAGCAGTCTGTTCCAACACTTCAATTCACTGTGCGAAGTGAATGGAGTGTTGCTTCACTTTCTAAATGCGGTCCTTTCAGAGAAAATCACTTTCCTTTGAAAGTGACTTAAGCGACTCACAAGCATTCACAAAAAACTCACATCCGTTTCTCTGAAAGAGAAGTAGTCTGTTCCAACACTTCAATTCACTGTGCGTAGTGAATGGCGTGTTGCTTCATTTTCTAAATGCTGTCCTTTCAGAAAAAATCGCTTTCCTTTGAAAGTGCCTTAAGCTACTTACAAGCATTCACAAGAAACTCACATGCATTTTTCTGAAAGAGAAGCAGTCTGTTCCAACACTTCAATTCACTGGGAAGTGAATGGAGTGTTACTTCACTTTCTAAATGCTATCCTTTTAGAGAAAATCACTCTCTTTTGAAACTGCCTTAAGCTATTTACAAGCATTCACAAGAAACTCACATCTGTTTCTCTGAAAGAGAAGTAGTCTTTCCCAACACTTCAATTCACTGTGCAAAGTGAATGGAGTGTTGCTTCACTTTCTAAATGCTCTCCTTTTAGAGAAAATCACTCTCTTTTGAAACTGCCTTAAGCTACTTACAAGAATTCACAAGAAACTCACATCTGCTTCTCTGAAAGAGAAACAGTCTGTTCCAACACTTCAATTCACTGTGCGAAGTGAATGGAGTGTTGCTTCACTTTCTAAATGCTCTCCTTTCAGAGAAAATCACTTTCCTTTGAAAGTGACTAAAGCTACTTACAAGCATTCAACAGAAATTCACATGCGTTTCTCTGAAAGAGAAGCAGTCTGTTCCAACACTTCAATTCACTGTGCGAAGTGAATGGAGTGTTGCTTCACTTTCTAAATGCTGTCCTTTCAGAGAAAATCACTTTCCTTTGAAAGTGCCTTAAGCTACTTGCTAGCATTCACAAGAAACTCACATGCATTTTTCTGAAAGAGAAGCAGTCTGTTCCAACAATTCAATTCACTGTGCGAAGTGAATAGAGTGTTGCTTCACTTTCTAAATGCTATCCTTTTAGAGAAAATCACTCTATTTTGAAACTGCCTTAAGCTACTTACAAGCATTCACAAGAAACTCACATCTGTTTCTCTGAAAGAGAAGCAGTCTGTTCCAACACTTCAATTCACTGTGCGAAGTGAATGGAGTGTTGCTTCACTTTCTAAATGCTCTCCTTTCAGAGAAAATCACTTTCCTTTGAAAGTGCCTTAAGCTACTTACAAGCATTCAACAGAAATTCACGTGCGTTTCTCTGAAAGAGAAGCAGTCTGTTCCAACACTTCAATTCACTGTGCGTAGTGAATGGCGTGTTGCTTCATTTTCTAAATGCTGTCCTTTCAGAGAAAATCACTTTCCTTTGAAAGTGCCTTAAGCTACTTACAAGCATTCACAAGAAACTCACATGCATTTTTCTGAAAGAGAAGCAGTCTGTTCCAACACTTCAATTCACTGTGCGAAGTGAATGGAGTGTTGCCTCAATTTGTAAATGCTGTCCTTTCAGAGAAAATCACTTTCCTTTGAAAGTACCTTAAGCTACTTACAAGCATTCAGCAGAAATTCACATGCGTTTCTCTGAAAGAGAAGCAGTCTGTTCCAACACTTCAATTCACTGTGCGAAGTGAATGGAGTGTTGCTTCACTTTCTAAATGCTGTCCTTTCAGAGAAAATCACTTTTCTTTGAAAGTGCCTTAAGCTACTTACAAGCATTCACATAAACTCACATCTTTTTCTCTGAAAGAGGAGCAGTCTGTTCCAACACTTCAATACACTGTGCGAAGTGAATGGAGTGTTGCTTCACTTTCTAAATGCTGTCCTTTCAGAGATAATCACTTTCCTTTGAAAGTGCCTTAAGCTACGTACAAGCATTCACAAAAAACTCACATCCGTTTCTCTGAAAGAGAAGCAGTCTGTTCCAACACTTCAATTCACTGTGCGAAGTGAATGGAGTGTTGCTTCACTTTCTAAATGCTGTTCTTTCAGAGAAAATCACTTTCCTTTGAAAGTGCCTTAAGCTACTTACAAACATTCACAAGAAACTCACATACATTTTTCTGAAAGAGAAGCAGTCTGTTCCAACAATTCAATTCACTGTGAAGTGAATGGAGTGTTGCTTCAAGTTCTAAATGCTATCCTTTTAGAGACAATCACTCTATTTTGAAACTGCCTTAAGCTACTTACAAGCATTCACAAGAAACTCACATCTGTTTCTCTGAAAGAGAAGCAGTCTGTTCCAACACTTCAATTCACTGTGCGAAGTGAATGGAGTGTTGCTTCTCTTTCTAAATGCTCTCCTTTCAGAGAAAATCACTTTCCTTTGAAAGTGCCTTAAGCTACTTACAAGCATTCAACAGAAATTCACGTGCATTTCTCTGAAAGAGAAGCAGACTGTTCCAACACTTCAATTCACTGCGCGAAGTGAATGGAGTGTTGCTTCACTTTCTAAATGCTCTCCTTTCAGAGAAAATCACTTTCCTTTGAAAGTGACTAAAGCTACATACAAGCATTCAACAGAAATTCACATGCGTTTCTCTGAAAGAGAAGCAGTCTGTTCCAACACTTCAATTCACTGTGCGAAGTGAATGGAGTGTTGCTTCACTTTCTAAATGCTGTCCTTTCAGAGAAAATCACTTTCCTTTGAAAGTGCCTTAAGCTACTTGCTAGCATTCACAAGAAACTCACATGCATTTTTCTGAAAGAGAAGCAGTCTGTTCCAACAATTCAATTCACTGTGCGAAGTGAATAGAGTGTTGCTTCACTTTCTAAATGCTATCCTTTTAGAGAAAATCACTCTATTTTGAAACTGCCTTAAGCTACTTACAAGCATTCACAAGAAACTCACACCTGTTTCTCTGAAAGAGAAGCAGTCTGTTCCAACACTTCAATTCACTGTGCGAAGTGAATGGAGTGTTGCTTCACTTTCTAAATGCTGTCCTTTCAGAGAAAATCACTTTCCTTTGAAAGTGCCTTAAGCTACTTACAAGCATTCAACAGAAATTCACGTGCGTTTCTCTGAAAGAGAAGCAGTCTGTTCCAACACTTCAATTCACTGTGCGTAGTGAATGGCGTGTTGCTTCATTTTCTAAATGCTGTCCTTTCAGAGAAAATCACTTTCCTTTGAAAGTGCCTTAAGCTACTTACAAGCATTCACAAGAAACTCACATGCATTTTTCTGAAAGAGAAGCAGTCTGTTCCAACACTTCAATTCACTGTGCGAAGTGAATGGAGTGTTGCCTCAATTTGTAAATGCTGTCCTTTCAGAGAAAATCACTTTCCTTTGAAAGTACCTTAAGCTACTTACAAGCATTCAGCAGAAATTCACATGCGTTTCTCTGAAAGAGAAGCAGTCTGTTCCAACACTTCAATTCACTGTGCGAAGTGAATGGAGTGTTGCTTCACTTTCTAAATGCTGTCCTTTCAGAGAAAATCACTTTTCTTTGAAAGTGCCTTAAGCTACTTACAAGCATTCACATAAACTCACATCTTTTTCTCTGAAAGAGGAGCAGTCTGTTCCAACACTTCAATACACTGTGCGAAGTGAATGGAGTGTTGCTTCACTTTCTAAATGCTGTCCTTTCAGAGATAATCACTTTCCTTTGAAAGTGCCTTAAGCTACGTACAAGCATTCACAAAAAACTCACATCCGTTTCTCTGAAAGAGAAGCAGTCTGTTCCAACACTTCAATTCACTGTGCGAAGTGAATGGAGTGTTGCTTCACTTTCTAAATGCTGTTCTTTCAGAGAAAATCACTTTCCTTTGAAAGTGCCTTAAGCTACTTACAAACATTCACAAGAAACTCACATACATTTTTCTGAAAGAGAAGCAGTCTGTTCCAACAATTCAATTCACTGTGAAGTGAATGGAGTGTTGCTTCAAGTTCTAAATGCTATCCTTTTAGAGACAATCACTCTATTTTGAAACTGCCTTAAGCTACTTACAAGCATTCACAAGAAACTCACATCTGTTTCTCTGAAAGAGAAGCAGTCTGTTCCAACACTTCAATTCACTGTGCGAAGTGAATGGAGTGTTGCTTCTCTTTCTAAATGCTCTCCTTTCAGAGAAAATCACTTTCCTTTGAAAGTGCCTTAAGCTACTTACAAGCATTCAACAGAAATTCACGTGCATTTCTCTGAAAGAGAAGCAGACTGTTCCAACACTTCAATTCACTGCGCGAAGTGAATGGAGTGTTGCTTCACTTTCTAAATGCTGTCCTTTCAGAGAAAATAACTTTCCTTTGAAAGTGCCTTAAGCTACTTACAAGCATTCACAAGAAACTCACTTGCATTTCTCTGAAAGAGAAGCAGTCTGTTCCAACACTTCAATTCACTGCGAAGTGAATGGAGTGTTGCTTCATTTTCTAAATGCTATCATTTTAGAGAAAATCACTCTATTTTGAAACTGCCTTAAGCTACTTACAAGCATTCACAAGAAACTCACATCTGTTTCTCTGAAAGAAGCAGTCGGTTCCAACACCTCAATTCACTGTGCGAAGTGAATGGAGTGTTGCTTCACTTTCTAAATGCTGTCCTTTCAGAGAAAATCACTTTCCTTTGAAAGTGCCTTAAGCTACTTACAAGCATTCACAAGAAACTCACATGCATTTTCCTGAAAGAGAAGCAGTCTGTTCCAACACTTCAATTCACTGTGCGAAGTGAATGGAGTGTTGCTTCACTTTCTAAATGCGGTCCTTTCAGAGAAAATCACTTTCCTTTGAAAGTGCCTTAAGCGACTCACAAGCATTCACAAAAAACTCACATCCGTTTCTCTGAAAGAGAAGCAGTCTGTTCCAACACTTCAATTCACTGTGCGAAGTGAATGGAGTGTTGCTTCACATTCTAATTGCTGTAGTTTCAGAGAAAATCACTTTCCTTTGAAAGTGCCTTAAGCTACTTACAAGCATTCACAAGAAACTCACATGCATTTTTCTGAAAGAGAAGCAGTCTGTTCCAACAACTTCAACTCACTGCGAAGTGAATGGAGTGTTGCTTCACTTTCTAAATGCTATCCTTTTAGAGAAAATCACTCTCTTTTGAAAGTGCCTTAAGCTACTTGCAAGCATTCAACAGAAATTCACGTGCGTTTCTCTGAAAGTGAAGCAGTCTGTTCCAACACTTCAATTCACTGTGCGAAGTGAATGGAGTGTTGCTTCATTTTCTAAATGCTATCCTTTTAGAGAAAATCACTCTATTTTGAAACTGCCTTAAGCTACTTACAAGCATTCACAAGAAACTCACATATGTTTCTCTGAAAGTGAAGCAGTCTGTTCCAACACTTCAATTCACTGTGCGAAGTGAATGGAGTGTTGCTTCACTTTCTAAATGCTCTCCTTTCAGAGAAAATCACTTTCCTTTGAAAGTGCCTTAAGCTACTTACAAGCATTCAACAGAAATTCACGTGCGTTTCTCTGAAAGAGAAGCAGTCTGTTCCAACACTTCAATTCACTGTGCGTAGTGAATGGCGTGTTGCTTCATTTTCTAAATGCTGTCCTTTCAGAGAAAATCACTTTCCTTTGAAAGTGCCTTAAGCTACTTACAAGCATTCACAAGAAACTCACATCTGTTTCTCTGAAAGAGAAGCAGTCTTTTCCAACACTTCAATTCACTGTGCGAAGTGAATGGAGTGTTGCTTCACTTTCTAAATGCTCTCCTTTCAGAGAAAATCACTTTCCTTTGAAAGTGCCTATAGCTACTTACAAGCATTCAACAGAAATTCTCATGCATTTCACTGAAAGAGAAGCAGTCTGTTCCAACACTTCAATTCACTGTGCGAAGTGAATGGAGTGTTGCTTCACTTTCTAAATGCTGTCCTTTCAGAGAAAATCACTTTTCTTTGAAAGTGCCTTAAGCTACTTACAAGCATTCACATGAACTCACATCTTTTTCTCTGAAAGAGGAGCAGTCTGTTCCAACACTTCAATACACTTTGCGAAGTGAATGGAGTGTTGCTTCACTTTCTAAATGCTGTCCTTTCAGAGATAATCACTTTCCTTTTAAAGTGCCTTAATCTACGTACAAGCATTCACAAAAAACTCACATCCGTTTCTCTGAAAGAGAAGCAGTCTGTTCCAACACTTCAATTCACTGTGCGAAGTGAATGGAGTGTTGCTTCACTTTCTAAATGCTGTTCGTTCAGAGAAAATCACTTTCCTTTGAAAGTGCCTTAAGCTGCTTACAAACATTCACAAGAAACTCACATGCATTTTTCTGAAAGAGAAACAGTCTGTTCCAACACTTCAATTCACTGTGAAGTGAATGGAGTGTTGCTTCAAGTTCTAAATGCTATCCTTTTAGAGAAAATCACTCTATTTTGAAACTGCCTTAAGCTACTTACAAGCATTCACAAGAAACTCACATCTGTTTCTCTGAAAGTGAAGCAGTCTGTTCCAACACTTCAATTCACTGTGCGAAGTGAATGGAGTGTTGCTTCACTTTCTAAATGCTCTCCTTTCAGAGAAAATCACTTTCCTTTGAAAGTGCCTTAAGCTACTTACAAGCATTCAACAGAAATTCACGTGCGTTTCTCTGAAAGAGAAGCAGTCTGTTCCAACACTTCAATTCACTGTGCGTAGTGAATGGCGTGTTGCTTCATTTTCTAAATGCTGTCCTTTCAGAGAAAATCACTTTCCTTTGAAAGTGCCTTAAGCTACTTACAAGCATTCACAAGAAACTCACATCTGTTTCTCTGAAAGAGAAGCAGTCTTTTCCAACACTTCAATTCACTGTGCGAAGTGAATGGAGTGTTGCTTCACTTTCTAAATGCTCTCCTTTCAGAGAAAATCACTTTCCTTTGAAAGGGCCTAAAGCTACTTACAAGCATTCAACAGAAATTCTCATGCATTTCTCTGAAAGAGAAGCAGTCTGTTCCAACACTTCAATTCACTGTGCGAAGTGAATGGAGTGTTGCTTCACTTTCTAAATGCTGTCCTTTCAGAGAAAATCACTTTTCTTTGAAAGTGCCTTAAGCTACTTACAAGCATTCACATAAACTCACATCTATTCTCTGAAAGAGAAGCAGTCTGTTCCAACACTTCAATACACTGTGCGAAGTGAATGGAGTGTTGCTTCACTTTCTAAATGCTGTCCCTTCAGAGAAAATCACTCTCTTTTGAAACTGCCTTAAGATACTTACAAGAATTCACAAGAAACTCACATCTGCTTCTCTAAAAGAGAAGCAGTCTGTTCCAACACTTCAATTCACTGTGCGAAGTGAATGGAGTGTTGCTTCACTTTGTAAATGCTCTCCTTTCAGAGAAAATCACTTTCCTCTGAAAGTGCCGTAAGCTACTTACAAGCATTCAACAGAAACTCACATCCGTTTCTCTGAAAGAGAAGCAGTCTGTTTCAACACTTCAATTCACTGCGCGTAGTGAATGGCGTGTTGCTTCATTTTCTAAATGCTGTCCTTTCAGAGAAAATCGCTTTCCTTTGAAAGTGCTTTAAGCTACTTACAAGCATTCACAAGAAACTCACATGCATTTTTCTGAAAGAGAAGCAGTCTGTTCCAACACTTCAATTCACTGCGAAGTGAATGGAGTGTTGCTTCACTTTCTAAATGCTATCCTTTTAGAGAAAATCACTCTCTTTTGAAACTGCCTTAAGCTACTTACAAGCATTCACAAGAAACTCACATCTGTTTCTCTGAAAGAGAAGCAGTCTTTTCCAACACTTCAATTCACTGTGCGAAGTGAATGGAGTGTTGCTTCACTTTCTAAATGCTCTCCTTTTAGAGAAAATCACTCTCTTTTGAAACTGCCTTAAGCTACTTACAAGAATTCACAAGAAACTCACATCTGCTTCTCTGAAAGAGAAGCAGTCTGTTCCAACACTTCAATTCACTGTGCGAAGTGAATGGAGTGTTGCTTCACTTTCTAAATGCTCTCCTTTCAGAGAAAATCACTTTCCTTTGAAAGTGCCTAAAGCTACTTACAAGCATTCAACAGAAATTCACATGCGTTTCTCTGAAAGAGAAGCAGTCTGTTCCAACACTTCAATTCACTGTGCGAAGTGAATGGAGTGTTGCTTCACTCTCTAAATGCTGTCCTTTCAGAGAAAATCACTTTCCTTTGAAAGTGCCTTAAGCTACTTACAAACATTCACAAGAAACTCACATGCATTTTTCTGAAAGAGAAGCAGTCTGTTCCAACAATTCAATTCACTGTGCGAAGTGAATGGAGTGTTGCTTCACTTTCTAAATGCTATCCTTTTAGAGAAAATCACTCTATTTTGAAACTGCCTTAAGCTACTTACAAGCATTCACAAGAAACTCACATCTGTTTCTCTGAAAGAGAAGCAGTCTGTTCCAACACTTCAATTCACTGTGCGAAGTGAATGGAGTGTTGCTTCACTTTCTAAATGCTCTCCTTTCAGAGAAAATCACTTTCCTATGAAAGTGCCTTAAGCTACTTACAAGCATTCAACAGAAATTCACGTGCGTTTCTCTGAAAGAGAAGCAGTCTGTTCCAACACTTCAATTCACTGTGCGTAGTGAATGGCGTGTTGCTTCATTTTCTAAATGCTGTCCTTTCAGAGAAAATCACTTTCCTTTGAAAGTGCCTTAAGCTACTTACAAGCATTCACAAGAAACTCACATGCATTTTTCTGAAAGAGAAGCTGTCTGTTCCAACACTTCAATTCACTGTGCGAAGTGAATGGAGTGTTGCCTCAATTTGTAAATGCTGTCCTTTCAGAGAAAATCACTTTCCTTTGAAAGTACCTTAAGCTACTTACAAGCATTCAGCAGAAATTCACATGCGTTTCTCTGAAAGAGAAGCAGTCTGTTCCAACACTTCAATTCACTGTGCGAAGTGAATGGAGTGTTGCTTCACTTTCTAAATGCTGTCCTTTCAGAGAAAATCACTTTTCTTTGAAAGTGCCTTAAGCTACTTACAAGCATTCACATGAACTCACATCTTTTTCTCTGAAAGAGGAGCAGTCTGTTCCAACACTTCAATACACTGTGCGAAGTGAATGGAGTGTTGCTTCACTTTCTAAATGCTGTCCTTTCAGAGATAATCACTTTCCTTTGAAAGTGCCTTAATCTACGTACAAGCATTCACAAAAAACTCACATCCGTTTCTCTGAAAGAGAAGCAGTCTGTTCCAACACTTCAATTCACTGTGCGAAGTGAATGGAGTGTTGCTTCACTTTCTAAATGCTGTCTTTCAGAAATAATCACTTTCCTTTGAAAGTGCCTTAAGCTACTTACAAGCATTCACATAAACTCACATCTATTCTCTGAAAGAGAAGCAGTCTGTTCCAACACTTCAATACACTGTGCGAAGTGAATGGAGTGTTGCTTCACTTTCTAAATGCTGTCCTATCAGAGAAAATCACTCTCTTTTGAAACTGCCTTAAGATACTTACAAGAATTCACAAGAAACTCACATCTGCTTCTCTGAAAGAGAAGCAGTCTGTTCCAACACTTCAATTCACTGTGCGAAGTGAATGGAGTGTTGCTTCACTTTCTAAATGCTGTCTTTCAGAAAAAATCACTTTCCTTTGAAAGTGACTTAAGCTACTTACAAGCATTCACATAAACTCACATGCATTTTTCTGAAAGAGAAGCAGGCTGTTCCAACACTTCAATTCACTGTGCAAAGTGAATGGAGTGTTGCCTCAATTTGTAAATGCTGTCCTTTCAGAGAAAATCACTTTCCTTTGAAAGTACCTTAAGCTACTTACAAGCATTCAGCAGAAATTCACATGCGTTTCTCTGAAAGAGAAGCAGTCTGTTCCAACACTTCAATTCACTGTGCGAAGTGAATGGAGTGTTGCTTCACTTTCTAAATGCTGTCCTTTCAGAGAAAATCACTTTTCTTTGAAAGTGCCTTAAGCTACTTACAAGCATTCACATAAACTCACATCTTTTTATCTGAAAGAGGAGCAGTCTGTTCCAACACTTCAATACACTGTGCGAAGTGAATGGAGTGTTGCTTCACTTTCTAAATGCTGTCCTTTCAGATATAATCACTTTCCTTTGAAAGTGCCTTAAGCTACTTACAAGCATTCACAAAAAACTCACATCCGTTTTTCTGAAGGAGTAGTAGTCTGTTTCAACACTTCAATTCACTGCGCGTAGTGAATGGCGTGTTGCTTCATTTTCTAAACGCTGTCCTTTCAGAGAAAATCACTTTCCTTTGAAAGTGCTTTAAGCTACTTACAAGCATGCACAAGAAACTCACATGCATTTTTCTGAAAGTGAAGCACTCTCTTCAAACACTTCAATTCACTGCGAAGTGAATGGAGTGTTGCTTCACTTTCTAAATGCTATCCTTTTAGAGACAATCACTCTCTTTTGAAACTGCCTTAAGCTACTTACAAGCATTCACAAGAAACTCACATCTGCTTCTCTGAAAAGAAGCAGTCTGTTCCAACACCTCAATTCACAGTGCGAAGTGAGTGGAGTGTTGCTTCACTTTCTAAATGCTGTTCTTTCAGAGAAAATCACTTTCCTTTGAAAGTGCCTTAAGCTAATTACAAACATTCGCAAGAAACTCACATGCATTTTTCTGAAAGAGAAGCAGTCTGTTCCAAAAATTCAATTCACTGTGAAGTGAATGGAGTGTTGCTTCACTTTCTAAATGCTATCCTTTTAGAGAAAATCACTCTATTTTGAAACTGCCTTAAGCTACTTACAAGCATTCACAAGAAACTCAGATCTGTTTCTCTGAAAAGAAGCAGTCTGTTCCAACACCTCAATTCACTGTGCGAAGTGAATGGAGTGTTGCTTCACTTTCTAAATGCGGTCCTTTCAGAGAAAATCACTTTCCTTTGAAATTGCCTTAAGCGACTCACAAGCATTCACAAAAAACTCACATCCGTTTCTCTGAAAGAGAAGCAGTCTGTTCCAACACTTCAATTCACTGTGCGTAGTGAATGGAGTGTTTCTTCACATTCTAATTGCTGAAGTTTCAGAGAAAATCACTTTCCTTTGAAAGTGCCTTAAGCTACTTACAAGCATTCACAAGAAACTCACATGCATTTTTCTGAAAGAGAAGCAGTCTGTTCCAACAACTTCAATTCACTGCGAAGTGAATGGAGTGTTGCTTCACTTTCTAAATGCTATCCTTTTAGAGAAAATCACTCTCTTTTGAAAGTGCCTTAAGCTACTTACAAGCATTCAACAGAAATTCACATGCGTTTCTCTGAAAGAGAAGCAGTCTGTTCCAACACTTCAATTCACTGTGCGAAGTGAATGGAGTGTTGCTTCACTTTCTAAATGCTGTTCTTTCAGAGAAAATCACTTTCCTTTGAAAGTGCCTTAAGCTACTTATAAGTATTCACAAGAAACTCACATGCATTTCTGTGAAAGAGAAGCAGTCTGTTCTAACACTTCAATTCACTGTGCGAAGTGAATGGAGTGTTGCTTCACTTTCTAAATGCTGTCTTTCAGAAAAAATCACTTTCCTTTGAAAGTGCCTTAAGCTACTTACAAGCATACACATAAACTCACATCTATTCTCTGAAAGATAAGCAGTCTGTTCCAACACTTCAATACACTGTGCGAAGTGAATGGAGTGTTGCTTCACTTTCTAAATGCTGTCCTTTCAGAGAAAATCACTCTCTTTTGAAACTGCCTTAAGATACTTACAAGAATTCACAAGAAACTCACATTTGCTTCTCTGAAAGAGAAGCAGTCTGTTCCAACACTTCAATTCACTGTGCGAAGTGAATGGAGTGTTGATTCACTTTGTAAATGCTCTCCTTTCAGAGAAAATCACTTTCCTTTGAAAGTGCCTTAAGATACTTACAAGCATTCAACAGAAATTCACATGCGTTTCTCTGAAAGAGAAGCAGTCTGTTCCAACACTTCAATTCACTGTGCCAAGTGAATGGAGTGTTGCTTCACTTTCTAAATGCTGTCCTTTCAGAGAAAATCACTTTCCTTTGAAAGTGCCTTAAGCTACTTACAAGTATTCACAAGAAACTTACATCGATTCCTGTGAAAGAGAAGCAGTCTGTTCCAACACTTGAATTCACTGTGCGAAGTGAATGGAATGTTGCTTCACTTTCTAAATGCTATCCTTTTAGAGAAAATCACTCTATTTTGAAACTGCTTTAAGCTACTTACAAGATTCACAAGAAACTCACATCTGTTTCTCTGAAAGAGAAGCAGTCTCTTCCAAAACTTCAATTCACTGTGAGAAGTGAATGGAGTGTTGCTTCACTTTCTAAATGCGGTCCTTTCAGAGAAAATCACTTTCCTTTGAAAGTGCCTTAAGCGACTCACAAGCATTCACAAAAAACTCACATCCGTTTCTCTGAAAGAGAAGCAGTCTGTTCCAACACTTCAATTCACTGTGCGAAGTGAATGGAGTGTTTCTTCACATTCTAATTGCTGTAGTTTCAGAGAAAATCACTTTCCTTTGAAAGTGCCTTAAGCTACTTACAAGCATTCACAAGAAACTCACATGCATTTTTCTGAAAGAGAAGCACTCTGTTCCAACAACTTCAATTCACTGCGAAGTGAATGGAGTGTTGCTTCACTTTCTAAATGCTATACTTTTAGAGAAAATCACTCTCTTTTGAAAGTGCCTTAAGTTACTTACAAGCATTCAACAGAAATTCACATGGGTTTCTCTAAAAGAGAAGCAGTCTGTTCCAACACTTCAATTCACTGTGCGAAGTGAATAGAGTGTTGCTTCACTTTCTAAATGCTGTCCTTTCAGAGAAAATCACTTTCCTTTGAAAGTGCCTTAAGCTACTTACAAGTATTCACAAAAAACTCACATGCATTTCTGTGAAAGAGAAGCAGTCTGTTCCAACACTTCAATTCACTGTGCGAAGTGAATGGAGTGTTGCTTCACTTTCTAAATGCTGTCCTTTCAGAGAAAATCACTTTCCTTTGAAAGTGCCTTAAGCTACTTACAAGCATTCACAAGAAACTCACATGCATTTTTCTGAAAGAGAAGCAGTCTGTTCCAACACTTCAATTCACTGCGGAGTGAATGGAGTGTTGCTTCACTTTCTAAATGCTGTCCTTTCAGAGAAAATCACTTTCCTTTGAAAGTGCCTTAAGCTACTTACAAGCATTCACAAAAAACTCACATCCGTTTCTCTGAAAGAGAAGCAGTCTGTTTCAACACTTCAATTAACTGCGCGTAGTGAATGGCGTGTTTCTTCCTTTTCGTAATGCGGTCCTTTCAGAGAAAATAACTTTCCTTTGAAAGTGCCTTAAGCTACTTACAAGCATTCAACAGAAATTCACATGCGTTTCTCTGAAAAGAAGCAGTCTGTTCCAACACTTCAATTCACTGTGTGAAGTGAATGGAGTGTTGCTTCACTTTCTAAATGCTGTCCTTTCAGAGAAAATCACTTTCCTTTGAAAGTGCCATAAGCTACTTACAAGCATTCACAGGAAACTCACAAGCATTTTTCTGAAAGAGAAGCAGGCTGTTCCAACATTTCAATTCACTGTGCGAAGTGAATGGAGTGTTGATTCACTTTCTAAATGCTGTCCTTTCAGAGAAAATCACTTTCCTTTGAAAGTGCCTTAAGCTACTTACAAGTATTCACAAGAAACACACATGCATTTCTGTGAAAGAGAAGCAGGCTGTTTCAACACTTCAATTCACTGTGCGAAGTGAATGGAGTGTTGCTTCACTTTCTAAATGCTGTCCTTTCAGAGAAAATCACTCTCTTTTGAAACTGCCTTAAGCTACTTACAAGAATTCACAAGAAATTCACATTCATTTCTGTGAAAGAGAAGCAGGCTGTTTAAACACTTCAATTGACTGTGAGAAGTGAATGGAGTGTTGCTTCACTTTCTAAATGCTGTCCTTTCAGAGATAATCACTTTCCTTTGAAAGTGCCTTAAGCTACTTACAAGCATTCACAAAAAACTCACATCCGTTTCTCTGAAAGACAAGCAGTCTGTTTCAACACTTCAATTCACTGTGCGTAGTGAATGGAGTGTTTCTTCACATTCTAATTGCTTTAGTTTCTGAGAAAATCACTTTCCTTTGAAAGTGCCTAAAGCTACTTACAAGTATTCACAAGAAACTCACATGCATTTTTCTGAAAGACAAGCAGGCAGTTCCAACACTTCAATTCACTGTGCGAAGTGAATGGAGTGTTGCCTCAATTTGTAAATGCTGTCCTTTCAGAGAAAATCACTTTTCTTTGAAAGTGCCTTAAGCTACTTACAAGCATTCACATAAACTCACATCTTTTTCTCTGAAAGAGGAGCAGTCTGTTCCAACACTTCAATACACTGTGCGAAGTGAATGGACTGTTGCTTCACTTTCTAAATGCTGTCCTTTCAGAGAAAATCACTTTCCTTTGAAAGTGCCTTAAGCTACGTACAAGCATTCACAAAAAACTCACATCCGTTTCTCTGAAAGAGAAGCAGTCTGTTTCAACACTTCAATTCACTGTGCGAAGTAAATGGCGTGTTGCTTCACTTTCTAAATGCTCTCCTTTCAGAGAAAATCACTTTCCTTTGAAAGTGCTTTAACCTACTTACAAGCATGCACAAGAAACTCACATGCATTTTTCTGAAAGAGAAGCAGTCTGTTCCAACATTTCAATTCACTGTGCGAAGTGAATGGAGTGTTGCTTCACTTTCTAAATGCTGTCCTTTCAGAAAAAATCACTTTCCTTTGAAAGTACCTAATGCTACTTACAAGCATTCAACAGAAATTCACATGCGTTTCTCTGAAAGAGAAGCAGTCTGTTCCAACACTTCAATTCACTGTGCGAAGTAAATGGAGTGTTGCTTCACTTTCCAAATGCTCTTCTTTCAGAGAAAATCACTTTCCTTTGAAAGTGCCTTAAGCTACTTACAAACATTCACAAGAAACTCACATGCATTTTTCTGAAAGAGAAGCAGTCTGTTCCAACAATTCAATTCACTGTGAAGTGAATGGAGTGTTGCTTCACTTTCTAAATGCTATCCTTTTAGAGAAAATCACTCTATTTTGAAACTGCCTTAAGCTACTTACAAGCATTCACAAGAAACTCACATCTGTTTCTCTGAAAGAGAAGCAGTCTGCTCCAACACTTCAATTCACTGTGCGAAGTGAATGGAGTGTTGCTTCACTTTCTAAATGCTCTCCTTTCAGAGAAAATCACTTTCCTTTGAAAGTGCCTTAAGCTACTTACAAGCATTCAACAGAAGTTCACGTTCGTTTCTCTGAAAGAGAAGCAGTCTGTTCCAACACTTCAATTCACTGTGCGAAGTGAATGGAGTGTTGCTTCACTTTCTAAATGCTGTCCTTTCAGAGAAAATCACTTTCCTTTGAAAGTGCCTTAAGCTAATTACAAGCATTCACAAGAAACTCACATGCATTTTTCTGAAAGAGAAGCAGTCTGTTCCAACACTTCAATTCACTGCGAAGTGAATGGAGTGTTGCTTCACTTTCTAAATGCTATCCTTTTAGAGAAAATCACTCTATTTTGAAACTGCCTTAAGCTACTTACAAGCATTCACAAGAAACTCACATCTGGTTCTCTGAAAAGAAGCAGTCTGTTCCAACACCTCAATTCACTGTGCGAAGTGAAAGGAGTGTTGCTTCACTTTCTAAATGCGGTCCTTTCAGAGAAAATCACTTTCCTTTGAAAGTGCCATAAGCGACTCACAAGCATTCACAAAAAACTCACATCCGTTTCTCTGAAAGAGAAGCAGTCTGTTCCAACACTTCAATTCACTGTGCGTAGTGAATGGAGTGTTTCTTCACATTCTAATTGCTGTAGTTTCAGAGAAAATCACTTTCCTTTGAAAGTGCCTTAAGCTACTTTCAAGCATTCACAAGAAACTCACATGCATTTTTCTGAAAGAGAAGCAGTCTGTTCCAACAACTTCAATTCACTGCGAAGTGAATGGAGTGTTGCTTCACTTTCTAAATGCTAAACTTTTAGAGAAAATCACTCTCTTTTGAAAGTGCCTTAAGCTACTTACAAGCATTCAGCAGAAATTCACATGCGTTTCTCTGAAAGAGAAGCAGTCTGTTCCAACACTTCAATTCACTGTGCGAAGTGAATGGAGTGTTGCTTCACTTTCTAAATGCTCTCCTTTCAGAGAAAATCACTTTCCTTTGAAAGTGCCTTAAGCTACTTACAAGTATTCACAAGAAACTCACATGCATTTCTGTGAAAGAGAAGCAGTCTGTTCCAACACTTCAATTCACTGTGCGAAGTGAATGGAGTGTTGATTCACTTTCTAAATGCTGTCTTTCAGAAAAAATCACTTTCCTTTGAAAGTGCCTTAAGCTACTTACAAGCATTCACATAAACTCACATCTATTCTCTGAAAGAGAAGCAGTCTGTTCCAACACTTCAATACACTGTGCGAAGTGAATGGAGTGTTGCTTCACTTTCTAAATGCTGTCCTTTCAGAGAAAATCACTTTCCTTTGAAAGTGCCTTAAGCTACTTACAAGCATTCACAAAAAACTCACATCCGTTTCTCTGAAAGAGAAGCAGTCTGTTTCAACACTTCAATTAACTGCGCGTAGTGAATGGCGTGTTGCTTCCCTTTCGTAATGCGGTCCTTTCAGAGAAAATCACTTTCCTTTGAAAGTGCCTTAAGCTACTTACAAGTATTCACAAGAAACTCACATGCATTTCTGTGAAAGAGAAGCAGGCTGTTTCAACACTTCAATTCACTGTTCGAAGTGAATGGAGTGTTGCTTCACTTTCTAAATGCTCTCCTTTCAGAGAAAATCACTCTCTTTTGAAACTGCCTTAAGCTACTTGCAAGAATTCACAAGAAACTCAAATCTGCTTCTCTGAAAGAGAAGCAGTCTGTTCCAACACTTCAATTCACTGTGCGAAGTGAATGGAGTGTTGCTTCACTTTGTAAATGCTCTCCTTTCAGAGAAAATCACTTTCCTTTGAAAGTGCCTTAAGCTACTTACAAGCATTCAACAGAAATTCACATGCGTTTCTCTGAAAGAGAAGCAGTCTGTTCTAACACTTCAATTCACTGTGCGAAGTGAATGGAGTGTTGCTTCACTTTTAAATGCTGTCCTTTCAGAGAAAATCACTTTCCTTTGAAAGTGCCTAAAGCTACTTACAAGTATTCACAAGAAACTTACATCGATTTCTGTGAAAGAGAAGCAGTCTGTTCCAACACTTCAATTCACTGTGCGAAGTGAATGGAATGTTGCTTCACTTTCTAAATGCTATCCTTTCATAGAAAATCACTCTCATTTGAAACTGCCTTAAGCTACTTACAAGCATTCACAAGAAACTCACATCTGTTTCTCTGAAAGAGAAGCAGTCTGTTCCAACACTTCAATTCACTGTGCGAAGTGAATGGAGTGTTGCTTCACTTTCTTAATTCTGTCCTTTCAGAGAAAATCACTTTCCTTTGAAAGTGCCTTAAGCTACTTACAAGCATTTAACAGACATTCACATGCGTTTCTCTGAAAGAGAAGCAGTCTGTTCCAACACTTCAATTCACTGTGCGAAGTGAATGGAGTGTTGCTTCACTTTCTAAATGCTGTCCTTTCAGAGAAAATCACTTTCCTTTGAAAGTGCCTTAAGCTACTTACAAGCATTCACAAGAAACTCACATGCATTTTTCTGAAAGAGAAGCAGTCTGTTCAAACACTTCAATTCACTGTGCGAAGTGAATGGAGTGTTGCTTCACTTTCTAAATGCGGTCCTTTCAGAGAAAATCACTTTCCTTTGAAAGTGCCTTAAGCGACTCACAAGCATTCACAAAAAACTCACATCCGTTTCTCTGAAAGAGAAGCAGTCTGTTCCAACACTTCAATTCACTGTGCGTAGTGAATGGAGTGTTTCTTCACATTCTAATTGCTTTAGTTTCTGAGAAAATCACTTTCCTTTGAAAGTGCCTTAAGCGACTTACAAGCATTCACAAGAAACTCACATGCATTTTTCTGAAAGAGAAGCAGGCTGTTCCAAAACTTCAATTCACTGTGCGAAGTGAATGGAGTGTTGCCTCAATTTGTAAATGCTGTCTTTCAGAGAAAATCACTTTCCTTTGAAAGTGCCTTAAGCTACTTACAAGCATTCAGCAGAAATTCACATGCGTTTCTCTGAAAGAGAAGAAGTTTTTTCCAACACTTCAATTCACTGTGCGAAGTGAATGGAGTGTTGCTTCACTTTCTAAATGCTGTCCGTTCGGAGAAAATCACTTTCCTTTGAAAGTGCCTTAAGCTACTTACAAGCATTCATATAAACTCACATATTTTTCTCAGAAAGAGAAGCAGTCTGTTCCAACACTTCAATACACTGTGCGAAGTGAATGGAGTGTTGCTTCACTTTCTAAATGCTGTCCTTTCAGAGATAATCACTTTCCTTTGAAAGTGCCTTAAGCTACTTACAAGCATTCACAAAAAACTCACATCCGTTTCTCTGAAAGAGAAGCAGTCTGTTTCAACACTTCAATTCACTGCGCGTAGTGAATGGCGTGTTGCTTCATTTTCTAAATGCTGTCCTTTCAGAGAAAATCACTTTCCTTTGAAAGTGCTTTAAGCTACTTACAAGCATTCACAAGAAACTCACATGCATTTTTCTGAAAGAGAAGCAGTCTGTTCCAACACTTCAATTCACTGCGAAGTGAATGGAGTGTTGCTTCACTTTCTAAATGCTATCCCTTTGGTGAAAATCACTCTCTTTTGAAACTGCCTTAAGCTACTTACAAGCATTCACAAGAAACTCACATCTGTTTCTCTGAAAGAGAAGCAGTCTTTTCCTACACTTCAATTCACTGTGCGAAGTGAATGGAGTGTTGCTTAACTTTCTAAATGCTCTCCTTTTAGAGAATATCACTCTCTTTTGAAACTGCCTTAAGCTACTTACAAGAATTCACAAGAAACTCACATCTGCTTCTCTGAAAGAGAAGCAGTCTGTTCCAACACTTCAATTCACTGTGGGAAGTGAATGGAGTGTGTCTTCATTTTCTAAATGCTCTCCTTTCAGAGAAAATCACTTTCCTTTGAAAGTGCCTTAAGCTACTTACAAGCATTCACAAGAAACTCACATACATTTTTCTGAAAGAGAAGCAGTCTGTTCCAACACTTCAATTCACTGTGAAGTGAATGGAGTGTTGCTTCACTTTCTAAATGCTATCGTTTTAGAGAAAATCACTCTATTTTGAAACTGCGTTAAGCTACTTACAATCATTCACAAGAAACTCACATCTGTTTCTCTGAAAGAGAAGCAGTCTGTTCCAACACTTCAATTCACTGTGCGAAGTGAATGGAGTGTTGCTTCACTTTCTAAATGCTGTCCTTTCAGAGAAAATCACTTTCCTTTGAAAGTGCCTTAAGCTACTTACAAGCATTTAACAGACATTCACATGCGTTTCTCTGAAAGAGAAGCAGTCTGTTCCAACACTTCAATTCACTGTGCGAAGTGAATGGAGTGTTGCTTCACTTTCTAAATGCTGTCCTTTCAGAGAAAATCACTTTCCTTTGAAAGTGCCTTAAGCTACTTACAAGAATTCACAAGAAACTCACATACATTTTTCTGAAAGAGAAGCAGTCTGTTCCAACACTTACATTCACTGTGCCAAGTGAATGGAGTGTTGCTTCACTGTCTAAATGCTGTCCTTTCAGAGAAAATCACTCTCTTTTGAAACTGCCTTAAGCTACTTACAAGCATTCACAAGAAACTCACATGCATTTTTCTGAAAGAGAAGCAGGCTGTTCCAACACTTCAGTTTACTGTGCGAAGTGAATGGAGTGTTGCCTCACTTTGTAAATGCTGTCCTTTCAGAGAAAATCACTTTCCTTTGAAAGTGCCTTAAGCTACTTACAAGCATTCAGCAGAAATTCACATGCGTTTCTCTGAAAGAGAAGCAGTCTGTTCCAACACTTCAATTCACTGTGCGAAGTGAATGGAGTGTTGCTTCACTTTCTAAATGCTGTCCTTTCAGGGAAAATCACTTTCCTTTGAAAGTGCCTTAAGCGACTCACAAGCATTCACAAAAAACTCACATGCGTTTCTCTGAAAGAGAAGCAGTCTGTTCCAACACTTCAATTCACTGTGCGTAGTGAATGGAGTGTTTCTTCACATTCTAATTGCTGTAGTTTCAGAGAAAAATACTTTCCTTTGATAGTGCCTTAAGCTTCTTACAAGCATTCACAAGAAAGTCACATGCATTTTTCTGAAAGAGAAGCAGTCTGTTCCAACACTTCAATTCACTGTGCGAAGTAAATGGAGTGTTGCTTCACTTTCTAAATGCTCTCCTTTCAGAGAAAATCACTTTCCTTTGAAAGTGCCTTAAGCTACTTACAAGCATTCAACAGAAATTCACGTGCGTTTCTCTGAAAGAGAAGCAGTCTGTTCCAACACTTCAATTCACTGTGCGAAGTGAATGGAGTGTTGCTTCACTTTCTAAATGCTGTCCTTTCAGAGAAAATCACTTTCCTTTGAAAGTGCCTTAAGCTACTTACAAGCATTCACAAGAAACTCACATGCATTTTTCTGAAAGAGAAGCAGTCTGTTCCAACACTTCAATTCACTGCGAAGTGAATGGAGTGTTGCTTCACTTTCTAAATGCTATCCTTTTAGAGAAAATCACTCTATTTTGAAACTGCCTTAAGCTACTTACAAGCATTCACAAGAAACTCACATCTGTTTCTCTGAAAAGAAGCAGTCTGTTCCAACACCTCAATTCACTGTGCGAAGTGAATGGAGTGTTGCTTCACTTTCTAAATGCTGTCCTTTCAGAGAAAATCACTTTCCTTTGAAAGTGCCTTAAGCTACTTACAAGCATTCACAAGAAACTCACATGCATTTTCCTGAAAGAGAAGCAGTCTGTTCCAACACTTCAATTCACTGTGCGAAGTGAATGGAGTGTTGCTTCACTTTCTAAATGCGGTCCTTTCAGAGAAAATCACTTTCCTTTGAAAGTGCCTTAAGCGACTCACAAGCATTCACAAAAAACTCACATCCGTTTCTCTGAAAGAGAAGCAGTCTGTTCCAACACTTCAATTCACTGTGCGTAGTGAATGGAGTGTTTCTTCACATTCTAATTGCTGTAGTTTCAGAGAAAATCACTTTCCTTTGAAAGTGCCTTAAGCTACTTACAAGCATTCAAACGAAACTCACATGCATTTTTCTGAAAGAGAAGCAGTCTGTTCCAACAACTTCAATTCACTGCGAAGTGAATGGAGTTTTGCTTCACTTTCTAAATGCTATCCTTTTAGAGAAAATCACTCTCTTTTGAAAGTGCCTTAAGCTACTTACAAGCATTCAACAGAAATTCACATGAGTTTCTCTGAAAGAGAAGCAGTCTGTTCCAACACTTCAATTCACTGTGCGAAGTGAATGGAGTGTTGCTTCACTTTCTAAATGCTGTCCTTTCAGAGAAAATCACTTTCCTTTGAAAGTACCTAATGCTACTTACAAGCATTCAACAGAAATTCACATGCGTTTCTCTGAAAGAGAAGCAGTCTGTTCCAACACTTCAATTCACTGTGCGAAGTGAATGGAGTGTTGCTTCACTTTCTAAATGCTGTTCTTTCAGAGAAAATCACTTTCCTTTGAAAGTGCCTTAAGCTACTTACAAACATTCACAAGAAACTCACATGCATTTTTCTGAAAGAGAAGCAGTCTCTTCCAACAATTCAATTCACTGTGAAGTGAATGGAGTGTTGCTTCACTTTCTAAATGCTATCCTTTTAGAAAAATCACTCTATTTTGAAACTGCCTTAAGCTACTTACAAGCATTAACCAGAAACTCACATCTGTTTCTCTGAAAGAGAAGCAGTCTGTTCCAACACTTCAATTCACTGTGCGATGTGAATGGAGTGTTGCTTCACTTTCTAAATGCTCTCCTTTCAGAGAAAATCACTTTCCTTTGAAAGTGCCTTAAGCTACTTACAAGCATTCAACAGAAATTCAAGTGCGTTTCTCTGAAAGAGAAGCAGTCTGTTCCAACACTTCAATTCACTGTGCGAAGTGAATGTAGTGTTGCTTCACTTTCTAAATGCTGTCCTTTCAGAGAAAATCACTTTCCTTTGAAAGTGCCTTAAGCTACTTACAAACATTCACAAGAAACTCACATGCATTTTTCTGAAAGAGAAGCAGTCTGTTCCAACACTTCAATTCACTGCGAAGTGAATGGAGTGTTGCTTCACTTTCTAAATGCTATCCTTTTTGAGAAAATCACTCTATTTTGAAACTGCTTTAAGCTACTTACAAGCATTCACAAGAAATTCACATCTGTTTCTCTGAAAAGAAGCAGTCTGTTCCAACACCTCAATTCACTGTGCGAAGTGAATGGAGTGTTGCTTCACTTTCTAAATGCTGTCCTTTCAGAGAAAATCACTTTCCTTTGAAAGTGCCTTAAGCTACTTACAAGCATTCACAAGAAACTCACATGCATTTTCCTGAAAGAGAAGCAGTCTGTTCCAACACTTCAATTCACTGTGCGAAGTGAATGGAGTGTTGATTCACTTTCTAAATGCGGTCCTTTCAGAGAAAATCACTTTCCTTTGAAAGTGCCTTAAGCGACTCACAAGCATTCACAAAAAACTCACATCCGTTTCTCTGAAAGAGAAGCAGTCTGTTCCAACACTTCAATTCACTCTGCGTAGTGAATGGAGTGTTTCTTCACATTCTAATTGCTGTAGTTTCAGAGAAAATCACTTTCCTTTGAAAGTGCCTTAAGCTACTTACAAGCATTCAAACGAAACTCACATGCATTTTTCTGAAAGAGAAGCAGTCTGTTCCAACAACTTCAATTCACTGCGAAGTGAATGGAGTTTTGCTTCACTTTCTAAATGCTATCCTTTTAGAGAAAATCACTCTCTTTTGAAAGTGCCTTAAGCTACTTACAAGCATTCAACAGAAATTCACATGCGTTTCTCTGAAAGAGAAGCAGTCTGTTCCAACACTTCAATTCACTTTGCGAAGTGAATGGAGTGTTGCTTCACTTTATAAATTCTGACCTTTCAGAGAAAATCACTTTCCTTTGAAAGTGCCTTAAGCTACTTACAAGTATTCACAAGAAACTCACATGCATTTCGGTGAAAGAGAAGCAGTCTGTTCCAACACTTCAATTCACTGTGCGAAGTGAATGGAGTGTTGCTTCACTTTCTAAATGCTGTCTTTCAGAAAAAATCACTTTCCTTTGAAAGTGCATTAAGCTACTTACAAGCATTCACATAAACTCATCTCTATTCTCTGAAAGAGAAGCAGTCTGTTCCAACACTTCAATACACTGTGCGAAGTGAATGGAGTGTTGCTTCTCTTTCTAAATGCTGTCCTTTCAGAGAAAATCACTTTCCTTTGAAAGTGCCTTAAGCTACTTACAAGCATTCACAAAAAACTCACATCCGTTTCTCTGAAAGAGAAGCAGTCTGTATCAACACTTCAATTAACTGCGCGTAGTGAATGGCGTGTTGCTTCCCTTTCGTAATGCGGTCCTTTCAGAGAAAATAACTTTCCTTTGAAAGTGCCTTAAGCTACTTACAAGCATTTAACAGACATTCACATGCGTTTCTCTGAAAGAGAAGCAGTCTGTTCCAACACTTCAATTCACTGTGCGAAGTGAATGGAGTGTTGCTTCACTTTCTAAATGCTGTCCTTTCAGAGAAAATCACTTTCCTTTGTAAGTGCCTTAAACTACTTACAAACATTCACAAGAAACTCACATGCATTTTTCTGAAAGAGAAGCAGTCTGTTCCAACACTTCAATTCACTGCGAAGTGAATGGAGTGTTGCTTCACTTTCTAAATGCTATCCTTTTAGAGAAAATCACTCTATTTTGAAACTGCCTTAAGCTACTTACAAGCATTCACAAGAAACTCACATCTGTTTCTCTGAAAAGAAGCAGTCTGTTCCAACACCTCAATTGACTCTGCGAAGTGAATGGAGTGTTGCTTCACTTTCTAAATGCTGTCCTTTCAGAGAAAATCACTTTCCTTTGAAAGTGCCTTAAGCTACTTACAAGCATTCAGAAGAAACTCACATGCATTTTCCTGAAAGAGAAGCAGTCTGTTCCAACACTTCAATTCACTGTGCGAAGTGAATGGAGTGTTGCTTCACTTTCTAAATGCTGTCCTTTCAGAGAAAATCACTTTCCTTTGAAAGTGCCTTAAGCGACTCACAAGCATTCACAAAAAACTCACATCCGTTTCTCTGAAAGAGAAGCAGTCTGTTCCAACACTTCAATTCACTGTGCGTAGTGAATGGAGTGTTTCTTCACATTCTAATTGCTGTAGTTTCAGAGAAAATCACTTTCCTTTGAAAGTGCCTTAAGCTACTTACAAGCATTCAACAGAAATTCACATGCGTTTCTCTGAAAGAGAAGCAGTCTGTTCCAACACTTCAATTCACTTTGCGAAGTGAATGGAGTGTTGCTTCACTTTATAAATGCTGTCCTTTCAGAGAAAATCACTTTCCTTTGAAAGTGCCTTAAGCTACTTACAAGTATTCACAAGAAACTCACATGCATTTCTGTGAAAGAGAAGCAGTCTGTTCCAACACTTCAATTCACTGTGCGAAGTGAATGGAGTGTTGCTTCACTTTCTAAATGCTGTCTTTCAGAAAAAATTACTTTCCTTTGAAAGTGCCTTAAGCTACTTACAAGCCTTCACATAAACTCACATCTATTCTCTGATAGAGAAGCAGTCTGATTCAACACTTCAATACACTGTGCGAAGTGAATGGAGTGTTGCTTCTCTTTCTAAATGCTGTCCTTTCAGAGAAAATCACTTTCCTTTGAAAGTTCCTTAAGCTACTTACAAGCATTCACAAAAAACTCACATCCGTTTCTCTGAAAGAGAAGCAGTCTGTTTCAACACTTCAATTGACTGCGCGTAGTGAATGGCGTGTTGCTTCCCTTTCGTAATGCGGTCCTTTCAGAGAAAATAACTTTCCTTTGAAAGTGCCTTAAGCTACTTACAAGCATTTAATAGACATTCACATGCGTTTCTCTGAAAGAGCAGCAGTCTGTTCCAACACTTCATTTCACTGTGCGAAGTGAATGGAGTGTTGCTTCACTTTCTAAATGCTGTCCTTTCAGAGAAAATCACTTTCCTTTGAAAGTGCCTTAAGCTACTTACAAGCATTCACAAGAAACTCACATGCATTTTTCTGAAAGAGATGCAGGCTGTTCCAACACTTCAATTCACTGTGCAAAGTGAATGGAGTGTTGATTCAATTTCTAAATGCTGTCCTTCCAGAGAAAATCACTTTCCTTTGAAAGTGCCTTAAGCTACTTACAAGTATTCACAAGAAACTCACATGCATTTCTGTGAAAGAGAAGCAGGCTGTTTCAACACTTCAATTCACTGTGCGAAGTGAATGGAGTGTTGCTTCACATTCTAAATGCTCTCCTTTCAGAGAAAATCACTCTCTTTTGAAACTGCCTTAAGCTACTTACAAGAATTCACAAGAAACTCACATCTGCTTCTCTGAAAGAGAAGCAGTCTGTTACAACACTTCAATTCACTGTGCGTAGTGAATGGAGTGTTTCTTCACATTCTAATTGCTTTAGTTTCTGAGAAAATCACTTTCCTTTGAAAGTGCCTTAAGCTACTTACAAGCATTCACAAGAAACTCACATGCATTTTTCTGAAAGAGAAGCAGGCTGTTCCGACACTTCAATTCACTGTGCGAAGTGAATGGAGTGTTGCCTCACTTTGTAAATGCTGTCCTTTCAGAGAAAATCACTTTCCTTTGAAAGTGCCTTAAGCTACTTACAAGCATTCAGCAGAAATTCACATGCGTTTCTCTGAAAGAGAAGAAGTTTTTTCCAACACTTCAATTCACTGTGCGAAGTGAATGGAGTGTTGCTTCACTTTCTAAGTGCTGTCCGTTCGGAGAAAATCACTTTCCTTTGAAAGTGCCTTAAGCTACTTACAAGCATTCACATAAACTCACATCTTTTTCTCTGAAAGAGAAGCAGTCTGTTCCAACACTTCAATACACTGTGCGAAGTGAATGGAGTGTTGCTTCACTTTCTAAATGCTGTCCTTTCAGAGATAATCACTTTCCTTTGAAAGTGCCTTAAGCTACTTACAAGCATTCACAAAAAACTCACATCCGTTTCTCTGAAAGAGAAGCAGTCTGTTTCAACACTTCAATTCACTGCGCGTAGTGAATGGCGTGTTGCTTCATTTTCTAAATGCTGTTTTTTCAGAGAAAATCACTTTCCCTTGAAAGTGCTTTAAGCTACTTACAAGCATTCACAAGAAACTCACATGCATTTTTCTGAAAGAGAAGCAGTCTGTTCCAACACTTCAATTCACTGCGAAGTGAATGGAGTGTTGCTTCACTTTCTAAATGCTATCCTTTTAGTGAAAATCACTTTCCTTTGAAAGTGCCTTAAGGTACTTTCAAGTATTCACAAGAAACTCACATGCATTTCTGTGAAAGAGAAGCAGTCTGTTCCAACACTTCAATTCACTGTGCGAAGTGAATGGAGTGTTGCTTCACTTTCTAAATGCTGTCTTTCAGAAAAAATCACTTTCCTTTGAAAGTGCCTTAAGCTACTTACAAGCATTCACATAAACTCACATCTATTCTCTGAAAGAGAAGCAGTCTGTTCCAACACTTCAATACACTGTGCGAAGTGAATGGAGTGTTGCTTCTCTTTCTAAATGCTGTCCTTTCAGAGAAAATCACTTTCCTTTGAAAGTGCCTTAAGCTACTTACAAGCATTCACAAAAAACTCACATCCGTTTCTCTGAAAGAGAAGCAGTCTGTTTCAACACTTCAATTAACTGCGCGTAGTGAATGGCGTGTTGCTTCCCTTTCGTAATGCGGTCCTTTCAGAGAAAATAACTTTCCTTTGAAAGTGCCTTAAGCTACTTACAAGCATTTAACAGACATTCACATGCGTTTCTCTGAAAGAGCAGCAGTCTGTTCCAACACTTCAATTCACTGTGCGAAGTGAATGGAGTGTTGCTTCACTTTCTAAATGCTGTCCTTTCAGAGAAAATCACTTTCCTTTGAAAGTGCCTTAAGCTACTTACAAGCATTCACAAGAAACTCACACGCATTTTTCTGAAAGAGAAGCAGGCTGTTCCAACACTTCAATTCACTGTGCGAAGTGAATGGAGTGTTGATTCAATTTCTAAATGCTGTCCTTCCAGAGAAAATCACTTTTTTTTGAAAGTGCCTTAAGCTACTTACAAGTATTCACAAGAAACTCACATGCATTTCTGTGAAAGAGAAGCAGGCTGTTTCAACACCTCAATTCACGGTGCGAAGTGAATGGAGTGTTGCTTCACTTTCTAAATGCTCTCCTTTCAGAGAAAATCACTCTCTTTTGAAACTGCCTTAAGCTACTTACAAGAATTCACAAGAAACTCACATCTGCTTCTCTGAAAGAGAAGCAGTCTGTTCCAACACTTCAATTCACTGTGCGAAGTGAATGGAGTGTTGCTTCACTTTGTAAATGCTCTCCTTTCAGAGAAAATCACTTTCCTTTGAAAGTGCCTTAAGCTACTTACAAGCATTCAACAGAAATTCACATGCGTTTCTCTGAAAGAGAAACAGTCTGTTCCAACACTTCAATTCACTGTGCGAAGTGAATGGAGTGTTGCTTCACTTTCTAAATGCTGTCCTTTCAGAGAAAATAACTTTCCTTTGAAAGTGCCTTAAGCTACTTACAAGTATTCACAAGAAACTTACATCGATTTCTGTGAAAGAGAAGCAGTCTGTTCCAACACTTGAATTCACTGTGCTAAGTGAATGGAATGTTGCTTCACTTTCTAAATGCTATCCTTTCAGAGAAAATCACTCTCATTTGAAACTGCCTTAAGCTACTTACAAGCATTCACAAGAAACTCACATGCATTTTTCTGAAAGAGAAGCAGTCTGTTCAAACACTTCAATTCACTGTGCGAAGTGAATGGAGTGTTGCTTCACTTTCGAAATGCGGTCCTTTCAGAGAAAATCACTTTCCTTTGAAAGTGCCTTAAGCGACTCACAAGCATTCACAAAAAACTCACATCCGTTTCTCTGAAAGAGAAGCAGTCTGTTCCAACACTTCAATTCACTGTGCGTAGTGAATGGAGTGTTTCTTCACATTTTAATTGCTTTAGTTTCTGAGAAAATCACTTTCCTTTGAAAGTGCCTTAAGCTACTTACAAGCATTCACAAGAAACTCACATGCATTTTTCTGAAAGTGAAGCAGGCTGTTCCAACACTTCAATTCACTGTGCGTAGTGAATGGAGTGTTGCCTCACTTTGTAAATGCTGTCCTTTCAGAGAAAATCACTTTCCTTTGAAAGTGCCTTAAGCTACTTACAAGCATTCAGCAGAAATTCACATGCGTTTCTCTGAAAGAGAAGAAGTTTTTTCCAACACTTCAATTCACTGTGCGAAGTGAATGGAGTGTTGCTTCACTTTCTAAATGCTGTCCTTTCAGAGATAATCACTTTCCTTTGAAAGTGCCTTAAGCTACTTACAAGCATTCACAAAAAACTCACATCCGTTTCTCTGAAAGAGAAGCAGTCTGTTTCAACACTTCAATTTCACTGCGCGTAGTGAATGGCGTGTTGCTTCATTTTCTAAATGCTGTTTTTTCAGAGAAAATCACTTTCCCTTGAAAGTGTTTTAAGCTACTTACAAGCATTCACAAGAAACTCACATGCATTTTTCTGAAAGAGAAGCAGTCTGTTCCAACACTTCAATTCACTGCGAAGTGAATGGAGTGTTGCTTCACTTTCTAAATGCTATCCTTTTAGAGAAAATCACTCTATTTTGAAACTGCCTTAAGCTACTTACAAGCATTCACAAGAAACTCACATCTGTTTCTCTGAAAAGAAGCAGTCTGTTCCAACACCTCAATTGACTCTGCGAAGTGAATGGAGTGTTGCTTCACTTTCTAAATGCTGTCCTTTCAGAGAAAATCACTTTCCTTTGAAAGTGCCTTAAGCTACTTACAAGCATTCAGAAGAAACTCACATGCATTTTCCTGAAAGAGAAGCAGTCTGTTCCAACACTTCAATTCACTGTGCGAAGTGAATGGAGTGTTGCTTCACTTTCTAAATGCTGTCCTTTCAGAGAAAATCACTTTCCTTTGAAAGTGCCTTAAGCGACTCACAAGCATTCACAAAAAACTCACATCCGTTTCTCTGAAAGAGAAGCAGTCTGTTCCAACACTTCAATTCACTGTGCGTAGTGAATGGAGTGTTTCTTCACATTCTAATTGCTGTAGTTTCAGAGAAAATCACTTTCCTTTGAAAGTGCCTTAAGCTACTTACAAGCATTCAACAGAAATTCACATGCGTTTCTCTGAAAGAGAAGCAGTCTGTTCCAACACTTCAATTCACTTTGCGAAGTGAATGGAGTGTTGCTTCACTTTATAAATGCTGTCCTTTCAGAGAAAATCACTTTCCTTTGAAAGTGCCTTAAGCTACTTACAAGTATTCACAAGAAACTCACATGCATTTCTGTGAAAGAGAAGCAGTCTGTTCCAACACTTCAATTCACTGTGCGAAGTGAATGGAGTGTTGCTTCACTTTCTAAATGCTGTCTTTCAGAAAAAATTACTTTCCTTTGAAAGTGCCTTAAGCTACTTACAAGCCTTCACATAAACTCACATCTATTCTCTGATAGAGAAGCAGTCTGATTCAACACTTCAATACACTGTGCGAAGTGAATGGAGTGTTGCTTCTCTTTCTAAATGCTGTCCTTTCAGAGAAAATCACTTTCCTTTGAAAGTGCCTTAAGCTACTTACAAGCATTCACAAAAAACTCACATCCGTTTCTCTGAAAGAGAAGCAGTCTGTTTCAACACTTCAATTGACTGCGCGTAGTGAATGGCGTGTTGCTTCCCTTTCGTAATGCGGTCCTTTCAGAGAAAATAACTTTCCTTTGAAAGTGCCTTAAGCTACTTACAAGCATTTAATAGACATTCACATGCGTTTCTCTGAAAGAGCAGCAGTCTGTTCCAACACTTCATTTCACTGTGCGAAGTGAATGGAGTGTTGCTTCACTTTCTAAATGCTGTCCTTTCAGAGAAAATCACTTTCCTTTGAAAGTGCCTTAAGCTACTTACAAGCATTCACAAGAAACTCACATGCATTTTTCTGAAAGAGATGCAGGCTGTTCCAACACTTCAATTCACAGTGCAAAGTGAATGGAGTGTTGATTCAATTTCTAAATGCTGTCCTTCCAGAGAAAATCACTTTCCTTTGAAAGTGCCTTAAGCTACTTACAAGTATTCACAAGAAACTCACATGCATTTCTGTGAAAGAGAAGCAGGCTGTTTCAACACTTCAATTCACTGTGCGAAGTGAATGGAGTGTTGCTTCACATTCTAAATGCTCTCCTTTCAGAGAAAATCACTCTCTTTTGAAACTGCCTTAAGCTACTTACAAGAATTCACAAGAAACTCACATCTGCTTCTCTGAAAGAGAAGCAGTCTGTTCCAACACTTCAATTCACTGTGCGAAATGAATGGAGTGTTGCTTCACTTTGTAAATGCTCTCCTTTCAGAGAAAATCACTTTCCTTTGAAAGTGCCTTAAGCTACTTACAAGCATTCAACAGAAATTCACATGCGTTTCTCTGAAAGAGAAGCAGTCTGTTCCAACACTTCAATTCACTGTGCCAAGTGAATGGAGTGTTGCTTCACTTTCTAAATGCTGTCCTTTCAGAGAAAATCACTTTCCTTTGAAAGTGCCTTAAGCTACGCGCAAGTATTCACAAAAAACTTACATCGATTTCTGTGAAAGAGAAGCAGTCTGTTCCAACACTTGAATTCACTGTGCGAAGTGAATGGAATGTTGCTTCACTTTCTAAATGCTATCCTTTCAGAGAAAATCACTCTCATTTGAAACTGCCTTAAGCTACTTACAAGCATTCACAAGAAACTCACATCTGTTTCTCTGAAAGAGAAGCAGTCTGTTCCAACACTTCAATTCACTGTGCGAAGTGAATCGATGTTGCTTCACTTTCTTAATGCTGTCCTTTCAGAGAAAATCACTTTCCTTTGAAAGTGCCTTAAGCAACTTACAAGCATTCAACAGAAATTCACATGCGTAACTCTGAAAGAGAAGCAGTCTGTTCCAACACTTCAATTCACTGTGCGAAGTGAATGGAGTGTTGCTTCACTTTCTAAATGCTGTCCTTTCAGAGACAATCACTTTCCTTTAAAAGTGCCATAAGCTACTTACAAGCATTCACAAGAAACTCACATGCATTTTTCTGAAAGAGAAGCAGCCTGTTCAACCACTTCAATTCACTGTGCGAAGTGAATGGAGTGTTGCTTCCCTTTCTAAATGCGGTCCTTTCAGAGAAAATCACTTTCCTTTGAAAGTGCCATAAGCGACTCACAAGCATTCACAAAAAACTCACATCCGTTTCTCTGAAAGAGAAGCAGTCTGTTACAACACTTCAATTCACTGTGCGTAGTGAATGGAGTGTTTCTTCACATTTTAATTGCTTTAGTTTCTGAGAAAATCACTTTCTTTGAAAGTGCCTTAAGCTACTTACAAGCATTCACAAGAAACTCACATGCATTTTTCTGAAAGAGAAGCAGGCTGTTCCGACACTTCAATTCACTGTGCGAAGTGAATGGAGTGTTGCCTCACTTTGTAAATGCTGTCCTTTCAGAGAAAATCACTTTCCTTTGAAAGCGCCTTAAGCTACTTACAAGCATTCACATAAACTCACATCTTTTTCTCTGAAAGAGAAGCAGTCTGTTCCAACACTTCAATACACTGTGCGAAGTGAATGGAGTGTTGCTTCACTTTCTAAATGCTGTCCTTTCAGAGATAATCACTTTCCCTTGAAAGTGCTTTAAGCTACTTACAAGCATTCACAAGAAACTCACATGCATTTTTCTGAAAGAGAAGCAGTCTGTTCCAACACTTCAATTCACTGCGAAGTGAATGGAGTGTTGCTTCACTTTCTAAATGCTATCCTTTTAGTGAAAATCACTTTCCTTTGAAAGTGCCTTAAGGTACTTTCAAGTATTCACAAGAAACTCACATGCATTTCTGTGAAAGAGAAGCAGTCTGTTCCAACACTTCAATTCACTGTGCGAAGTGAATGGAGTGTTGCTTCACTTTCTAAATGCTGTTTTTCAGAAAAAATCACTTTCCTTTGAAAGTGCCTTAAGCTACTTACAAGCATTCACATAAACTCACATCTATTCTCTGAAAGAGAAGCAGTCTGTTCCAACACTTCAATACACTGTGCGAAGTGAATGGAGTGTTGCTTCTCTTTCTAAATGCTGTCCTTTCAGAGAAAATCACTTTCCTTTGAAAGTGCCTTAAGCTACTTACAAGCATTCACAAAAAACTCACATCCGTTTCTCTGAAAGAGAAGCAGTCTGTTTCAACACTTCAATTAACTGCGCGTAGTGAATGGCGTGTTGCTTCCCTTTCGTAATGCGGTCCTTTCAGAGAAAATAACTTTCCTTTGAAAGTGCCTTAAGCTACTTACAAGCATTTAACAGATATTCACATGCATTTCTCTGAAAGAGCAGCAGTCTGTTCCAACACTTCAATTCACTGTGCGAAGTGAATGGAGTGTTGCTTCACTTTCTAAATGCTGTCCTTTCAGAGAAAATCACTTTCCTTTGAAAGTGCCTTAAGCTACTTACAAGCATTCACAAGAAACTCACACGCATTTTTCTGAAAGAGAAGCAGGCTGTTCCAACACTTCAATTCACTGTGCGAAGTGAATGGAGTGTTGATTCAATTTCTAAATGCTGTCCTTCCAGAGAAAATCACTTTTTTTTGAAAGTGCCTTAAGCTACTTACAAGTATTCACAAGAAACTCACATGCATTTCTGTGAAAGAGAAGCAGGCTGTTTCAACACCTCAATTCACTGTGCGAAGTGAATGGAGTGTTGCTTCACTTTCTAAATGCTCTCCTTTCAGAGAAAATCACTCTCTTTTGAAACTGCCTTAAGCTACTTACAAGAATTCACAAGAAACTCACATCTGCTTCTCTGAAAGAGAAGCAGTCTGTTCCAACACTTCAATTCACTGTGCGAAGTGAATGGAGTGTTGCTTCACTTTGTAAATGCTCTCCTTTCAGAGAAAATCACTTTCCTTTGAAAGTGCCTTAAGCTACTTACAAGCATTCAACAGAAATTCACATGCGTTTCTCTGAAAGAGAAGCAGTCTGTTCCAACACTTCAATTCACTGTGCCAAGTGAATGGAGTGTTGCTTCACTTTCTAAATGCTGTCCTTTCAGAGAAAATCACTTTCCTTTGAAAGTGCCTTAAGCTACGCGCAAGTATTCACAAAAAACTTACATCGATTTCTGTGAAAGAGAAGCAGTCTGTTCCAACACTTGAATTCACTGTGCGAAGTGAATGGAATGTTGCTTCACTTTCTAAATGCTATCCTTTCAGAGAAAATCACTCTCATTTGAAACTGCCTTAAGCTACTTACAAGCATTCACAAGAAACTCACATCTGTTTCTCTGAAAGAGAAGCAGTCTGTTCCAACACTTCAATTCACTGTGCGAAGTGAATCGATGTTGCTTCACTTTCTTAATGCTGTCCTTTCAGAGAAAATCACTTTCCTTTGAAAGTGCCTTAAGCAACTTACAAGCATTCAACAGAAATTCACATGCGTAACTCTGAAAGAGAAGCAGTCTGTTCCAACACTTCAATTCACTGTGCGAAGTGAATGGAGTGTTGCTTCACTTTCTAAATGCTGTCCTTTCAGAGACAATCACTTTCCTTTAAAAGTGCCATAAGCTACTTACAAGCATTCACAAGAAACTCACATGCATTTTTCTGAAAGAGAAGCAGCCTGTTCAACCACTTCAATTCACTGTGCGAAGTGAATGGAGTGTTGCTTCCCTTTCTAAATGCGGTCCTTTCAGAGAAAATCACTTTCCTTTGAAAGTGCCATAAGCGACTCACAAGCATTCACAAAAAACTCACATCCGTTTCTCTGAAAGAGAAGCAGTCTGTTACAACACTTCAATTCACTGTGCGTAGTGAATGGAGTGTTTCTTCACATTTTAATTGCTTTAGTTTCTGAGAAAATCACTTTCCTTTGAAAGTGCCTTAAGCTACTTACAAGCATTCACAAGAAACTCACATGCATTTTTCTGAAAGAGAAGCAGGCTGTTCCGACACTTCAATTCACTGTGCGAAGTGAATGGAGTGTTGCCTCACTTTGTAAATGCTGTCCTTTCAGAGAAAATCACTTTCCTTTGAAAGTGCCTTAAGCTACTTACAAGCATTCAGCAGAAATTCACATGCGTTTCTCTGAAAGAGAAGAAGTTTTTTCCAACACTTCAATTCACTGTGCGAAGTGAATGGAGTGTTGCTTCACTTTCTAAGTGCTGTCCGTTCGGAGAAAATCACTTTCCTTTGAAAGCGCCTTAAGCTACTTACAAGCATTCACATAAACTCACATCTTTTTCTCTGAAAGAGAAGCAGTCTGTTCCAACACTTCAATACACTGTGCGAAGTGAATGGAGTGTTGCTTCACTTTCTAAATGCTGTCCTTTCAGAGATAATCACTTTCCCTTGAAAGTGCTTTAAGCTACTTACAAGCATTCACAAGAAACTCACATGCATTTTTCTGAAAGAGAAGCAGTCTGTTCCAACACTTCAATTCACTGCGAAGTGAATGGAGTGTTGCTTCACTTTCTAAATGCTATCCTTTTAGTGAAAATCACTTTCCTTTGAAAGTGCCTTAAGGTACTTTCAAGTATTCACAAGAAACTCACATGCATTTCTGTGAAAGAGAAGCAGTCTGTTCCAACACTTCAATTCACTGTGCGAAGTGAATGGAGTGTTGCTTCACTTTCTAAATGCTGTCTTTCAGAAAAAATCACTTTCCTTTGAAAGTGCCTTAAGCTACTTACAAGCATTCACATAAACTCACATCTATTCTCTGAAAGAGAAGCAGTCTGTTCCAACACTTCAATACACTGTGCGAAGTGAATGGAGTGTTGCTTCTCTTTCTAAATGCTGTCCTTTCAGAGAAAATCACTTTCCTTTGAAAGTGCCTTAAGCTACTTACAAGCATTCAACAGAAATTCACATGCGTTTCTCTGAAAGAGAAACAGTCTGTTCCAACACTTCAATTCACTGTGCGAAGTGAATGGAGTGTTGCTTCACTTTCTAAATGCTGTCCTTTCAGAGAAAATAACTTTCCTTTGAAAGTGCCTTAAGCTACTTACAAGTATTCACAAGAAACTTACATCGATTTCTGTGAAAGAGAAGCAGTCTGTTCCAACACTTGAATTCACTGTGCTAAGTGAATGGAATGTTGCTTCACTTTCTAAATGCTATCCTTTCAGAGAAAATCACTCTCATTTGAAACTGCCTTAAGCTACTTACAAGCATTCACAAGAAACTCACATGCATTTTTCTGAAAGAGAAGCAGTCTGTTCAAACACTTCAATTCACTGTGCGAAGTGAATGGAGTGTTGCTTCACTTTCGAAATGCGGTCCTTTCAGAGAAAATCACTTTCCTTTGAAAGTGCCTTAAGCGACTCACAAGCATTCACAAAAAACTCACATCCGTTTCTCTGAAAGAGAAGCAGTCTGTTCCAACACTTCAATTCACTGTGCGTAGTGAATGGAGTGTTTCTTCACATTTTAATTGCTTTAGTTTCTGAGAAAATCACTTTCCTTTGAAAGTGCCTTAAGCTACTTACAAGCATTCACAAGAAACTCACATGCATTTTTCTGAAAGTGAAGCAGGCTGTTCCAACACTTCAATTCACTGTGCGTAGTGAATGGAGTGTTGCCTCACTTTGTAAATGCTGTCCTTTCAGAGAAAATCACTTTCCTTTGAAAGTGCCTTAAGCTACTTACAAGCATTCAGCAGAAATTCACATGCGTTTCTCTGAAAGAGAAGAAGTTTTTTCCAACACTTCAATTCACTGTGCGAAGTGAATGGAGTGTTGCTTCACTTTCTAAATGCTGTCCTTTCAGAGATAATCACTTTCCTTTGAAAGTTCCTTAAGCTACTTACAAGCATTCACAAAAAACTCACATCCGTTTCTCTGAAAGAGAAGCAGTCTGTTTCAACACTTCAATTCACTGCGCGTAGTGAATGGCGTGTTGCTTCATTTTCTAAATGCTGTTTTTTCAGAGAAAATCACTTTCCCTTGAAAGTGCTTTAAGCTACTTACAAGCATTCACAAGAAACTCACATGCATTTTTCTGAAAGAGAAGCAGTCTCTTCCAACACTTCAATTCACTGCGAAGTGAATGGAGTGTTGCTTCACTTTCTAAATGCTATCCTTTTAGTGAAAATCACTTTCCTTTGAAAGTGCCTTAAGGTACTTTCAAGTATTCACAAGAAACTCACATGCATTTCTGTGAAAGAGAAGCAGTCTGTTCCAACACTTCAATTCACTGTGCGAAGTGAATGGAGTGTTGCTTCACTTTCTAAATGCTGTCTTTCAGAAAAAATCACTTTCCTTTGAAAGTGCCTTAAGCTACTTACAAGCATTCACATAAACTCACATCTATTCTCTGAAAGAGAAGCAGTCTGTTCCAACACTTCAATACACCGTGCGAAGTGAATGGAGTGTTGCTTCTCTTTCTAAATGCTGTCCTTTCAGAGAAAATCACTTTCCTTTGAAAGTGCCTTAAGCTACTTACAAGCATTCACATAAAACTCACATCCGTTTCTCTGAAAGAGAAGCAGTCTGTTTCAACACTTCAATTAACTGCGCGTAGTGAATGGCGTGTTGCTTCCCTTTCGTAATGCGGTCCTTTCAGAGAAAATAACTTTCCTTTGAAAGTGCCTTAAGCTACTTACAAGCATTTAACAGACATTCACATGCGTTTCTCTGAAAGAGCAGCAGTCTGTTCCAACACTTCAATTCACTGTGCGAAGTGAATGGAGTGTTGCTTCACTTTCTAAATGCTGTCCTTTCAGAGAAAATCACTTTCCTTTGAAAGTGCCTTAAGCTACTTACAAGCATTCACAAGAAACTCACACGCATTTTTCTGAAAGAGAAGCAGGCTGTTCCAACACTTCAATTCACTGTGCGAAGTGAATGGAGTGTTGATTCAATTTCTAAATGCTGTCCTTCCAGAGAAAATCACTTTTTTTTGAAAGTGCCTTAAGCTACTTACAAGTATTCACAATAAACTCACATGCATTTCTGTGAAAGAGAAGCAGGCTGTTTCAACACCTCAATTCACTGTGCGAAGTGAATGGAGTGTTGCTTCACTTTCCAAATGCTCTCCTTTCAGAGAAAATCACTCTCTTTTGAAACTGCCTTAAGCTACTTACAAGAATTCACAAGAAACTCACATCTGCTTCTCTGAAAGAGAAGCAGTCTGTTCCAACACTTCAATTCACTGTGCGAAGTGAATGGAGTGTTGCTTCACTTTGTAAATGCTCTCCTTTCAGAGAAAATCACTTTCCTTTGAAAGTGCCTTAAGCTACTTACAAGCATTCAACAGAAATTCACATGCGTTTCTCTGAAAGAGAAACAGTCTGTTCCAACACTTCAATTCACTGTGCGAAGTGAATGGAGTGTTGCTTCACTTTCTAAATGCTGTCCTTTCAGAGAAAATAACTTTCCTTTGAAAGTGCCTTAAGCTACTTACAAGTATTCACAAGAAACTTACATCGATTTCTGTGAAAGAGAAGCAGTCTGTTCCAACACTTGAATTCACTGTGCTAAGTGAATGGAATGTTGCTTCACTTTCTAAATGCTATCCTTTCAGAGAAAATCACTCTCATTTGAAACTGCCTTAAGCTACTTACAAGCATTCACAAGAAACTCACATGCATTTTTCTGAAAGAGAAGCAGTCTGTTCAAACACTTCAATTCACTGTGCGAAGTGAATGGAGTGTTGCTTCACTTTCGAAATGCGGTCCTTTCAGAGAAAATCACTTTCCTTTGAAAGTGCCTTAAGCGACTCACAAGCATTCACAAAAAACTCACATCCGTTTCTCTGAAAGAGAAGCAGTCTGTTCCAACACTTCAATTCACTGTGCGTAGTGAATGGAGTGTTTCTTCACATTTTAATTGCTTTAGTTTCTGAGAAAATCACTTTCCTTTGAAAGTGCCTTAAGCTACTTACAAGCATTCACAAGAAACTCACATGCATTTTTCTGAAAGTGAAGCAGGCTGTTCCAACACTTCAATTCACTGTGCGTAGTGAATGGAGTGTTGCCTCACTTTGTAAATGCTGTCCTTTCAGAGAAAATCACTTTCCTTTGAAAGTGCCTTAAGCTACTTACAATCATTCAGCAGAAATTCACATGCGTTTCTCTGAAAGAGAAGAAGTTTTTTCCAACACTTCAATTCACTGTGCGAAGTGAATGGAGTGTTGCTTCACTTTCTAAATGCTGTCCTTTCAGAGATAATCACTTTCCTTTGAAAGTGCCTTAAGCTACTTACAAGCATTCACAAAAAACTCACATCCGTTTCTCTGAAAGAGAAGCCGTCTGTTTCAACACTTCAATTCACTGCGCGTAGTGAATGGCGTGTTGCTTCATTTTCTAAATGCTGTCCTTTCAGAGAAAATCACTTTCCTTTGAAAGTGCTTTAAGCTACTTACAAGCATTCACAAGAAACTCACATGCATTTTTCTGAAAGAGAAGCAGTCTGTTCCAACACTTCAATTCACTGCGAAGTGAATGGAGTGTTGCTTCACTTTCTAAATGCTATCCTTTTAGTGAAAATCACTTTCTGCTGTGGGAGTTCCTTCAGCCAATCACCGCTGAGTTACCAGCCCATTGGGGCGTGGTCTCTCCCTTTAAAAAAAGCAGCGGCTGTCCTCCACTTTCTCTTTGTCTTCCGGCTCCGTTTCCGGCCCCTGGACTCCTTTCCTGTTCGCGCGGAGGGGCTGTTGTCTGGGACGGTAATCTGTAAGTTTTTTCCCCTTTGAATAAATAACCATTATATTAATCATAATTCCAAACTGGTGTGGGATTGTCTGTGACTTACGCCTTCATCTGGCGCCCCACGTTTGGTTGTAGAACCCCCCCTTCCCCCCCACTCAACTGCTTGCTACCAGCTCGGCTAGTCACGAGACCTCCCTCAGCTGCGGCCTGTGCCCTGTGTGTGGAGCCAGCAGTTCAGTTTAACCCCACGCCTCCCAAGCTCCACAGGCTCGGGACTGTCTCTGCCTGCCTGGTTTGCTCTTTTCTGAGTTGTTTTCAAATTTCCCTTGTAAGTGCGGCGCTTTAGTGGCGTGAATCAGAACGACTCGGTCACGTGGAGGCATACGCGGCTTCCGGGTTGCTCTTTTCTACCCCTGGATTCTGGTTTTCTGGTTCCGTGTATGGAATTGATTTAATTAAACTTTCTTTCTTGAGCAACTTATATTTCCTAGTTTTTAACAAATACTAAGGCAGACACTGAAACAGGACCTGTTTAAGTCACCTTTGCAGTGGTTCTAGTCGCAACTTGGCAACAGCGCCACCAACTAGACAAGAGGTAATATGGCAGTTTTTGTTTCCAACGCCAATTTTACTGTTTTCTTTATTAATACAATGGATTATGTCATGCAAGGTTTATATGACTATGGGAATATATTAATTTACTTGTTACTAGGTTTCAGTTTTCTTTTCAATATTTTATCATTAAGAAAGATACGATTTTTACGGACTAATATTGAACAACTAGTTGAAAGGATTAAAATTATTGAAAATCAGTGGTTATCTGAACAAGTGGATACGATGATAGACAAAATTGACTCCATGTCCAAGGGTACTAGGAAGTTACCTGAAAGGGTACAGGCTGTTGAATTTGACGTTCAGATGTTACCACAAAATTTTGATAAGGTAACAGATAGAATGAACCTCCAGAATGGGAACCAAAAAACTGATACCTTAGTGAAATTACTAGAAACATGGGTAGGTCAGGAGATTCAGGATTTAAGGGATACAATGATAAAAAGATTAGAAATGATTGAAGAAACTATTGGAGCTGGTGAACAGAGTAAGAAGGCACAAGGACAGGATACAGTGCCACCACCAGCTGTTAGAACTGGCTTACCCAGGGTCCTAACAACATACCCTGTAATTTATTCTGACAAAGGGTTAACTTCCAAAGGCTCAAAGGGAGTTAAAGAAGCTAGATGGACACCAATAGCAATGAATGATTTAAAAGAAATTAAGCAAGCTGTCGTTAACTTTGGCTTGCACTCTGCATTTGTTAAGGAAATGATAAGGACTTGGGCTTCTAATGTCAGAGCTACCCCCCATGATTTCTCTCAGCTAGTGTCTGCAGTTTTAGATGATGGGCCTTCCTTGATGTTTGGAATTTATTTCAGAGAAGAATCCAAACATATGGAACAGCAAGGAAGAGCAAAAGGTGTGGAGGTTTCCCAAGATCAAATTCTTGGTGTAGGAGCATATGCTGATCCACAGGTCCAAGCTCTTTATGATGAAGAAGTGCTGTCCTTATGTCACAAAGCAGCCTTGAATGCTTTGAATAGAATACAAGATCCAGCAAAAAGGGTCGAATCATATACCAGGGTTAGGCAGGGACAGAGAGAACCCTTTACTGACTTTGTGCAAAGATTAATTAAGGCTCTGGACATAGGGGTAACAGACCCAGAAGCTAGACGAATACTTCTTGAATCTCTAGCTTTTGAAAATGCAAATACTGAATGTAAAAAGATAATTGGGCCTTTAAGATCTAGATCAGCACCAATGGAAGAATGGATACAGCATACAATGAATGTCGAGATGTTTAGCTATAACGATGAATCCTGGGTAGGAGAAGCAATTTCCAAAGCTATGAGGAGACATCAAACTACCAGGTGTTTTAATTGTGGTAAATTAGGACATCTGAAAAGGGATTGCAGGCAAAGAAATCCTAGGAATAATATCTCCTCTGGGAATGACAAAAGTAGGAGATCTCAGCCTTCAGGTATATGCAGAAGATGTGGTAAAGGCCGACATTGGTCCAACGAATGCAGGTCAACAACAGACAGACAAGGCAACCCGATACCATCGGGAAACTCCTTGAGGGGCCTCTCGCAGGCCCCCAAGCCAAAAGTGGCCCAGTCATTCCCAGTTACAGTCGAAAATGTGTCTCACCAAGAAAATTAAAAACTCCAATGTCTGCCGTAAAAAGTAATACTGGTCTAAATGATGAATTACATGTGGAGAATGAGTCAAAAAATTCAGGAGGACAGAGTAAACGTATATTTTGGCAAACGTATATTAACGATCAAAGACCAAAGCTAAGAGTCTGTATAAATGGCATTTTTATTGAAGGCTTATTAGACACAGGTGCGGATGTAAGTATAATTACTCCAGAATCCTGGCATCCGAATTGGCCTCTTCATGAGGTAGATGTTCAGTTCCTGGGAATTGGAACCCTATCTCGTGTAAAACAAAGCACAAGATGGGTGGAATGCATAGGGCCTGAAGGGCAAATAGGAAGATTAAGGCCATATATAGCAAATATTGCAATAAATTTATGGGGCCGTGACCTGCTACAGCAATGGAATACCCAGATTAACATTCCTGTAGTTCCAGGAACTCACAATTCTGGGAAGGATATAATGAGGTATTATGGAAAAAGGTCACCAGCCATTCAGGCTATACAAGAACACACAGCCAATAGTAAACCTTTAGAGGTACCAACAGCCCTACCTTTAAAATGGCTAACTGAGAAGCCAATATGGATCAAGCAGTGGCCTCTAGCTGAAGATAAGTTACAGGCTTTGGAACAGCTGGTACAAGAGCAACTAGATGCTAACCATATTGAAGAATCAACCAGCCCTTGGAATTCTCCTGTGTTTGTTGTAAAAAAGAAATCTGGTAAATGGAGAATGGTGACAGATCTAAGAGCTGTCAACAAGGTAATTCAGCCTATGGGTCCGCTACAATCTGGAATTCCTTTGCCTTCTCTATTACCAAGAGGATGGCCTCTTATAGTTATTGATTTGAAAGATTGTTTTTTCACTATACCTTTGCAAAAAAAGGATAGAGAAAAATTTGCCTTCACAGTGCCTACTTATAATAATTCTCAGCCTACTAGGAGATATCAATGGACTGTCCTCCCACAGGGGATGCTCAATAGTCCCACATTGTGTCAATATTTTGTTAATAAGCCACTGGAAATAATTCGTAAGCAATTTCCCAAGTCCATAATTTATCATTACATGGATGACATTTTATTATCTGATTCAAATAAAGATACTTTGGAAAGTATGTTTGAAGAAGTAAAGAAAGTTTTGCCTAGGTGGGGATTACAAATTGCCCCTGAAAAGATTCAAAGAGGAGATTCTATTAATTACCTAGGCTACAGAATAGGGTTAGAGAAAATTCGAACACAAAAGGCACAAATTAGGAGAGACCGGTTACGGACTCTTAATGACTTCCAAAGATTGTTAGGAGATATTTCCAGTCTATGACCAGCTGTTGGGATAACACCTGATCTAATAGTTCATTTAAACAAAACCTTAGATGGTGATAAGGATTTGAATAGTCCCAGAAAATTGACAGATGAAGCAGAAAAGGAACTGACAATGATTGAGGAAAAATTACAGGAGGCACATGTGGATAGGGTCAACCCGAATCTTAGTTCCATTCTAGTCATACTGCCTTCCAGAATTTCTCCTATAGGGATTTTAATGCAGAGGGAAGATATTATTTTAGAGTGGATATTTATACCTCATAAACCAAGTAAAAAATTAAAAACTTATGTAGAAAAGGTTTCAGAATTAATTATAAAAGGTAAACTGAGACTTCGTCAACTAGCAGGTATAGACCCAGCAGAAATTATAGTGCCTTTTACTACTGAGGAAATAAGAAAGTTATGGGAAGATAATGAACCATGGCAAAGAGCTTGTGCTAATTTTTTGGGAGAAATTAGCAGCAACTATCCCAAAAGTGATAGACTTAACCTCATAAAGAGAACTTCTTGGATTCTTCCTAGAATTGTACGTGATGCTCCAATAACTGGAGCTCGGACATTTTATACCGATGCAAATAAATCAGGGAAAGCAGGTTATAAATCGGAAGAATTGAGTAAGGTGGAACAAAGCCCTTATAATTCTGTCCAGAAGGCAGAATTATATGCCATTCTTATGGTGCTAAGGGATTTTAAAGAACCTCTTAATATAGTTACAGATTCACAATATGCAGAAAGAGTTATCTTGTATATTGAAACCGCTGAATTCATACCAGATGACACAGAGTTGACTTCATTGTTTATCGAGGTACAGGACATAATTAGGAATAGGCTTTGTCCAATGTACATAACACACATCCGGTCCCATACCGGTCTGCCTGGGCCTCTAGCACAAGGTAACGCTGAAATTGACCAATTATTGATTGGAAGCGTTCTGCAGGCCTCAGAATTTCATAAAAAACATCATGTCAATAGTAAAGGCTTAAAGAAAGAGTTTTCCATTACATGGCAACAAGCTAAGGACATTATAAAGAGATGTCCTACTTGTTCTTTCTATAATCAAACACCGTTGCCTGCAGGGAGTAACCCAAAGGGTACTCAAAGGAATGAGATCTGGCAGATGGATGTGTTCCACTTTATGGAATTTGGTAAATTAAAATATGTACACCACACCATAGACACGTATTCAGGTTTTCAATGGGCAACTGCCCTGAGCTCAGAAAAGGCTGATTCGGTAATCACACATTTATTGGAAGTTATGGCCATCATGGGTATACCTGCACAAATAAAGACAGACAATGGTCCAGCATATGTATCTAAGAAAATGAAACGCTTCTTTGCTTATTATAATATAAAACACGTTACAGGTATACCAAATAATCCTACAGGTCAGGCAGTTATAGAAAGATCAAATCGTACTATAAAGGATATGCTAAACAAACAGAAAGGGACGAAAGATACCCCCAGAAATAGATTGCATAATGCTTTATTAACCTTGAATTTTCTTAATGCTAATGAGAAAGGAACAACAGCAGCAGAGAGGCATTGGATAATGGAAAAAACTTCTGAACTAAACCAACCTGTTTATTTCAAAGACGTGCTGACCTCTCAATGGAAGCCAGGAGATGTGCTACGTTGGGGAAGGGGTTTTGCTCTTGTTTCCACAGGAGAAGAAAAATTGTGGATACCATCAAAATTAATAAAGGTTCGATTTGAAGAGGAGAAACCTCTTGGAAAGGAGAAATGACAGCATCTACAATGATGATAACCATACAGGTGGTAAGAAAAGCATATAGAATGGGGGAAGGGTTCTGTTCTTATCTCCACAGGAAAACACTCATCTTTGAAAAGTTCAAGGGACCCTGGATATTTGAATACTGACAGATGGAAAATAACGGCCCAATAGGGACTATCAAGAAAACTGAATAGGTTCTGTAAGTACCATATACTAAATCATATTTCTAAATTTATAGAGCTGGTTTTAGAGTTGGACTCTGGCTCAGTCCCTCTCTAATTCCAAGCCTGTTGTTTAAAGAAAAACCCAGAGTTTCTGGAGTTTCTGTCTCATGTCAAGAGCCATGATATGGGACAGAAAGAAATATGAGTTTAGAAAACATCTTTACTTTTCTTCATATCTATCATACCTTCATTAAATATATCTATCATGTCTCTCATTGAATATAGGTATTCATGTATATGTCTATATAATTAATGTTTAAGTTTTCCACAATGAACAATGAGTTTTTCCTACAGTGACATTTGAAGTTTCCAGGAAGAAGATGGGGCCCCATAACAACAACTCCACCTGGTTGATATGACGTCATGATACTGATAGCGCTACTACAAGACCTGTTTTGGGTACCAGCTGCACAAGACGGTTCCAACGTGCTGAAATGGTGCACATCTTGTACAACATTCTGGCCAGACCTCCACAAAATACTCAGAGACTATTTGCAATTTTAAAAGACATTGATCTTGAAATTTAACCATCATTTTACTTTCACAGGATCCCCCAGAAAGAACGTCGCCCCCATGACAGCTGGAAGTAATTCTAGAGAACGACGTCCCCTCTCCCAATAAAGTTTGTCCTTGGGTTTAGGGACATCATTTAGGGGTTGGTTATAATTAGTATACGGTTGAGGGTTGGGGGAGGAATTTTATAAGCACAGGAATCCAAAAAAAAAAAAAAGGAGGGATAATTGGATTATGGGATAAATAGATTTGTACTTGGGAGTTATTGCTTTTAGACAAACATATTGGTATCGATTCTTATATATTGATACAAAGTTAAATTATGTTGACTATTTTATGCATGCATGCTTCATGCTTCTACCTCTGTTTAAAACATTTTTATGTATTTGTATATATATATTGTATTGATATATGTATATTTACCATATTGCATTGTACACTTCTACCTCTGATTAAGATACTTATATATTGTTTATGTATTGATATATATTTACCATATTGCAATGTATACTTGCACATTGTTTATATTTGGAGGTCTCATTGTCCTCATTTATTGCACACTTGTTTATTATCTCAGTCTTTAAGTTAGATAGATATTGAGAATTATATAGATCAACAGTCATCTAAGTTTGTCATTTATAATTAGACTAATCAGGTTCTTTAGATATATAGAGATTATATTCAGTATAGATAGATAATCTTCAACCTCTTCAAAGAGCTGTAGAAAATGGCTTTTAATCTAATTCAGAGTTCTATGGTAGGGAGACACAATCACTCCTGGCAACACTGATCTATGCCCGAGAGAATGTTGAGCACCAAAGACACTCCACCTGGAGCCTTTCTTCTTGGCAGAACTGGCCTTTGGGTAAAGAAATGCTCATACCTCAACTACTGACAGAGTTACAGAATATCCGTAAATGGATAAAACAAGACTGTCATATCCTGCCAAGACAGGGTAAGATAGTTTTGAAGTTTCTTGCCTTTGAAAATGGTATGTCAGTTACATCAGGCCTTAGCCAAAGTTGGTTGCTTCAACGCTGCAAATGTGACTTTGGGTGTTTGTCCAGGTAGCCAGTTGTCTCTGCGATTTGTTACATGTTCTGGAAGTTGTTTGATTGCACTTCCTAATTACTCAGATAACATTATTTCCCTTCTCAGATCTTCGATGGGATTGAAGATTATATAAATGTAGTTACTTTCCTTTCATGACTTGGCCAAGCTATTTGTTATACAAGACTTAAGCTAGTTAGAATAGGATATTTGTATTTATTGTATATAATTTCGTAGGTTTGTACTTATTGTATATAATTGCGTAGAAGGCTTAGAACTCTCTTACTTAAACAAAAGGGGGAGATGCTGTGGGAGTTCCTTCAGCCAATCGCCGCTGAGTTACCAGCCCATTGGGGCATGGTCTCTCCCTTTAAAAAAAGCAGCGGCTGTCCTCCACTTTCTCTTTGTCTTCCGGCTCCGTTTCCGGCCCCTGGACTCCTTTCCTGTTCGCGCGGAGGGGCTGTTGTCTGGGACGGTAATCTGTAAGTTTTTTCCCCTTTGAATAAATAACCATTATATTAATCATAATTCCAAACTGGTGTGGGATTGTCTGTGACTTACGCCTTCAACTTTCCTTTGAAAGTGCCTTAAGCTACTTACAAGTATTCACAAGAAACTCACATGCATTTCTGTGAAAGAGAAGCAGTCTGTTCCAACACTTCAATTCACTGTGCGAAGTGAATGGAGTGTTGCTTCACTTTCTAAATGCTGTCTTTCAGAAAAAATCACTTTCCTTTGAAAGTGCCTTAAGCTACTTACAAGCATTCACATAAACTCACATCTATTCTCTGAAAGAGAAGCAGTCTGTTCCAACACTTCAATACACTGTGCGAAGTGAATGGAGTGTTGCTTCTCTTTCTAAATGCTGTCCTTTCAGAGAAAATCACTTTCCTTTGAAAGTGCCTTAAGCTACTTACAAGCATTCACAAAAACTCACATCCGTTTCTCTGAAAGAGAAGCAGTCTGTTTCAACACTTCAATTAACTGCGCGTAGTGAATGGCGTGTTGCTTCCCTTTCGTAATGCGGTCCTTTCAGAGAAAATAACTTTCCTTTGAAAGTGCCTTAAGCTACTTACAAGCATTTAACAGACATTCACATGCGTTTCTCTGAAAGAGCAGCAGTCTGTTCCAACACTTCAATTCACAGTGTGAAGTGAATGGAGTGTTGCTTCACTTTCTAAATGCTGTCCTTTCAGAGAAAATCACTTTCCTTTGAAAGTGCCTTAAGCTACTTACAAGCATTCACAAGAAACTCACATGCATTTTTCTGAAAGAGAAGCAGGCTGTTCCAACACTTCAATTCACTGTGCGAAGTGAATGGAGTGTTGATTCAATTTCTAAATGCTGTCCTTCCAGAGAAAATCACTTTTTTTTGAAAGTGCCTTAAGCTACTTACAAGTATTCACAAGAAACTCACATGCATTTCTGTGAAAGAGAAGCAGGCTGTTTCAACACTTCAATTCACTGTGCGAAGTGAATGGAGTGTTGCTTCACCTTCTAAATGCTCTCCTTTCAGAGAAAATCACTCTCTTTTGAAACTGCCTTAAGCTACTTACAAGAATTCACAAGAAACTCACATCTGCTTCTCTGAAAGAGAAGCAGTCTGTTCCAACACTTCAATTCACTGTGCGAAGAGAATGGAGTGTTGCTTCACTTTGTAAATGCTCTCCTTTCAGAGAAAATCACTTTTCTTTGAAAGTGCCTTAAGCTACTTACAAGCATTCAACAGAAATTCACATGCGTTTCTCTGAAAGAGAAGCAGTCTGTTCCAACACTTCAATTCACTGTGCGAAGTGAATGGAGTGTTGCTTCACTTTCTAAATGCTGTCCTTTCAGAGAAAATCACTTTCCTTTGAAAGTGCCTTAAGCTACTTACAAGTATTCACAAGAAACTTACATCGATTTCTGTGAAAGAGAAGCAGTCTGTTCCAACACTTGAATTCACTGTGCGAAGTGAATGGAATGTTGCTTCACTTTCTAAATGCTATCCTTTCAGAGAAAATCACTCTCATTTGAAACTGCCTTAAGCTACTTACAAGCATTCACAAGAAACTCACATCTGTTTCTCTGAAAGAGAAGCAGTCTGTTCCAACACTTCAATTCACTGTGCGAAGTGAATGGATGTTGCTTCACTTTCTTAATGCTGTCCTTTCAGAGAAAATCACTTTCCTTTGAAAGTGCCTTAAGCAACTTACAAGCATTCAACAGAAATTCACATGCGTTACTCTGAAAGAGAAGCAGTCTGTTCCAACACTTCAATTCACTGTGCGAAGTGAATGGAGTGTTGCTTCACTTTCTAAATGCTGTCCTTTCAGAGAAAATCACTTTCCTTTGAAAGTGCCATAAGCTACTTACAAGCATTCACAAGAAACTCACATGCATTTTTCTGAAAGAGAAGCAGTCTGTTCAAACACTTCAATTCACTGTGCGAAGTGAATGGAGTGTTGCTTCACTTTCTAAATGCGGTCCTTTCAGAGAAAATCACTTTCCTTTGAAAGTGCCTTAAGCGACTCACAAGCATTCACAAAAAACTCACATCCGTTTCTCTGAAAGAGAAGCAATCTGTTCCAACACTTCAATTCACTGTGCGTAGTGAATGGAGTGTTTCTTCACATTCTAATTGCTTTAGTTTCTGAGAAAATCACTTTCCTTTGAAAGTGCCTTAAGCTACTTACAAGCATTCACAAGAAACTCACATGCATTTTTCTGAAAGAGAAGCAGGCTGTTCCAACACTTCAATTCACTGTGCGAAGTGAATGGAGTGTTGCCTCAGTTTGTAAATGCTGTCCTTTCAGAGAAAATCACTTTCCTTTGAAAGTGCCTTAAGCTACTTACAAGCATTCAGCAGAAATTCACATGCGTTTCTCTGAAAGAGAAGAAGTTTTTTCCAACACTTCAATTCACTGTGCGAGTGAATGGAGTGTTGCTTCACTTTCTAAATGCTGTCCGTTCGGAGAAAATCACTTTCCTTTGAAAGTGCCTTAAGCTACTTACAAGCATTCACATAAACTCACATCTTTTTCTCTGAAAGAGAAGCAGTCTGTTCCAACACTTCAATACACTGTGCGAAGTGAATGGAGTGTTGCTTCACTTTCTAAATGCTGTCCTTTCAGAGATAATCACTTTCCTTTGAAACTGCCTTAAGCTACTTACAAGCATTCACAAAAAACTCACATGCGTTTCTCTGAAAGAGAAGCAGTCTGTTTCAACACTTCAATTCACTGCGCGTAGTGAATGGCGTGTTGCTTCATTTTCTAAATGCTGTCCTTTCAGAGAAAATCACTTTCCTTTGAAAGTGCTTTAAGCTACTTAAAAGCATTCACAAGAAACTCACATGCATTTTTCTGAAAGAGAAGCAGTCTGTTCCAACACCTCAATTCACTGCGAAGTGAATGGAGTGTTGCTTCACTTTCTAAATGCTATCCTTTTAGTGAAAATCACTCTCTTTTGAAACTGCCTTAAGCTACTTACAAGCATTCACAAGAAACTCGCATCTGTTTCTCTGAAAGAGAAGCAGTCTTTTCCTACACTTCAATTCACTGTGCGAAGTGAATGGAGTGTTGCTTCACTTTCTAAATGCTATCGTATTAGAGAAAATCACTCTATTTTGAAACTGCGTTAAGCTACTTACAATCATTCACAAGAAACTCACATCTGTTTCTCTGAAAGAGAAGCAGTCTGTTCCAACACTTCAATTCACTGTGCGAAGTGAATGGAGTGTTGCTTCACTTTCTAAATGCTGTCCTTTCAGAGAAAATCACTTTCCTTTGAAAGTGCCTTAAGCTACTTACAAGCATTTAACAGACATTCACATGCGTTTCTCTGAAAGAGAAGCAGTCTGTTCCAACACTTCAATTCACTGTGCGAAGTGAATGGAGTGTTGCTTCACTTTCTAAATGCTGTCCTTTCAGAGAAAATCACTTTCCTTTGAAAGTGCCTTAAGCTACTTACAAGCATTCACAAGAAACTCACATGCATTTTTCTGAAAGAGAAGCAGTCTGTTCCAACACTTCCATTCACTCTGCGAAGTGAATGGAGTGTTGCTTCACTGTCTAAATGCTGTCCTTTCAGAGAAAATCACTTTCCTTTGAAAGTGCCTTAAGCTACTTACAAGCATTCACATAAACTCACATCTATTCTCTGAAAGAGAAGCAGTCTGTTCCAACACTTCAATACACTGTGCGAAGTGAATGGAGTGTTGCTTCACTTTCTAAACGCTGTCCTTTCAGAGAAAATCACTTTCCTTTGAAAGTGCCTTAAACTACTTACAAGCATTCACAAAAAACTCACATCCGTTTCTCTGAAAGAGAAGCAGTCTGTTTCAACACTTCAATTAACTGCGCGTAGTGAATGGCGTGTTGCTTCCCTTTCGTAATGCGGTCCTTTCAGAGAAAATAACTTTCCTTTGAAAGTGCCTTAAGCTACTTACAAGCATTTAACAGACATTCACATGCGTTTCTCTGAAAGAGAAGCAGTCTGTTCCAACACTTCAATTCACTGTGCGAAGTGAATGGAGTGTTGCTTCACTTTCTAAATGCTGTCCTTTCAGAAAAAATCACTTTCCTTTGAAAGTGCCTTAAGCTATTTACAATCATTAACAAGAAACTCACATGCATTTTTCTGAAAGAGAAGCAGTCTGTTCCAACACCTCAATTCACTGCGAAGTGAATGGAGTGTTGCTTCACTTTCTAAATGCTATCCTTTTAGTGAAAATCACTCTCTTTTGAAACTGCCTTAAGCTACTTACAAGCATTCACAAGAAACTCGCATCTGTTTCTCTGAAAGAGAAGCAGTCTTTTCCTACACTTCAATTCACTGTGCGAAGTGAATGGAGTGTTGCTTCACTTTCTAAATGCTATCGTATTAGAGAAAATCACTCTATTTTGAAACTGCGTTAAGCTACTTACAATCATTCACAAGAAACTCACATCTGTTTCTCTGAAAGAGAAGCAGTCTGTTCCAACACTTCAATTCACTGTGCGAAGTGAATGGAGTGTTGCTTCACTTTCTAAATGCTGTCCTTTCAGAGAAAATCACTTTCCTTTGAAAGTGCCTTAAGCTACTTACAAGCATTTAACAGACATTCACATGCGTTTCTCTGAAAGAGAAGCAGTCTGTTCCAACACTTCAATTCACTGTGCGAAGTGAATGGAGTGTTGCTTCACTTTATAAATGCTGTCCTTTCAGAGAAAATCACTTTCCTTTGAAAGTGCCTTAAGCTACTTACAAGCATTCACAAGAAACTCACATGCATTTTTCTGAAAGAGAAGCAGTCTGTTCCAACACTTCCATTCACTCTGCGAAGTGAATGGAGTGTTGCTTCACTGTCTAAATGCTGTCCTTTCAGAGAAAATCACTTTCCTTTGAAAGTGCCTTAAGCTACTTACAAGCATTCACATAAACTCACATCTATTCTCTGAAAGAGAAGCAGTCTGTTCCAACACTTCAATACACTGTGCGAAGTGAATGGAGTGTTGCTTCACTTTCTAAACGCTGTCCTTTCAGAGAAAATCACTTTCCTTTGAAAGTGCCTTAAACTACTTACAAGCATTCACAAAAAACTCACATCCGTTTCTCTGAAAGAGAAGCAGTCTGTTTCAACACTTCAATTAACTGCGCGTAGTGAATGGCGTGTTGCTTCCCTTTCGTAATGCGGTCCTTTCAGAGAAAATAACTTTCCTTTGAAAGTGCCTTAAGCTACTTACAAGCATTTAACAGACTTTCACATGCGTTTCTCTGAAAGAGAAGCAGTCTGTTCCAACACTTCAATTCACTGTGCGAAGTGAATGGAGTGTTGCTTCACTTTCTAAATGCTGTCCTTTCAGAAAAAATCACTTTCCTTTGAAAGTGCCTTAAGCTATTTACAATCATTAACAAGAAACTCACATGCATTTTTCTGAAAGAGAAGCAGGCTGTTCCAACACTTCAATTCACTGTGCGAAGTGAATGGAGTGTTGATTCAATTTCTAAATGCTGTCCTTCCAGAGAAAATCACTTTGCTTTGAAAGTGCCTTAAGCTACTTACAAGCATTCACAAAAAACTCACATCCGTTTCTCTAAAAGAGAAGCAGTCTGTTTCAACACTTCAATTCACTGCGCGTAGTGAATGGCGTGTTGCTTCATTTTCTAAATGCTGTCCTTTCAGAGAAAATCACTTTCCTTTGAAAGTGCTTTAAGCTACTTACAAGCATTCACAAGAAACTCACATGCATTTTTCTGAAATAGAAGCAGTCTGTTCCAACACTTCAATTCACTGCGAAGTGAATGGAGTGTTGCTTCACTTTCTAAATGCTATCCTTTTAGTGAAAATCACTCTCTTTTGAAACTGCCTTAAGCTACTTACAAGCATTCACAAGAGACTCACATCTGTTTCTCTGAAAGAGAAGCAGTCTGTTCCAACACTTCAATTCACTGTGCGAAGTGAATGGAGTGTTGCTTCACTTTCTAAATGCTGTCCTTTCAGAGAAAATCACTTTCCTTTGAAAGTGCCTTAAGCTACTTACAAGCATTCACAAGAAACTCACATGCATTTTTCTGAAAGAGAAGCAGTCTGTTCCAACACTTCAATTCACTGCGAAGTGAATGGAGTGTTGCTTCACTTTCTAAATGCTATCCTTTTAGAGAAAATCAATCTATTTTGAAACTGCCTTAAGCTACTTACAAGCATTCACAAGAAACTCACATCTGTTTCTCTGAAGAGAAGCAGTCTGTTCCAACACTTCAATTCACTGTGCGAAGTGAATGGAGTGTTGCTTCACTTTCTAAATGCTGTCCTTTTAGAGAAAATCACTCTCTTTTGAAACTGCCTTAAGCTACTTACAAGCATTCACAAGTAACTCACATGCATTTTTCTGACAGAGAAGCAGGCTGTTCCAACACTTCAATTCACTGTGCGAAGTGAATGGAGTGTAGCCTCACTTTGTACATGCTGTCTTTTCAGAGAAAATCACTTTCCTTTGAAAGTGCCTTAAGCTACTTACAAGCATTCAGCAGAAATTCACATGCGTTTCTCTGAAAGAGAAGCAGTCTGTTCCAACACTTCAATTCACTGTGCGAAGTGAATGGAGTGTTGCTTCACTTTCTAAATGCGGTCCTTTCAGGAAAAATCACTTTCCTTTGAAAGTGCCCTAAGCGACTCACAAGCATTCACAAAAAACTCACATGCGTTTCTCTGAAAGAGAAGCAGTCTGTTCCAACACTTCATTTCACTGTGCGTTGTGAATGGAGTGTTTCTTCACATTCTAATTGCTGTAGTTTCGGAGAAAAATACTTTCCTTTGAGAGTGCCTTAAGCTACTTACAAGCATTCACAAGAAACTCACATGCATTTTTCTGAAAGAGAAGCAGTCTGTTCCAACACTTCAATTCACTGTGCGAAGTGAATGTAGTGTTGCTGTACTTTCTAAATGCTCTCCTTTCAGAGAAAATCACTTTCCTTTGAAAGTGCCTTAAGCGACTCACAAGCATTCAACAGAAATTCACAGGCGTTTCTCTGAAAGAGAAGCAGTGGGTTCCAACACTTCAATTCACTGTGCGAAGTGAATGGAGTGTTGCTTCACTTTCTAAATGCTGTCCTTTCACAGAAAATCACTTTCCTTTGAAAGTGCCTTAAGCTAATTACAAACGTTCACAAGAAACTCACATGCATTTTTCTGAAAGAGAAGCAGTCTGTTCCAACAATTCAATTCACTGTGAAGTGAATGGAGTGTTGCTTCACTTTCTAAATGCTATCCTTTTAGAGAAAATAACTCTTTTTTGAAACTGCCTTAAGCTATTACAAGCATTCACAAGAAACTCACATCTGTTTCTCTGAAAGAGAAGCAGTCTGTTCCAACACTTCAATTCACTGTGCGAAGTGAATGGAGTGTTGCTTCACTTTCTTAATGCTGTCCTTTCAGAGAAAATCACTTTCCTTTGAAAGTTCCTTAAGCTACTTACAAGCATTCAACAGAAATTCACATGCGTTTCTCTGAAAGAGAAGCAGTCTGTTCCAACACTTCAATTCACTGTGCGAAGTGAATGGAGTGTTGCTTCACTTTCTAAATGCTGTCCTTTCAGAGAAAATCACTTTGATTTGAAAGTGCCTTAAGCTACTTACAAGCATTCACAAGAAACTCAAATGCATTTTTCTGAAAGAGAAGCAGTCTGTTCCAACACTTCAATTCACTACGAAGTGAATGGAGTGTTGGTTCACTTTCTAAATGCTATCCTTTTAGAGAAAATCACTCTATTTTGAAACTGCCTTAAGCTACTTACAAGCATTCACAAGAAACTCACATCTGTTTCTCTGAGAAGAAGCAGTCTGTTCCAACACTTCAATTCACTGTGCGAAGTGAATGGAGTGTTGCTTCACTTTCTTAATGCTGTCCTTTCAGAGAAAATCACTTTCCTTTGAAATTGCCTTAAGCTACTTACAAGCATTTAACAGACATTCACATGCGTTTCTCTGAAAGAGAAGCAGTCTGTTCCAACACTTCAATTCACTGTGCGAAGTGAATGGTGTGTTGCTTCACTTTCTAAATGCTGTCCTTTCAGAGAAAATCACTTTCCTTTGAAAGTGCCTTAAGCTACTTACAAGCATTCACAAGAAACTCACATGCATTTTTCTGAAAGAGAAGCAGTCTGTTCCAACACTTCCATTCACTGTGCGAAGTGAATGGAGTGTTGCTTCACTTTCTAAATGCGGTCCTTTCAGAGAAAATCACTTTCCTTTGAAAGTGCCTTAAGCGACTCACAAGCATTCACAAAAAACTCACACCCGATTCTCTGAAAGAGAAGCAGTCTGTTCCAACACTTCAATTCACTGTGCGTAGTGAATGGAGTGTTTCTTCACATTGTAATTGCTGTAGTTTCAGAGAAAATCACTTTCCTTTCAAAGTGCCTTAAGCTACTTACAAGCATTCACAAGAAACTCACATGCATTTTTCTGAAAGAGAAGCAGGCTATTCCAACACTTCAATTCACTGTGCGAAGTGAATGGAGTGTTGCCTCACTTTGTAAATGCTGTCCTTTCAGAGAAAATCACTTTCCTTTGAAAGTGCCTTAAGCTACTTACAAGCATTCAGCAGAAATTCACATGCGTTTCTCTGAAAGAGAAGCAGTCTGTTCCAACACTTCAATTCACTGTGCGAAGTGAATGGAGTGTTGCTTCACTTTCTAAATGCTGTCCTTTCAGAGAAAATCACTTTCCTTTGAAAGTGCCTTAAGCTACTTACAAGCATTTATAAGAAACTCACTTGCATTTTTCTGATAGGTTAGCAGTCTGTTCCAACACTTCAATTCACTGTGCGAAGTGAATGTAGTGTTGCTGTACTTTCTAAATGCTCTCCTTTCAGAGAAAAATCACTTTCCTTTGAAAGTGCCTTAAGCGACTCACAAGCATTCAACAGAAATTCACATGCGTTTCTCTGAAAGAGAAGCAGTGGGTTCCAACACTTCAATTCACTGTGCGAAGTGAATGGAGTGTTGCTTCACTTTCTAAATGCTGTCCTTTCACAGAAAATCACTTTCCTTTGAAAGTGCCTTAAGCTAATTACAAACGTTCACAAGAAACTCACATGCATTTTTCTGAAAGAGAAGCAGTCTGTTCCAACAATTCAATTCACTGTGAAGTGAATGGAGTGTTGCTTCACTTTCTAAATGCTATCCTTTTAGAGAAAATAACTCTTTTTTGAAACTGCCTTAAGCTATTACAAGCATTCACAAGAAACTCACATCTGTTTCTCTGAAAGAGAAGCAGTCTGTTCCAACACTTCAATTCACTGTGCGAAGTGAATGGAGTGTTGCTTCACTTTCTTAATGCTGTCCTTTCAGAGAAAATCACTTTCCTTTGAAAGTTCCTTAAGCTACTTACAAGCATTCAACAGAAATTCACATGCGTTTCTCTGAAAGAGAAGCAGTCTGTTCCAACACTTCAATTCACTGTGCGAAGTGAATGGAGTGTTGCTTCACTTTCTAAATGCTGTCCTTTCAGAGAAAATCACTTTGATTTGAAAGTGCCTTAAGCTACTTACAAGCATTCACAAGAAACTCAAATGCATTTTTCTGAAAGAGAAGCAGTCTGTTCCAACACTTCAATTCACTACGAAGTGAATGGAGTGTTGGTTCACTTTCTAAATGCTATCCTTTTAGAGAAAATCACTCTATTTTGAAACTGCCTTAAGCTACTTACAAGCATTCACAAGAAACTCACATCTGTTTCTCTGAGAAGAAGCAGTCTGTTCCAACACTTCAATTCACTGTGCGAAGTGAATGGAGTGTTGCTTCACTTTCTTAATGCTGTCCTTTCAGAGAAAATCACTTTCCTTTGAAATTGCCTTAAGCTACTTACAAGCATTTAACAGACATTCACATGCGTTTCTCTGAAAGAGAAGCAGTCTGTTCCAACACTTCAATTCACTGTGCGAAGTGAATGGTGTGTTGCTTCACTTTCTAAATGCTGTCCTTTCAGAGAAAATCACTTTCCTTTGAAAGTGCCTTAAGCTACTTACAAGCATTCACAAGAAACTCACATGCCTTTTTCTGATAGGTTAGCAGTCTGTTCCAACACTTCAATTCACTGTGCGAAGTGAATGGAGTGTTGCTTCAATTTCTAAGTTCGGTCCTTTCAGGGAAAATCACTTTCCTTTGAAAGTGCCTTAAGCGACTCACAAGCATTCACAAAAAACTCACTTGCGTTTCTCTGAAAGAGAAGCAGTCTGTTCCAACACTTCAATTCACTGTGCGAAGTGAATGGAGTGTTTCTTCACATTCTAATTGCTGTAGTTTCAGAGAAAAATACTTTCCTTTGAAAGTGCCTTAAGCTACTTACAAGCATTCACAAGAAACTCACATGCATTTTTCTGAAAGAGAAGCAGTCTGTTCCAACACTTCAATTCACTGTGCGAAGTGAATGGAGTGTTGCTTCACTTTCTAAATGCTCTCCTTTCAGAGAAAATCACTTTCCTTTGAAAGTGCCTTAAGCGACTCACAAGCATTCACAAAAAACTCACATCTGTTTCTCTGAAAGAGAAGTAGTCTGTTCCAACACTTCAATTCACTGTGCGTAGTGAATGTAGTGTTTCTTCACATTCTAATTTCTGTAGTTTCAGAGAAAATCATTTTCCTTTGTAAGTGCCTTAAGCTACTTACAAGCATTCACAAGAAACTCACATGCATTTCTGTGAAAGAGAAGCAGTCTGTTCCAAAAATTCAATTCACTGCGAAGTGAATGGAGTGTTGCTTCACTTTCTAAATGCTATCCTTTTAGAGAAAATCACTCTCTTTTGAAACTGCCTTAAGCTACTTACAAGCATTCACAAGAAACTCACATCTGTTTCTCTGAAAGAGAAGCAGTCTTTTCCAACACTTCAATTTATTGTGCGTTGTGATTGGAGTGTTGCTTCACTTTCTAAATGCTCTCCTTTTAGAGAAAATCACTCTATTTTGAAACTGCCTTAAGCTACTTACAAGCATTCACAAGAAACTCACATCTGCTTCTCTGAAAGAGAAGCAGTCTGTTCCAACACTTCAATTCACTGTGGGAAGTGAATGGAGTGTTGCTTCACTTTCTAAATGCTCTCCTTTCAGAGAAAATCACTTTCCTTTGAAAGTGCCTAAAGCTACGTACAAGCATTCAACAGAAATTCACATGCATTTCTCTGAAAGAGAAGCAGTCTGTTCCAACACTTCAATTCACTCTGCGAAGTGAATGGAGTGTTTCTTCACTTTCTAAATGCTGTCCTTTCAGAGAAAATCACTTTCCTTTGAAAGTGCCTTAAGCTACTTACAAACATTCGCAAGAAACTCACATGCATTTTTCTGAAAGAGAAGCAGTCTGTTCCAACAATTCAACTCACTGTGAAGTGAATGGAGTGTTGCTTCACTTTCTAAATGCTATCCTTTTAGAGAAAATCACTCTATTTTGAAACTGCCTTAAGCTACTTACAAGCATTCACAAGAAACTCACATCTGTTTCTCTGAAAGAGAAGCAGTCTGTTCCAACACTTCAATTCACTGTGCGAAGTGAATGGAGTGTTGCTTCACTTTCGAAATGCTCTCCTTTCAGAGAAAATCACTTTCCTTTGAAAGTGCCTTAAGCTACTTACAAGCATTCAACAGAAATTCACATGCGTTTTTCTGAAAGAGAAGCAGTCTGTTCCAACACTTCAATTCACTGTGCGAAGTGAATGGAGTGTTGCTTCACTTTCTAAATGCTCTCCTTTCACAGAAAATCACTTTCCTTTGAAAGTGCCTTAAGCTACTTACAAGCATTCACAAGAAACTCACATTCATTTTTCTGAAAGAGAAGCAGTCTGTTCCAACACTTCAATTCACTGCGAAGTGAATGGAGTGTTGCTTCACTTTCTTAATGCTGTCCTTTCAGAGAAAATCACTTTCCTTTGAAAGTGCCTTAAGCTACTTACAAGCATTTAACAGACATTCACATGCATTTCTCTGAAAGAGAAGCAGTCTGTTCCAACAGTTCAATTCACTGTGCGAAGTGAATGGAGTGTTGCTTCACTTTCTAAATGCTGTCCTTTCAGAGAAAATCACTTTCCTTTGAAAGTGCCTTAAGCTACTTACAAGAATTCACAAGAAACTCACATGCATTTTTCTGAAAGAGAAGCAGTCTGTTCCAACACTTCCATTCACTGTGCGAAGTGAATGGAGTGTTGCTTCACTGTCTAAATGCTGTCCTTTCAGAGAAAATCACTCTCTTTTGAAACTGCCTTAAGCTACTTACAAGCATTCACAAGAAACTCACATGCATTTTTCTGAAAGAGAAGCAGGCTGTTCCAACACTTCAATTCAATGTGCAAAGTGAATGGAGTGTTGCCTCACTTTGTAAATGCTGTCCTTTCAGAGAAAATCACTTTCCTTTGAAAGTGCCTTAAGCTACTTACAAGCATTCAGCAGAAATTCACATGCGTTTCTCTGAAAGAGAAGCAGTCTGTTCCAACACTTCAATTAACTGTGCGAAGTGAATGGAGTGTTGCTTCACTTTCTAAATGCTGTCCTTTCAGAGAAAATCACTTTCCTTTGAAAGTGCCTTAAGCTACTTACAAGCATTCATAAGAAACTCACATGCATTTTTCTGATAGGTTAGCAGTCTGTTCCAACACTTCAATTCACTGTGCGAAGTGAATGGAGTGTTGCTTCACTTTCTAAATGCGGTACTTTCAGGGAAAATCACTTTCCTTAGAAAGTGCCTTAAGCGACTCACAAGCATTCACAAATAACTCACATGCGTTTCTCTGAAAGAGAAGCAATCTGTTCCAACACTTCATTTCACTGTGCGTAGTGAATGGAGTGTTTCTTCACATTCTAATTGCTGTAGTTTCAGAGAAAAATACTTTCCTTTGAAAGTGCCTTAAGCTACTTACAAGCATTCACAAGAAACTCACATGCATTTTTCTGAAAGAGAAGCAGTCTGTTCCAACACTTCAATTCACTGTGCGAAGTGAATGGAGTGTTGCTTCACTTTCTAAATGCTCTCCTTTCAGAGAAAATCACTTTCCTTTGAAAGTGCCTTAAGCGACTCACAAGCATTCACAAAAAACTCACATCCGTTTCTCTGAAAGAGAAGCAGTCTGTTCCACCACTTCAATTCACTGTGTGTAGTGAATGGAGTGTTTCTTCACATTCTAATTGCTGTAGTTTCAGAGAAAATCACTTTCCTTTGTAAGTGCCTTAAGCTACTTACAAACATTCACAAGAAACTCATATGCATTTTTCTGAAAGAGAAGCTGTCTGTTCCAACAATTCTATTCACTGCGAAGTGAATGGAGTGTTGTTTCACTTTCTAAATGCTCTCCTTTTAGAGAAAATCACTCTCTTTTGAAACTGCCTTAAGCTACTTACAAGCATTCACAAGAAACTCACATCTGTTTCTCTGAAAGAGAAGCAGTCTTTTCCAACACTTCAATTCACTGTGCGAAGTGAATGGAGTGTTGCTTCACTTTCTAAATGCTCTCCTTTTAGAGAAAATCACTCTCTTTTGAAAGTGCCTTAAGCGACTCACAAGCATTCACAAGAAACTCACATCTGCTTCTCTGAAAGAGAAGCAGTCTGTTCCAACACTTCAATTCACTGTGGGAAGTGAATGGAGTGTTGCTTCACTTTCTAAATGCTCTCCTTTCAGAGAAAATCACTTTCCTTTGAAAGTGCCTAAAGCTACTTACAAGCATTCAACAGAAATTCACATGCGTTTCTCTGAAAGAGAAGCAGTGTGTTCACACACTTCAATTCACTGTGCGAAGTGAATGGAGTGTTGCTTCACTTTCTAAATGCTGTCCTTTCACAGAAAATCACTTTCCTTTGAAAGTGCCTTAAGCTAATTACAAACATTCACAAGAAACTCACATGCATTTTTCTGAAAGAGAAGCAGTCTGTTCCAACAATTCAATTCACTGTGAAGTGAATGGAGTGTTGCTTCACTTTCTAAATGCTATCATTTTAGAGAAAATCACTCTATTTTGAAACTGCCTTAAGCTACTTACAAGCATTCACAAGAAACTCACATATGTTTCTCTGAAAGAGAAGCAGTCTGTTCCAACACTTCAATTCACTGTGCGAAGTGAATGGAGTGTTGCTTCACTTTCTTAATGCTGTCCTTTCAGAGAAAATCACTTTCCTTTGAAAGTGCCTTAAGCTACTTACAATCATTCAACAGAAATTCACATGCGTTTCTCTGAAAGAGAAGCAGTCTGTTCCAACACTTCAATTCACTGTGCGAAGTGAATGGAGTGTTGCTTCACTTTCTAAATGCTGTCCTTTCAGAGAAAATCACTTTGATTTGAAAGTGCCTTAAGCTACTTACAAGCATTCACAAGAAACTCACATGCATTTTTCTGAAAGAGAAGCAGTCTGTTCCAACACTTCAATTCACTGCGAAGTGAATGGAGTGTTGCTTCACTTTCTAAATGCTATCCTTTTAGACAAAATCACTCTATTTTGAAACTGCCTTAAGCTACTTACAAGCATTCACAAGAAACTCACATCTGTTTCTCTGCAAGAAGCAGTCTGTTCCAACACTTCAATTCACTTGCGAAGTGAATGGAGTGTTGCTTCACTTTCTTAATGCTGTCCTTTCAGAGAAAATCACTTTCCTTTGAAAGTGCCTTAAGCTACTTACAAGCATTTAACAGACATTCACATGCGTTTCTCTGAAAGAGAAGCAGTCTGTTCCAACACTTCAATTCACTGTGCGAAGTGAATGGTGTGTTGCTTCACTTTCTAAATGCTGTCCTTTCAGAGAAAATCACTTTCCTTTGAAAGTGCCTTAAGCTACTTACAAGCATTCACAAGAAACTCACATGCATTTTTCTGAAAGAGAAGCAGTCTGTTCCAACACTTCAATTCACTCTGCGAGGTGAATGGAGTGTTGCTTCACTTTCTAAATGCGGTCCTTTCAGAGAAAATCACTTTCCTTTGAAAGTGCCTTAAGCGACTCACAAGCATTCAAAAAAACTCATATCCGATTCTCAGAAAGAGAAGCAGTCTGTTCCAACACTTCAATTCACTGTGCGTAGTGAATGGAGTGTTTCTTCACATTCTAATTGCTGTAGTTTCAGAGAAAATCACTTTCCTTTCAAAGTGCCTTAAGCTACTTACAAGCATTCACAAGAAACTCACATGCATTTTTCTGAAAGAGAAGCAGGCTGTTCCAACACTTCAATTCACTGTGCGAAGTGAATGGAGTGTTGCTTCACTGTCTAAATGCTGTCCTTTCAGAGAAAATCACTCTCTTTTGAAACTGCCTTAAGCTACTTACAAGCATTCACAAGAAACTCACATGCATTTTTCTGAAAGAGAAGCAGGCTGTTCCAACACTTCAATTCACTGTGCGAAGTGAATGGAGTGTTGCCTCACTTTGTAAATGCTGTCTTTTCAGAGAAAATCACTTTCCTTTGAAAGTGCCTTAAGCTACTTACAAGCATTCAGCAGAAATTCACATGAATTTCTCTGAAAGAGAAGCAGTCTGTTCCAACACTTCAATTCACTGTGCGAAGTGAATGGAGTGTTGCTTCACTTTCTAAATGCTGTCCTTTCAGAGAAAATCACTTTCCTTTGAAAGTGCCTTAAGCTACTTACAAGCATTCATAAGAAACTCACATGCATTTTTCTGATAGGTTAGCAGTCTGTTCCAACACTTCAATTCACTGTGCGAAGTGAATGGAGTGTTGCTTCACTTTCTAAATGCGGTCCTTTCAGGGAAAATCACTTTCCTTTGAAAGTGCCTTAAGCGACTCACAAGCATTCACAAAAAACTCACATGCGTTTCTCTGAAAGAGAAGCAGTCTGTTCCAACACTTCATTTCACTATGCGTAGTGAATGGAGTGTTTCTTCACATTCTAATTGCTGTAGTTTCAGAGAAAAATACTTTCCTTTGAAAGTGCCTTAAGCTACTTACAAGCATTCACAAGAAACTAACATGCATTTTTCTGAAGGAGAAGCAGTCTGTTGCAACACTTCAATTCACTGTGCGTAGTGAATGGAGTATTGCTTCACTTTCTAAATGCTCTCCTTTCAGAGAAAATCACTTTCCTTTGAAAGTGCCTTAAGCGACTCACAAGCATTCACAAAAAACTCACATCCGTTTCTCTGAAAGAGAAGCAGTCTGTTCCAACACTTCAATTCACTGTGTGTAGTGAATGGAGTGTTTCTTCACATTCTAATTGCTGTAGTTTCAGAGAAAATCACTTTCCTTTGTAAGTGCCTTAAGCTACTTACAAACATTCACAAGAAACTCACATGCATTTTTCTGAAAGAGAAGCTGTCTGTTCCAACAATTCTATTCACTGCGAAGTGAATGGAGTGTTGCTTCACTTTCTAAATGCTCTCCTTTTAGAGAAAATCACTCTCTTTTGAAACTGCCTTAAGCTACTTACAAGCATTCACAATATACTCACATCTGTTTCTCTGAAAGAGAAGCAGTGTGTTCCAACAGTTCAATTCACTGTGCGAAGTGAATGGAGTGTTGCTTCACTTTCTAAATGCTATCCTTTTAGAGAAAATCACTCTATTTTGAAACTGCCTTAAGCTACTTACAAGCATTCACAAGAAACTCACATCTGTTTCTCTGAGAAGAAGCAGTCTGTTCCAACACTTCAATTCACTTTGCGAAGTGAATGGAGTGTTGCTTCACTTTCTAAATGCGGTCCTTTCAGAGAAAATCACTTTCCTTTGAAAGTGCCTTAAACGACTCACAAGCATTCACAAAAAACTCACATCCGTTTCTCTGAAATAGAAGCAGTCTGTTCCAACACTTCAATTCACTGTGCGTAGTAAATGGAGTGTTTCTTCACATTCTAATTGCTGTAGTTTAAGAGAAAATCACTTTCCTTTGTAAGTGCCTTAAGCTACTTACAAACATTCACAAGAAACTCACATGTATTTTTCTGAAAGAGAAGCTGTCTGTTCCAACAATTCAATTCACTGCGAAGTTAATGGAGTTTTGCTTCACTTTCTAAATGCTATCCTTTTAGAGAAAATCACTCTCTTTTGAAACTGCCTTAAGCTACTTACAAGCATTCACAAGAAACTCACATCTCTTTCTCTGAAAGAGAAGCAGTCTTTTCCAACACTTCAATTCACTGTGCGAAGTGAATGGAGTGTTGCTTCACTTTCCAAATGCTCTCCTTTTAGAGAAAATCACTCTCTTTTGAAACTGCCTTAAGATACTTACAAGAATTCACAAGAAACTCACATCTGCTTCTCTGAAAGAGAAGCAGTCTGTTCCAACACTTCAATTCACTGTGGGAAGTGAATGGAGTGTTGCTTCACTTTCTAAATGTTCTCCTTTCAGAGAAAATCACTTTCCTTTGAAAGTGCCTAAAGCTACTTACAAGCATTCAACAGAAATTCACATGCGTTTCTCTGAAAGAGAAGCAGTCTGTTCCAACACTTCAATTCACTGTGCGAAGTGAATGGAGTGTTTCTTCACTTTCTAAATGCTGTCCTTTCAGAGAAAATCACTTTCCTTTGAAAGTGCCTTAAGCTACTTACAAGCATTCAACAGAAATTCACATGCGTTTCTCTGAAACAGTAGCAGTCTGTTCCAACACTTCAATTCACTGTGCGAAGTGAATGGAGTGTTGCTTCACTTTCTAAATGCTGTCCTTTCAGAGAAAATCACTTACCTTTGAAAGTGCCTTAAGCTACTTACAAGCATTCACAAGAAACTCACATACATTTTTCAAAAAGAGAAGCAGTCTGTTCCAACACTTCAATTCACTGCGAAGTGAATGGAGTGTTGCTTCACTTTCTAAATGCTATCCTTTTAGAGAAAATCACTCTATTTTGAAACTGCCTTAAGCTATTTACAAGTATTCACAAGAAACTCACATCTGTTTCTCTGAAAGGAAGTTGTCTGTTCCAACACTTCAATTCACTGTGGGAAGTGAATGGAGTGTTGCTTCACTTTCTTAATGCTGTCCTTTCAGAGAAAATCACTTTCCTTTGAAAGTGCCTTAAGCTACTTACAAGCATTTAACAGACATTCACATGCGTTTCTCTGAAAGAGAAGCAGTCTGTTCCAACACTTCAATTCACTGTGCGAAGTGAATGGAGTGTTGCTTCCCTTTCTAAATGCTGTCCTTTCAGAGAAAATCACTTTCCTTTGAAAGTGCCTTAAGCTACTTACAAGCATTCACAAGAAACTCACATGCATTTTTCTGAAAGAGAAGCAGTCTGTTCCAACATATCCATTCACTGTGCCAAGTGAATGGAGTGTTGCTTCACTTTCTAAATGCGGTCCTTTCAGAGAAAATCACTTTCCTTTGAAAGTGCCTTAAGCGACTCACAAGCATTCACAAAAAACTCACATCCGATTCTCTGAAAGAGAAGCAGTCTGTTCCAACACTTCAATTCACTGTGCGTAGTGAATGGATTGTTTCTTCACATTCTAATTGCTGTAGTTTCAGAGAAAATCACTTTCCTTTCAAAGCGCCTTGAGCTAGTTACAAGCATTCACAAGAAACTCACATGCATTTTTCTGAAAGAGAAGCAGGCTGTTCCAACACTTCAATTCACTGTGCGAAGTGAATGGAGTGTTGCCTCACTTTGTAAATGCTGTCCTTTCAGAGAAAATCACTTTCCTTTGAAAATGCCTTAAGCAACTTACAAGCATTCAGCAGAAATTCACATGCGTTTCTCTGAAAGAGAAGCAGTCTGTTCCAACACTTCAATTCACTGTGCGTAGTGAATGGAGTGTTGCTTCACTTTCTAAATGCTGTCCTTTCAGAGAAAATCACTTTCCTTTGAAAGTGCCTTAAGCTACTTACAAACATTCACAAGAAACTCACATGCATTTTTCTGAAAGAGAAGCAGTCTGTTCCAACACTTCAATTCACTGTGCGAAGTGAATGGAGTGTTGCTTCACTTTCTAAATGCGGTTCTTTCAGAGAAAATCACTTTCCTTTGAAAGTGCCTTAAGCGACTCACAAGCATTCACAAAAAACTCACATCCGATTCTCTGAAAGAGAAGCAGTCTGTTCCAACACTTCAATTCACTGTGCGTAGTGAATGGAGTGTTTCTTCACATTCTAATTGCTGTAGTTTCAGAGAAAAATACTTTCCTTTGAAAGTGCCTTAAGCTACTTACAAGCATTCACAAGAAACTCACATGCATTTTTCTGAAAGAGGAGCAGTCTGTTCCAACACTTCAATTCACTGTGCGAAGTGAATGGAGTGTTGCTTCACTTTCTAAATGCGGTCCTTTCAGTGAAAATCACTTTCCTTTGAAAGTGCCTTAAGCGACTCACAAGCATTCACAGAAAACTCACATCCGTTTCTCTGAAAGAGAAGCAGTCTGTTCCAACACTTCAATTCACTGTGCGTAGTGAATTGAGTGTTTCTTCACATTCTAATTGCTGTAGTTTCAGAGAAAATCACTTTCCTTTGTAAGTGCCTTAAGCTACTTACAAACATTCACAAGAAACTCACATGCATTTTTCTGAAAGAGAAGCTGTCTGTTCCAACAATTCAATTCACTGCGAAGTGAATGGAGTGTTGCTTCACTTTCTAAATGCTATCCTTTTAGAGAAAATCACTCTCTTTTGAAACTGCCTTAAGCTACTAACAAGCATTCACAAGAAACTCACATCTGTTTCTCTGAAAGAGAAGCAGTCTTTTCCAACACTTCAATTCACTGTCCGAAGTGAATGGAGTGTTGCTTCACTTTCTTAATGCTGTCCTTTCAGAGAAAATCACTTTCCTTTGAAAGTGCCTTAAGCTACTTACAAGCATTTAACAGACATTCACATGCGTTTCTCTGAAAGAGAAGCAGTCTGTTCCAACACTTCAATTCACTGTGCGAAGTGAATGGAGTGTTGCTTCACTTTCTAAATGCTGTCCTTTTAGAGAAAATCACTCTCTCTTGCAACTGCCTTAAGCTACTTACAAGCATTCACAAGAATCTCACACCTGTTTCTCTGAAATAGAAGCAGTCTGTTCCAACACTTCAATTCACTGTGCGAAGTGAATGTAGCGTTGTTTCACTTTCTAAATGCTGTCCTTTCAGAGAAAATCACTTTCCTTTGAAAGTGCCTTAAGCTACATACAAGCATTCACAAAAAAAATCACATCCGTTTCTCTGAAAGAGAAGCAGTCTGTTTCAACACTTCAATTCACTGCGCGTAGTAAAGGGCATGTTGCTTCACTTTCTAAATGCTGTCCTTTCAGAGAAAATCACTTTCCTTTGAAAGTGCCATAAGCTACTTACAAGCATTCATAAGAAACTCACATGCATTTTTCTGAAAGAGAAGCAGTCTGTTCCAACACTTCTATTCACTGTGCGAAGTGAATGGAGTATTGCTTCACTTTCTAAATGCGGTCCTTTCAGAGAAAATCACTTTCCTTTGAAAGTGCCTTAAGCGACTCACAAGCATTCACAAAAAACTCACATCCGTTTCTCTGAAAGAGAAGAAGTCTGTTCCAACACTTCAGTTCACTGTGCGAAGTGAATGGAGTGTTGCCTCACTTTGTAAATGCTGTCCTTTCAGAGAAAATCACTTTCCTTTGAAAGTGCCTTAAGCTACTTACAAGCATTCAACAGAAATTCACATGTGTTTCTCTGAAAGAGAAGCAGTCTGTTCCAACAATTCAATTCACTGTGCGAAGTGAATGGAGTGTTGCTTCACTTTCTAAATGCTGTCCTTTCAGAGAAAATCACTTTCCTTTGAAAGTGCCTTAAGCTACAACAAACATTCACAAAAACTCACATGCATTTTTCTTAAAGAGAAGCAGTCTGTTCCAACAATTCAATTCACTGTGAAGTGAATGGAGTGTTGCTTCACTTTCTAAATGCTATCCTTTTAGAGAAAATCACTTTCCTTTGAAAGTGCCTTAAGCTACTTACAAGCATTCACAAGAAAGTCACATCTGTTTCTCTGAAAGAGAAGCAGTCTGTTCCAACACTTCAATTCACTGTGCGAAGTGAATGGAGTGTTGCTTCACTTTCCTAATGCTGTCCTTTCAGAGAAAATCACTTTCCTTTGAAAGTGCCTTAAGCAACTCACAAGCATTCAACAGAAATTCACATGCGTTACTCTGAAAGAGAAGCAGTCTGTTCCAACACTTCAGTTCACTGTGCGTAGTGAATGGAGTGTTTCTTCACTTTCTAATTGCTGTAGTTTCAGAGAAAAATGCTTTCCTTTGAAAGTGCCTTAAGCTACTTACAAGCATTCACAAGAAACTCACATGCATTTTTCTGAAAGAGAAGCAGTCTGTTCCAACAATTCAATTCACTGCGAAGTGAATGGAGTGTTGCTTCACTTTCTAAATGCTATCCTTTTAGAGAAAATCACTCTCTTTTGAAACTGCCTTAAGCTACTTACAAGCATTCACAAGAAACTCACATCTGTTTCTCTGAAAGAGAAGCAGTCTGTTCCAACACTTCAATTCACTGTGCGAAGTGAATGGAGTGTTGCTTCACTTTCTAAATGCTGTCCTTTCAGAGAAAATCACTTTCCTTTGAAAGTGCCTTAAGCTACTTACAAGCATTCACAAGGAACTCACATGCATTTTTCTGAAAGGTAAGCAGTCTGTTCCAACACTTCAATTCACTGTGCGAAGTGAATGGAGTGTTGCTTCACTTTCTAAATGCGGTCCTTTCAGTGAAAATCACATTCCTTTGAAAGTGCCTTAAGCGATTCACAAGCATTCACAAAAAACTCACATCCGTTTCTCTGAAAGAGAAGCAGTCTGTTCCAACAATTCAATTCACTGTGCGTAGTGAATGGAGTGTTTCTTCACATTCTAATTGCTGTAGTTTCAGAGAAAATCACTTTCCTTTGTAAGTGCCGTAAGCTACTTACAAACATTCACAAGAAACTCACATGCATTTTTCTAAAAGAGAAGCTGTCTGTTTCAACAATTCAATTCACTGTGAAGTTAATGGAGTGTTGCTTCACTTTCTAAATGCTATCCTTTTAGAGAAAATCACTCTCTTTTGAAAATTCCTTAAGCTACATACAAGCATTCACAAGAAACTCACATCTGTTTCTCTGAAAGAGAAGCAGTCTTTTCCAACACTTCAATTCACTGTGCGAAGTGAATGGAGTGTTGCTTCACTTTCTAAATGCTCTCCTTTTAGAGAAAATCACTCTCTTTTGAAACTGCCTTAAGCTACTTACAAGAATTCACAAGAAACTCACATCTGCTTCTCTGAAATAGAAGCAGTCTGTTCCAACACTTCAATTCACTGTGGGAAGTGAATGGAGTGTTGCTTCACTTTCTAAATGCTCTCCTTTCAGAGAAAATCACTTTCCTTTGAAAGTGCCATAAGCTACTTACAAGCATTCATAAGAAACTCACATGCATTTTTCTGAAAGAGAAGCAGTCTGTTCCAACACTTCTATTCACTGTGCGAAGTGAATGGAGTATTGCTTCACTTTCTAAATGCGGTCCTTTCAGAGAAAATCACTTTCCTTTGAAAGTGCCTTAAGCGACTCACAAGCATTCACAAAAAACTCACATCCGTTTCTCTGAAAGAGAAGAAGTCTGTTCCAACACTTCAGTTCACTGTGCGAAGTGAATGGAGTGTTGCCTCACTTTGTAAATGCTGTCCTTTCAGAGAAAATCACTTTCCTTTGAAAGTGCCTTAAGCTACTTACAAGCATTCAACAGAAATTCACATGCGTTACTCTGAAAGAGAAGCAGTCTGTTCCAACACTTCAGTTCACTGTGCGTAGTGAATGGAGTGTTTCTTCACTTTCTAATTGCTGTAGTTTCAGAGAAAAATGCTTTCCTTTGAAAGTGCCTTAAGCTACTTACAAGCATTCACAAGAAACTCACATGCATTTTTCTGAAAGAGAAGCAGTCTGTTCCAACAATTCAATTCACTGCGAAGTGAATGGAGTGTTGCTTCACTTTCTAAATGCTATCCTTTTAGAGAAAATCACTCTCTTTTGAAACTGCCTTAAGCTACTTACAAGCATTCACAAGAAACTCACATCTGTTTCTCTGAAAGAGAAGCAGTCTGTTCCAACACTTCAATTCACTGTGCGAAGTGAATGGAGTGTTGCTTCACTTTCTAAATGCTGTCCTTTCAGAGAAAATCACTTTCCTTTGAAAGTGCCTTAAGCTACTTACAAGCATTCACAAGAAACTCACATGCATTTTTCTGAAAGGTAAGCAGTCTGTTCCAACACTTCAATTCACTGTGCGAAGTGAATGGAGTGTTGCTTCACTTTCTAAATGCTATCCTTTTAGAGAAAATCACTTTCCTTTGAAAGTGCCTTAAGCTACTTACAAGCATTCACAAGAAAGTCACTCTGTTTCTCTGAAAGAGAAGCAGTCTGTTCCAACACTTCAATTCACTGTGCGAAGTAAATGGAGTGTTGCTTCACTTTCTAAATGCTGTCCTTTCAGAGAAAATCACTTTCCTTTGAAAGTGCCTTAAGCTACTTACAAACATTCACAAGAAACTCACATGCATTTTTCTAAAAGAGAAGCTGTCTGTTTCAACAATTCAATTCACTGCGAAGTGAATGGAGTGTTGCTTCACTTTCTAAATGCTATCCTTTTAGAGAAAATCACTCTCTTTTGAAAATTCCTTAAGCTACATACAAGCATTCACAAGAAACTCACATCTGTTTCTCTGAAAGAGAAGCAGTCTTTTCCAACACTTCAATTCACTGTGAGAAGTGAATGGAGTGTTGCTTCACTTTCTAAATGCTCTCCTTTTAGAGAAAATCACTCTCTTTTGAAACTGCCTTAAGCTACTTACAAGAATTCACAAGAAACTCACATCTGCTTCTCTGAAAGAGAAGCAGTCTGTTCCAACACTTCAATTCACTGTGGGAAGTGAATGGAGTGTTGCTTCACTTTCTAAATGCTCTCCTTTCAGAAAAAATCACTTTCCTTTGAAAGTGCCATAAGGTACTTACAAGCATTCACAAGAAACTCACATGCATTTTTGTGAAAGAGAAGCAGTCTGTTCCAACACTTCTATTCACTGTGCGAAGTGAATGGAGTATTGCTTCACTTTCTAAATGCGGTCCTTTCAGAGAAAATCACTTTCCATTGAAAGTGCCTTAAGCGACTCACAAGCATTCACAAAAAACTCACATCCGTTTCTCTGAAAGAGAAGAAGTCTGTTCCAACACTTCAGTTCACTGTGCGAAGTGAATGGAGTGTTGCTTCACTTTCTAAATGCTCTCCTTTCAGAGAAAATCACTTTCCTTTGAAAGTGCCTTAAGCTACTTACAAGCATTCAACAGAAAATCACATGCGCTTCTCTGAAAGAGAAGCAGTCTGTTCCAACACTTCAATTCACTGTGCAAAGTGAATGGAGTGTTGCTTCACTTTCTAAATGCTGTCCTTTCAGAGAAAATCACTTTCCTTTGAAAGTGCCTTAAGCTACTTACAAGCATACACAAGAAACTCACATGCATTTTTCTGAAAGAGAAGCAGTCTGTTAGAACACTTCAATTCACTGTGAAGTGAATGGAGTGTTGCTTCACTTTCTAAATGCTATCATTTTAGAGAAAATCACTCCATTTTGAAACTGCCTTAAGCTAGTTACAAGCATTCACAAGAAACTCACATCTGTTTCTCTGAAAGAGAAGCAGTCTGTTCCAACACTTCAATTCACTGTGCGAAGTGAATGGAGTGTTGCTTCACTTTCTAAATGCTGTCCTTTCAGAGAAAATCACTTTCCTTTGAAAATGCCTTAAGCTACTTACAAGCATTTAACAGACATTCACATGCGTTTCTTTGAAAGAGAAGCAGTCTGTTCAAACACTACAATTCACTGTGCGAAGTGAATGGAGTCTTGCATCACTTTCAATATGCTGTCCTTTCAGAGAAAATCACTTTCCTTTGAAAGTGCCTTAAGCTACTTACAAGCATTCACAAGAAACTCACATGCATTTTTCTGAAAGAGAAGCAGTCTGTTCCAACACTTCCATTCACTCTCCGAAGTGAATGGAGTGTTGCTTCACTTTCTAAATGCGGTCCTTTCAGAGAAAATCACTTTCCTTTGAAAGTGCCTTAAGGAACTCACAAGCATTCACAAAAAACACACATCCGATTATCTGAAAGAGAAGCAGTCTGTTCCAACACTTCAATTCACTGTGCGTAGTAAATGGAGTGTTTCTTCACATTCTAATTTCTGTAGTTTCAGAGAAAATCACTTTCCTTTCAAAGTGCCTTAAGCTACTTACAAGCATTCACAAGAAACTCACATGCATTTTTCTGAAAGTGAAGCAGGCTGTTCCAACACTTCAATTCACTGTGCGAAGTGAATGGAGTGTTGCTTCACTTTCTAAATGCTGTCCTTTCAGAGAAAATCACTTTCCTTTGAAAGTGCCTTAAGCTACTTACAAGCATTCAGCAGAAATTCACATGTGTTTCTCTGAAAGAGAAGCAGTCTGTTCAACACTTCAATTCACTGTGCGAAGTGAATGGAGTGTTGCTTCACTTTCTAAATGCTGTCCTTTCAGAGAAAATCACTTTCCTTTGAAAGTGCCTTAAGCTACTTACAAGCATACACAAGAAACTCACATGCATTTTTCTGAAAGAGAAGCAGTCTGTTAGAACACTTCAATTCACTGTGAAGTGAATGGAGTGTTGCTTCACTTTCTAAATGCTATCCTTTTAGAGAAAATCACTCTATTTTGAAACTGCCTTAAGCTAGTTACAAGCATTCACAAGAAACTCACATCTGTTTCTCTGAAAGAGAAGCAGTCTGTTCCAACACTTCAATTCACTGTGCGAAGTGAATGGAGTGTTGCTTCACTTTCTAAATGCGGTCCTTTTAGGGAAAATCACTTTCCTTTGAAAGTGCCTTAAGCGACTCACAAGCATTCACAAAAAACTCACATCCGTTTCTCTGAAAGAGAAGCAGTCTGTTCCAACACTTCAGTTCACTGTGCGTAGTGAATGGAGTGTTTCTTCACATTCTAATTGCTGTAGTTTCAGAGAAAAATACTTTCCTTTGAAAGTGCCTTAAGCTACTTACAAGCATTCACAAGAAACTCACATGCATTTTTCTGAAAGAGAAGCAGGCTGTTCCAACACTTCCATTCACTGTGCGAAGTGAATGGAGTATTGCTTCACTTTCTAAATGCGGTCCTTTCAGAGAAAATCACTTTCCTTTGAAAGTGCCTAAAGCTACTTACAAGCATTCAACAGAAATTCACATGCGTTTCTCTGAAAGAGAAGCAGTCTGTTACAACACTTCAATTCACTGTGCGAAGTGAATGGAGTGTTGCTTCACTTTCTAAATGCTGTTCTTTCAGAGAAAATCACTCTCTTTTGAAACTGCCTTAAGCTACTTACAAGAATTCACAAGAAACTCACATCTGCTTCTCTGAAAGAGAAGCAGTCTGTTCCAACACTTCAATTCACTGTGGGAAGTGAATGGAGTGTTGCTTCACTTTCTAAATGCTCTCCTTTCAGAAAAAATCACTTTCCTTTGAAAGTGCCATAAGCTACTTACAAGCATTCACAAGAAACTCACATGCATTTTTGTGAAAGAGAAGCAGTCTGTTCCAACACTTCTATTCACTGTGCGAAGTGAATGGAGTATTGCTTCACTTTCTAAATGCGGTCCTTTCAGAGAAAATCACTTTCCATTGAAAGTGCCTTAAGCGACTCACAAGCATTCACAAAAAACTCACATCCGTTTCTCTGAAAGAGAAGAAGTCTGTTCCAACACTTCAGTTCACTGTGCGAAGTGAATGGAGTGTTGCTTCACTTTCTAAATGCTCTCCTTTCAGAGAAAATCACTTTCCTTTGAAAGTGCCTTAAGCTACTTACAAGCATTCAACAGAAAATCACATGCGCTTCTCTGAAAGAGAAGCAGTCTGTTCCAACACTTCAATTCACTGTGCAAAGTGAATGGAGTGTTGCTTCACTTTCTAAATGCTGTCCTTTCAGAGAAAATCACTTTCCTTTGAAAGTGCCTTAAGCTACTTACAAGCATACACAAGAAACTCACATGCATTTTTCTGAAAGAGAAGCAGTCTGTTAGAACACTTCAATTCACTGTGAAGTGAATGGAGTGTTGCTTCACTTTCTAAATGCTATCATTTTAGAGAAAATCACTCCATTTTGAAACTGCCTTAAGCTAGTTACAAGCATTCACAAGAAACTCACATCTGTTTCTCTGAAAGAGAAGCAGTCTGTTCCAACACTTCAATTCACTGTGCGAAGTGAATGGAGTGTTGCTTCACTTTCTAAATGCTGTCCTTTCAGAGAAAATCACTTTCCTTTGAAAATGCCTTAAGCTACTTACAAGCATTTAACAGACATTCACATGCGTTTCTTTGAAAGAGAAGCAGTCTGTTCAAACACTACAATTCACTGTGCGAAGTGAATGGAGTCTTGCATCACTTTCAATATGCTGTCCTTTCAGAGAAAATCACTTTCCTTTGAAAGTGCCTTAAGCTACTTACAAGCATTCACAAGAAACTCACATGCATTTTTCTGAAAGAGAAGCAGTCTGTTCCAACACTTCCATTCACTCTCCGAAGTGAATGGAGTGTTGCTTCACTTTCTAAATGCGGTCCTTTCAGAGAAAATCACTTTCCTTTGAAAGTGCCTTAAGGAACTCACAAGCATTCACAAAAAACACACATCCGATTATCTGAAAGAGAAGCAGTCTGTTCCAACACTTCAATTCACTGTGCGTAGTAAATGGAGTGTTTCTTCACATTCTAATTTCTGTAGTTTCAGAGAAAATCACTTTCCTTTCAAAGTGCCTTAAGCTACTTACAAGCATTCACAAGAAACTCACATGCATTTTTCTGAAAGTGAAGCAGGCTGTTCCAACACTTCAATTCACTGTGCGAAGTGAATGGAGTGTTGCTTCACTTTCTAAATGCTGTCCTTTCAGAGAAAATCACTTTCCTTTGAAAGTGCCTTAAGCTACTTACAAGCATTCAGCAGAAATTCACATGTGTTTCTCTGAAAGAGAAGCAGTCTGTTCAACACTTCAATTCACTGTGCGAAGTGAATGGAGTGTTGCTTCACTTTCTAAATGCTGTCCTTTCAGAGAAAATCACTTTCCTTTGAAAGTGCCTTAAGCTACTTACAAGCATACACAAGAAACTCACATGCATTTTTCTGAAAGAGAAGCAGTCTGTTAGAACACTTCAATTCACTGTGAAGTGAATGGAGTGTTGCTTCACTTTCTAAATGCTATCCTTTTAGAGAAAATCACTCTATTTTGAAACTGCCTTAAGCTAGTTACAAGCATTCACAAGAAACTCACATCTGTTTCTCTGAAAGAGAAGCAGTCTGTTCCAACACTTCAATTCACTGTGCGAAGTGAATGGAGTGTTGCTTCACTTTCTAAATGCGGTCCTTTTAGGGAAAATCACTTTCCTTTGAAAGTGCCTTAAGCGACTCACAAGCATTCACAAAAAACTCACATCCGTTTCTCTGAAAGAGAAGCAGTCTGTTCCAACACTTCAGTTCACTGTGCGTAGTGAATGGAGTGTTTCTTCACATTCTAATTGCTGTAGTTTCAGAGAAAAATACTTTCCTTTGAAAGTGCCTTAAGCTACTTACAAGCATTCACAAGAAACTCACATGCATTTTTCTGAAAGAGAAGCAGGCTGTTCCAACACTTCCATTCACTGTGCGAAGTGAATGGAGTATTGCTTCACTTTCTAAATGCGGTTCTTTCAGAGAAAATCACTTTCCTTTGAAAGTGCCTAAAGCTACTTACAAGCATTCAACAGAAATTCACATGCGTTTCTCTGAAAGAGAAGCAGTCTGTTACAACACTTCAATTCACTGTGCGAAGTGAATGGAGTGTTGCTTCACTTTCTAAATGCTGTTCTTTCAGAGAAAATCACTCTCTTTTGAAACTGCCTTAAGCTACTTACAAGAATTCACAAGAAATTCATATCTGCTCAGTCTGTTCCAACACTTCAATTCACTGTGGGAAGTGAATGGAGTGTTGCTTCACTTTCTAAATGCTCTCCTTTCAGAGAAAATCACTTTCCTTTGAAAGTGCCTAAAGCTACTTACAAGCATACAACAGAAATTCACATGCGTTTCTCTGAAAGAGAAGCAGTCTGTTCCAACACTTCAAATCACTGTGCGAAGTGAATGGAGAGTTGCTTCACTTTCTAAATGCTGTCCTTTCAGAGAAAATCACTTTCCTTTGAAAGTGCCTTAAGCTACTTACAAACATTCACAAGAAACTCACAAGCATTTTTCTGAAAGAGAAGCAGTCTGTTCCAACAATTCAATTCACTGTGAAGTGAGTGGAGTGTTGCTTCACTTTCTAAATGCTATCCTTTTAGAGAAAATCACTCTATTTTGAAACTGCCTTAAGCTACTTACATGCATTCACAAGAAACTCACATCTGTTTCTCTGAAAGAGAAGCAGTCTGTTCCAACACTTCAATTCACTGTGCGAAGTGAATGGAGTGTTGCTTCACTTTCTAAATGCTCTCCTTTCAGAGAAAATCACTTTCCTTTGAAAGTGCCTTAAGCTACTTACAAGCATTCAACAGAAATTCACATGCGTTTCTCTGAAAAAGAAGCAGTCTGTTCCAACACTTCAATTCACTGTGCGAAGTGAATGGAGTGTTGCTTCACTTTCTAAATGCTGTCCTTTCAGAGAAAATCACTTTCCTTTGAAAGTGCCTTAAGCTACTTACAAGCATACACAAGAAACTCACATGCATTTTTCTGAAAGAGAAGCAGTCTGTTAGAACACTTCAATTCACTGCGAAGTTAATGGAGTGTTGCTTCACATTCTAAATGCTATCCTTTTAGAGAAAATCACTCTATTTTGAAACTGCCTTAAGCTAGTTACAAGCATTCACAAGAAACTCACATCTGTTTCTCTGAAAGAGAAGCAGTCTGTTCCAACACTTCAATTCACTATGCGAAGTGAATGGAGTGTTGCTTCACTTTCTAAATGCTGTCCTTTCAGAGAAAATCACTTTCCTTTGAAAGTGCCTTAAGCTACTTACAAGCATTCACAAAAAACTCACATGCATTTTTCTGAAAGAGAAGCAGTCTGTTCCAACATATCCATTCACTGTGCGAAGTGAATGGAGTATTGCTTCACTTTCTAAATGCGGTCCTTTCAGAGAAAATCACTTTCCTTTGAAAGTGCCTTAAGCGACTCACAAGCATTCACAAAAAACTCACATCCGTTTCTCTGAAAGAGAAGCAGTCTGTTCCAAAACTTCAGTTCACTGTGCGTAGTGAATGGAGTGTTTCTTCACATTCTAATTGCTGTAGTTTCAGAGAAAAATGCTTTCCTTGAAAGTGCCTTAAGCTACTTACAAGCATTCACAAGAAACTCACATGCATTTTTCTGAAAGAGAAGCAGGCTGTTGCAACACTTCCATTCACTGTGCGAAGTGAATGGAGTATTGCTTCACTTTCTAAATGCGGTCCTTTCAGAGAAAATCACTTTCCTTTGAAAGTGCCTAAAGCTACTTACAAGCATTCAACAGAAATTCACATGCGTTTCTCTGAAAGAGAAGCAGTCTGTTACAACACTTCAATTCACTGTGCGAAGTGAATGGAGTGTTGCTTCACTTTCTAAATGCGGTCCTTTCAGAGAAAATAAAATTCCTTTGAAAGTGCCTTAAGCGACTCACAAGCACTCACAAAAAACTCACATCCGTTTCTCTGAAAGAGAAGCAGTCTGTTCCAACACTTCAATTCACTGTGCCTAGTGAATGGAGTGTTTCTTCACATTCTAATTGCTGTAGTTTCAGAGAAAATCACTTTCCTTTGAAAGCGCCTTAAGCTACTTTCAAGCATTCACAAAAAATTCACATGCATTTTTCTGAAAGAGAAGCAGGCTGTTCCAACACTTCAATTCACTGTGCGAAGTGAATGGAGTATTGCCTCACTTTGTAAATGCTGTCCTTTCAGAGAAAATCACTTTTCTTTGAAAGTGCCTAAAGCTACTTACAAGCATTCAGCAGAAATTCACATGCGTTTCTCTGAAAGAGAAGCAGTCTGTTCCAACACTTTAATTCACTGTGCGAAGTGAATGGAGTGTTGCTTCACTTTCTAAATGCTGTCCTTTCAGAGAAAATCACTTTCTTTGAATGTTCCTTAAGCTACTTACAAGCATTCACAAGAAACTCACATGCATTTTTCTGAAAGAGAAGCAGTCTGTTGCAACACTTCAATTCACTGTGAAGTGAATGGAGTGTTGCTTCACTTTCTAAATGCTATCCTTTTAGAGAAAAACACTCTATTTTGAAACTGCCTTAAGCTACTTTCAAGCATTCACAAGAAACTCACATCTGCTTCTCTGAAAGAGAAGCAAACTTTTCCAACACTTCAATTCACTGTGCGAAGTGAATGGAGTGTTGCTTCACTTTCGAAATGCTCTCCTTTCAGAGAAAATCACTTTCCTTTGAAAGTGCCTTAAGCTACTTACAAGCATTCAGCAGAAATTCACATGCGTTTCTCTGTAAGAGAAGCAGTCTGTTCCAACACTTCAATTCACTGTGCGAAGTGAATGGAGTGTTGCTTAATTTTTTAAATGCTGTCCTTTCAGAGAAAATCACTTTCCTTTTAAAGTGCCTTAAGCTACTTGCAAGTATTCACAAGAAACTCACATGCATTTCTCTGAAAGAGAAGCAGTCTGTAGCAACACTTCAATACACTGTGCGAAGTCAATGGAGTGTTGCTTCACTTTCTAAATGCTCTTCTTTTAGAGAAAATCACTTTCCTTTGAAAGTGCCTTAAGCTACTTACAAGCATTCAACAGAAATTCACATGCGTTTCTCTGAAAGAGAAGCAGTCTGTTGCAACACTTCAATTCACTGTGCGAAGTGAATGGAGTGTTGCTTCACTTTCTAAATGCTGTCCTTTCAGAGAAAATCACTCTCTTTTGAAACTGCCTTAAGCTACTTTCAAGCATTCACAAGAAACTCACATCTCTTTCTCTGAAAGAGAAGCAGTCTGTTCCAACACTTCAGATCACTGTGCGTAGTGAATGGAGTGTTTCTTCACATTCTAATTGCTGTAGTTTCAGAGAAAATCACTTTCCTTTGAAAGTGCCTTAAGCTACTTACAAGCATTCAGCAGAAATTCACATGCGTTTCTCTGAAAGAGAAGCAGTCTGTTCCAACACTTCAATTCACTGTGCGAAGTGAATGGAGTGTTGCTTCACTTTCTAAATGCTGTCCTTTCAGAGAAAATCACTTTCCTTTGAAAGTGCCTTAAGCTACTTACAAGCATTCACATAAACTCACATCTTTTTCTCTGAAAGAGAAGCAATCTGTTCCAACACTTCAATACACTCTGCGAAGTGAATGGAGTGTTGCTTCACTTTCTAAATGCTGTCCCTTCAGAGAAAATCACTTTCCTTTGAAAGTGCCTTAAGCTACTTACAAGCATTTAACAGACATTCACATGTGTTTCTCTGAAAGAGAAGCAGTCTGTTAAAACACTTCAATACACTGTACAAAGTGACGGGAGTGTTGCCTCACTTTGTAAATGCTGTCCTTTCAGAGAAAATTACTTTCCTTTGAAAGTCCCTTAAGCTACTTACAAGCATTCAGCAGAAATTCACATGTGTTTCTCTGAAAGAGAAGCAGTCTGTTCCAACACTTCAATTAACTGTGCGAAGTGAATGGAGTGTTGCTTCACTTTCTCAATGCTGTCCTTTCAGATAAAATCACTTTCCTTTGAAACTGCCTTAAACTACTTACAAGCATTCACAAGAAATTCACATGCGTTTCTCTGAAAGGGAAGCAGTCTGTACCAACACTTCAATTCACTGCGAAGTGAATGGAGTGTTGCTTCACTTTCTAAATGCTATCCATTTAGCGAAAATCACTCTCTTTTGAAACTGCCTTAAGCTACTTACAAGCATTCACAAGAAACTCACATCTGTTTCTCTGAAAGAGAAGCAAACTTTTCCAACACTTCAATTCACTGTGCGAAGTGAATGGAGTGTTGTTTCACTTTCTAAATGCTGTCCTTTTAGAGAAAATCACTCTCTTTTGAAACTGCCTTAAGCTACTTACAAGAATTCACAAGAAACTCACATCTGTTTCTCTGAAAGAGAAGGAGTCTGTTCCAACACTTCAATTCACTGTGAAGTGAATGGAGTGTTGCTTCACTTTCTAAATGCTATCGTTTTAGAGAAAATCACTCTATTTTGAAACTGCCTTAAGCTACTTACAAGCATTCACAAGAAACTCACATCTGTTTCTCTGAAAGAGAAGCAGACTGTTCCAACACTTCAATTCACTGTGCGAAGTGAATGGAGTGTTGCTTCACTTTCTAAATGCGGTCCTTTCAGAGAAAATCACTTTCCTTTGAAAGTGCCTTAAGCGACCCTCAAGCATTCAGCAGAAATTCACACGCGTTTCTCTGAAAGAGAAGCAGTCTGTTCCAACACTTCAATTCACTGTGTGTAGTGAATGGAGTGTTTCTTCACATTCTAATTGCTGTAGTTTCAGAGAAAATCACTTTCCGTTGAAAGTGCCTTAAGCTACTTACAAGCATTCAACAGAAATTCACATGCGTTTCTCGGAAAGAGAAGCAGTCTGTTCCAACACTTCAATTCACTGTGCGAAGTGAATGGAGTGTTGCTTCACTTTCTAAATGCTCTCCTTTCAGAGAAAATCACTTTCCTTTGAAAGTGCCTTAAGCTACTTACAAGCATACAGAAGAAACTCACATACATTTTTCTGAAAGAGAAGGAGTCTGTTAGAACACTTCAATTCACTGTGAAGTGAATGGAGTGTTGCTTCACTTTCTAAATGCTATCCTTTTAGAGAAAATCACTCTATTTTGAAACTGCCTTAAGCTACTTACAAGCATTCACAAGAAACTCACATCTGTTTCTCTGAAAGAGAAGCAGTCTGTTCCAACACTTCAATTCACTGTGCGAAGTGAATGGAGTGTTGCTTCACTTTCTAAATGCTGTCCTTTCAGAGAACATCACTTTCCTTTGAAAGTGCCTTAAGCTACTTACAAGCATTTAACAGACATTCACATGCGTTTCTCTGAAAGAGAAGCAGTCTGTTCCAACACTACAATTCACTGTGCGAAGTGAATGGAGTCTTGCATCACTTTCTAAATGCTGTCCTTTCAGAGAAAAACACTTTCCTTTGAAAGTGCCTTAAGCTACTTACAAGCATTCACATAAACTCACATCTTTTTCTCTGAAAGAGAAGCAGTCTGTTCCAACACTTCAATACACTGTGCGAAGTGAATGGAGTGTTGCTTCACTTTCTAAATGCTGTCCTTTCAGAGATAATCACTTTCATTTTAAAGTGCCTTAAGCTACTTACAAGCATTCACAAAAAACTCACATCCGTTTCTCTGAAAGAGAAGCAGTCTGTTTCAACACTTCAATTCACTGCGCGTAGTGAGTGGCGTGTTGCTTCATTTTCTAAATGCTGTCCTTTCAGAGAAAATCACTTTCCTTTGAAAGTGCCTTAAGCTACTTATAAGAATTCGTAAGAAATTCACATGCGTTTCTCTGAAAGAGAAGCAGTCTGTTCCAACACTTCAATTCACTGCGAAGTGAATGGAGTGTTGCTTCACTTTCTAAATGCTATCCATTTAGAGATAATCACTCTCTTTTGAAACTGCCTTAAGCTACTTACAAGCATTCACAAGAAACTCACATCTGTTTCTCTGAAAGAGAAGCAAACTTTTCCAACACTTCAATTCACTGTGCGAAGTGAATGGAGTGTTGCTTCACTTTCTAAATGCTATCCATTTAGAGAAAATCACTCTCTTTTGAAACTGCCTTAAGCTACTTACAAGAATTCACAAGAAACTCACATCTGCGTCTCTGAAAGAGAAGCAGTCTGTTCCAACACTTCAATTCACTGTGAAGTGAATGGAGTGTTGCTTCACTTTCTAAATGCTATCGTTTTAGAGAAAATCACTCTATTTTGAAACTGCCTTAAGCTACTTACAAGCATTCACAAGAAACTCACATGCATTTTTCTGAAAGAGAAGCAGGCTGTTCCAACACTTCAATTCACTGTGCGAAGTGAATGGAGTGTTGCCTCAATTTGTAAATGCTGTCCTTTCAGAGAAAATCACTTTCCTTTGAATGTGCCTTAAGCTACTTACATGCATTCAGCAGAAATTCACATGCGTTTCTCTGAAAGAGAAGCAGTCTGTTCCAACACTTTAGTTCACTGTGCGAAGTGAATGGAGTGTTGCTTCACTTTCTAAATGCTGTCCTTTCAGAGAAAATCACTTTCCTTTGAAAGTGCCTTAAGCTACTTACAAGCATTCACATAAACTCACCTCTTTTTCTCTGAAAGAGAAGCAGTCTGTTCAAAACTTTTATACTGTACGAAGTGAATGGAGTGTTGCTTCACTTTCTAAATGCTGTCCTTTCAGAGAAAATCACTTTTCTTTGAACGTGCCTTAAGCTACTTACAAGCATTCACAAAAAACTCACATCCGTTTCTCTGAAAGAGAAGCAGTCTGTTTCAAGACTTCAATTCACTGCGCGTAGTGAATGGCGTGTTGCTTCATTTTCTAAATGCTGTCCTTTCAGAGAAAATCACTTTCCTTTTAAAGTGCCTTAAGCTACTTACAAGCATTCACAAGAAACTCACATGCATTTTTCTGAAAGAGAAGCAGTCTGTTCCAACACTTCAATTCACTGTGTGAAGTGAATGGAGTGTTGCTTCACTTTCTAAATGCTGTGCTTTCAGAGAAAATCACTCTCTCTTGATACTGCCTTAAGCTACTTACAAGCATTCACAAGAATCTCACATCTGTTTCTCTCAAAAAGAACCAGTCTGTTCCAACACTTCAATTCACTATGCGAAGTGAATGGAGTGTTGCTTCACTTTCTAAATGCTGTCCTTTCAGAGAAAATCACTTTCCTTTGAAATTTCCTTAAGCTACTTACAAGCATTCAACAGAAATTCACATGCGTTTCTCTGAAAGAGAAGCAGTGTGTTCCAACACTTCAATTCACTGTGCGAAGTGAATGGAGTATTGCTTCACTTTCTAAATGCGGTCCTTTCAGAGAAAATCACTTACCTTTGAAAGTGCCTTAAGCGACTCACAAGCATTCACAAAAAACTCACATCCGTTTCTCTGAAAGAGAAGCAGTCTGTTCCAACATTTCAGCTCACTGTGCGTAGTGAATGGAGTGTTTCTTCACATTCTAATTGCTGTAGTTTCAGAGAAAAATACTTTCCTTTGAAAGTGCCTTAAGCTACTTACAAGCATTCACAAGAAACTCACATGCATTTTTCTGAAAGAGAAGCAGGCTGTTCCAACACTTCCATTCACTGTGCGAAGTGAATGGAGTATTGCTTCACTTTCTAAATGCGGTCCTTTCAGAGAAAATCACTTTCCTTTGAAAGTGCCTAAAGCTACTTACAAGCATTCAACAGAAATTCACATGCGTTTCTCTGAAAGAGAAGCAGTCTGTTACAACACTTCAATTCACTGTGCGAAGTGAATGGAGTGTTGCTTCACTTTCTAAATGCGGTCCTTTCAGAGAAAATAAAATTCCTTTGAAAGTGCCTTAAGCGACTCACAAGCACTCACAAAAAACTCACAACCATTTCTCTGAAAGAGAAGCAGTCTGTTCCAACACTTCAATTCACTGTGCCTAGTGAATGGAGTGTTTCTTCACATTCTAATTGCTGTAGTTTCAGAGAAAATCACTTTCCTTTGAAAGTGCCTTAAGCTACATTCAAGCATTCACAAGAAATTCACATGCATTTTTCTGAAAGAGAAGCAGGCTGTTCCAACACTTCAATTCACTGTGCGAAGTGAATGGAGTATTGCCTCACTTTGTAAATGCTGTCCTTTCAGAGAAAATCACTTTTTTTGAAAGTGCCTAAAGCTACTTACAAGCATTCAGCAGAAATTCACATGCGTTTCTCTGAAAGAGAAGCAGTCTGTTCCAACACTTCAATTCACTGTGCGAAGTGAATGGAGTGTTGCTTCACTTTCTAAATGCTGTCCTTTCAGAGAAAATCACTTTCCTTTGAATGTTCCTTAAGCTACTTACAAGCATTCACAAGAAACTCACAAGCATTTTTCTGAAAGAGAATCAGTCTGTTCCAACACTTCAATTCACTGTGCGAAGTGAATGGAGTGTTGCTTCACTTTCGAAATGCTCTCCTTTCAGAGAAAATCACTTTCCTTTGAAAGTGCCTTAAGCTACTTACAAGCATTCAGCAGAAATTCACATGCGTTTCTCTGTAAGAGAAGCAGTCTGTTCCAACACTTCAATTCACTGTGCGAAGTGAATGGAGTGTTGCTTAATTTTTTAAATGCTGTCCTTTCAGAGAAAACCACTTTCTTTTTAAAGTGCCTTAAGCTACTTGCAAGTATTCACAAGAAACTCACATGCATTTCTCTGAAAGAGAAGCAGTCTGTAGCAACACTTCAATACACTGTGCGAAGTCAATGGAGTGTTGCTTCACTTTCTAAATGCTCTTCTTTTAGAGAAAATCACTTTCCTTTGAAAGTGCCTTAAGCTACTTACAAGCATTCAACAGAAATTCACATGCGTTTCTCTGAAAGAGAAGCAGTCTGTTGCAACACTTCAATTCACTGTGCGAAGTGAATGGAGTGTTGCTTCACTTTCTAAATGCTGTCCTTTCAGAGAAAATCACTCTCTTTTGAAACTGCCTTAAGCTACTTTCAAGCATTCACAAGAAACTCACATCTCTTTCTCTGAAAGAGAAGCAGTCTGTTCCAACACTTCAGATCACTGTGCGAAGTGAATGGAGTGTTGCCTCAATTTGTAAATGCTGTCCTTTCAGAGAAAATCACTTTCCTTTGAAAGTGCCTTAAGCTACTTACAAGCATTCAGCAGAAATTCACATGTGTTTCTCTGAAAGAGAAGCAGTCTGTTCCAACACTTCAATTCACTGTGCGAAGTGAATGGAGTGTTGCTTCACTTTCTCAATGCTGTCCTTTCAGATAAAATCACTTTCTTTTGAAACTGCCTTAAGCTACTTACAAGCATTCACAAGAAATTCACATGCGTTTTTCTGAAAGAGAAGCAGTCTGTACCAACACTTCAATTCACTGCGAAGTGAATGGAGTGTTGCTTCACTTTCTAAATGCTATTCATTTAGAGAAAATCACTCTCTTTTGAAACTGCCTTAAGCTACTTACAAGCATTCACAAGAAACTCACATCTGTTTCTCTGAAAGAGAAGCAGTCTGTTCCAACACTTCAATTCACTGTGCGAAGTGAATGGAGTGTTGCTTCACTTTCTCAATGCTGTCCTTTCAGATAAAATCACTTTTATTTGAAAGTGCCTTAAGCTACTTACAAGCATTCACAAAAAGCTCACATCCGTTTCTCTGAAAGAGAAGCAGTCTGTTTCAAGACTTCAATTCACTGCGCATAGTGAATGGCGTGTTGCTTCATTTTCTAAATGCTGTCCTTTCAGAGAAAATCACTTTCCTTTGAAAGTGCCTTAAGCTACTTACAAGCATTCACAAGAAACTCACATACATTTTTCTGAAAGAGAAGCAGTCTGTTCCAACACTTCAATTCACTGTGTGAAGTGAAAGGAGTGTTGCCTCATTTTGTAAATGCTGTCCTTTCAGAGAAAATCACTTTCCTTTGAAAGTGCCTTAAGCTACATACAAGCATTCACAAAAAAAAATCACATCCGTTTCTCTGAAAGAGAAGCAGTCTGTTTCAACACTTCAATTCACTGCGCATAGTAAAGGGCATGTTGCTTCACTTTCTAAATGCTGTCCTTTCAGAGAAAATCACTTTCCTTTGAAAGTGCCTTAAGCTACATACAAGCATTCACAAGAAACTCACATGCATTTTTCTGAAAGAGAAGCAGTCTGTTCCAACACTTCAATTCACTGTGCGAAGTGAATGGAGTGTTGCTTCACTTTCTAAATGCTGTCCTTTCAGAGAAATTCACTTTCCTTTGAAAGTGCCTTAAGCTACTTACAAGCATTCATAGAAAACTCACATCCGTTTCTCTGAAAGAGAAGCAGTCTGTTCCAACACTTCCATTCACTGTACGTAGTGAATGGAGTGTTCCTTCACATTCTAATTGCTGTAGTTTCAGAGAAAATCACTTTCCTTTGAAAGTGCCTTAAGCTACTTACAAGCATTCACAAGAAACTCACATGCAATTTTCTGAAAGAGAAACAGTCTGTTCCAACACTTCAATTCACTGTGCGTAGTGAATGGAGTGTTGCTTCACTTTCTAAATCCTGTCCTTTCTGAGAAAATCACTTTCCTTTGAAAGTGCCTTAAGCTACTTACAAGCATTCACAGAAAACACACATCTGTTTCTCTGAAAGAGAAGCAGTCTGTTCCAACACTTCCATTCACTGTGCGTAGTGAATGGAGTGTTCCTTCACGTTCTAATTGCTGTAGTTTCAGAGAAAATCACTTTCCTTTGAAAGTGCCTTAAGCTACTTACAAGCATTCACAAGAAACTCACATCTGTTTCTCTGAAAGAGAAGTAGTCTGTTCCAACACTTCAATTCACTGTGCGAAGTGAATGGAGTGTTGCTTCACTTTCTAAATGCTTTTCTTTTAGAGAAAATCACTCTCTTTTTAAACTGCCTTAAGCTACATACAAGCATTCACAAGAAACTCACATCTGTTTCTCTGAAAGAGAAGCAGTCTGTTCCAACACTTCAATTCACTGTGCGAAGTGAATGGAGTGTTGCTTCGCTTTCTAAATGCTCTCCATTTAGAGTAAATCACTCTCTTTTGAAACTGCCTTAAGCTTCTTATAAGCATTCACAAGAAACTCACATCTGTTTCTCTGAAAGAGAAGCAGTCTGTTCCAACACTTCAATTCACTGTGCGAAGTGAATGGAGTGTTGCTTCACTTTCTTAATGCTGTCTTTTCAGAGAAAATCACTTTCCTTTGAAAGTGCCTTAAGCTACTTACAAGCATTTAACAGACATTCACATGCATTTTTCTGAAAGAGAAGCAGTCTGTTTCAACACTTCAATCCACTGTGCGAAGTGAATGGAGTGTTGCTTCACTTTCTAAATTCGGTCCTTTCAGAGAAAATCACTTTCCTTTGAAAGTGCCTTGAGCGACTCACAAGCATTCACAAAAAACTCACATCCGTTTCTCTGAAAAAGAAGCAGTCTGTTCCAACACTTCAATTCACTGTGCGTAGTGAATGGAGTGTTTCTTCATATTCTAATTGCTGTCCTTTCAGAGAAAATCACTTTTCTTTGAAAGTGCCTTAAGCTACTTACAAGCATTCACAAGAAACTCACATGCATTTTTCTGAAAGAGAAGCAGGCTGTTCAAACAATTCAATTCACTGTGGTAAGTGAATGGAGTGTTGCCTCACTTTGTAAATGCTGTCCTTGCAGAGAAAATCACTTTTCTTTGAAAGTGCCTTAAGCTACTTACAAGCATTCAGCAGAAATTCACATGCGTTTCTCTGAAAGAGAAGCAGTCTGTTCCAACACTTCAATTCACTATGCGAAGTGAATGGAGTGTTACTTCACTTTCTAAATGCTGTCCTTTCAGAGAAAATCACTTTCCTTTGAAAGTGCCTTAAGCTACTTACAAGCATTCACATAAACTCACATCTTTTTCTCTGAAAGAGACGCAGTCTGTTCCAACACTTCAATACACTGTGCGAAATGAATGGAGTGTTCCTTCACTTTCTAAATGCTCTTCTTTTAGAGAAAATCACTCTCTTTTGAAACTGCCTTAAGCTACTTACAAGCATTCACAAGAAACTCACATCTGTTTCTCTGAAAGAGAAGCAGTCTGTTCCAACACTTCAATTCACTGTGCGAAGTGAATGGAGTGTTGCTTCACTTTCTAAATGCTGTCCTTTCAGAGAAAATCACTTTCCTTTGAAATTTCTTTAAGCTTCTTATAAGCATTCAACAGAAATTCACATGCGTTTCTCTGAAAGAGAAGCAGTCTGTTGCAACACTTCAATTCACTGTGCGAAGTGAATGGAGTGTTGCTTCACTTTCTAAATGCTGTCCTTTCAGAGAAAATCACTTTCCTTTGAAAGTGCCTTAAGCTACTTACAAGCATTCACATAAACTCACATCTTTTTCTCTGAAAGAGAAGCAGTCTGTTCCAACACTTCAATACACTGTGCGAAGTGAATGGAGTGTTGCTTCACTTTCTAAATGCTCTTCTTTTAGAGAAAATCACTCTCTTTTGAAATTGCCTTAAGCTACTTACAAGCATTCACAAGAAACTCACATCTGTTTCTCTGAAAGAGAAGCAGTCTGTTCCAACACTTCAATTCACTGTGCAAAGTGAATGGAGTGTTGCTTCACTTTCTAAATGCTGTCCTTTCAGAGAAAATCACTTTCCTTTGAAATTGCCTTAAGCTACTTAGAAGCATTTAACAGACATTCACATGCATTTCTGTGAAAGAGAAGCAGTCTGTTCCAACACTTCAATTCACTGTGTGAAGTGAATGGAGTGTTGCTTCACTTTCTAAATGCTGTCCTTTCAGAGAAAATCACTCTCTCTTGCAACTGCCTTAAGCTACTTACAAGCATTCACAAGAATCTCACACCTGTTTCTCTGAAATAGAAGCAGTCTGTTCCAACACTTCAATTCACTATGCGAAGTGAATGTAGCGTTGTTTCACTTTCTAAATGCTGTCCTTTCAGAGAAAATCACTTTCCTTTGAAAGTGCCTTAAGCTACATACAAGCATTCACAAAAAAAATCACATCCGTTTCTCTGAAAGAGAAGCAGTCTGTTTCAACACTTCAATTCACTGCGCGTAGTAAAGGGCATGTTGCTTCACTTTCTAAATGCTGTCCTATCAGAGAAAATCACTTTCCTTTGAAAGTGCCTTAAGCTACTTACAAAAATTCACAAAAAACTCACATCCGTTTCTCTGAAAGAGAAGTAGTCTGTTCCAACACTTCAATTCACTGTGCGTAGTGAATGGAGTGTTGCTTCACTTTCTAAATTCTGTCCTTTCAGAGAAAAACACTCTCTTCTGAATCTACCTTAAGCTACTTACAAGCATTCACAAGAAACACATCTGCTTCTCTGAAACAGAAGCAGTCTGCTCCAACACTTCAATTTACTGTGCGAAGTGAATGGAGTGATGCTTCACTTTTTAAATGCTCTCATTTCAGAGAAAATCACTTTCCTTTGAAAGTGCCTTAAGCTACTTACAAGCATTCAACAGAAATTCACATGTGTTTCTCTGAAAGAGAAGCAGTCTGTTGCAACACTTCAATTCACTGTGCGAAGTGAATGGAGTGTTGCTTCACTTTCTAAATGCTGTCCTTTCAGAGAAAATCACTTTCCTTTGAAAGTACCCTAAGCTACTTACAAGCATTCACAAGAAACTCACATGCATTTCTGTGAAAGAGAAGCAGTTTGTTCCAACACTTCAATTCACTGTGCATAGTGAATGGAGTGTTCCTTCACATTCTAATTGCGGTATTTTCAGAGAAAATCACTTTCCTTTGAAAGTGCCTTAAGCTACTTACAAGTATTCACAAGAAACTCACATGCATTTCTGTGAAAGAGAAGCAGTCTGTTCCAACACTTCAATTCACTGTGCGAAGTGAATGGAGTGTTGCTTCACTTTCTAAATGCTGTCATTTCAGAGAAAATCACTCTCTTTTGAAACTACCTTAAGCTACTTACAAGCATTCACAAGAAACTCACATGCATGTCTGTGAAAGAGAAGCAGTCTGTTCCAACACTTCAATTCACTGTGTGAAGTGAATGGAGTGTTGCTTCACTTTCTAAATGCTGTCCTTTTAGAGAAAATCACTCTCTCTTGCAACTGCCTTAAGCTACTTACAAGCATTCAACAGAAATTCACATGTGTTTCTCTGAAAGAGAAGCAGTCTGTTCCAACACTTCAATACACTGTGCGGAGGGAATGGAGTGTTGCTTCACTTTCTAAATGCTCTTCTTTTAGAGAAAATCACTCTCTTTTGAAATTGCCTTAAGCTACTTACAAGCATTCACAAGAAACTCACATCTGTTTCTCTGAAAGAGAAGCAGTCTGTTCCAACACTTCAATTCACTGTGCAAAGTGAATGGAGTGTTGCTTCACTTTCTAAATGCTGTCCTTTCAGAGAAAATCACTTTCCTTTGAAATTGCCTTAAGCCACTTAGAAGCATTTAACAGACATTCACATGCATTTCTGTGAAAGAGAAGCAGTCTGTTCCAACACTTCAATTCACTGTGTGAAGTGAATGGAGTGTTGCTTCACTTTCTAAATGCTGTCCTTTCAGAGAAAATCACTCTCTCTTGCAACTGCCTTAAGCTACTTACAAGCATTCACAAGAATCTCACACCTGTTTCTCTGAAATAGAAGCAGTCTGTTCCAACACTTCAATTCACTATGCGAAGTGAATGTAGCGTTGTTTCACTTTCTAAATGCTGTCCTTTCAGAGAAAATCACTTTCCTTTGAAAGTGCCTTAAGCTACATACAAGCATTCACAAAAAAAATCACATCCGTTTCTCTGAAAGAGAAGCAGTCTGTTTCAACACTTCAATTCACTGCGCGTAGTATAGGGCATGTTGCTTCACTTTCTAAATGCTGTCCTATCAGAGAAAATCACTTTCCTTTGAAAGTGCCTTAAGCTACTTACAAAAATTCACAAAAAACTCACATCCGTTTCTCTGAAAGAGAAGTAGTCTGTTCCAACACTTCAATTCACTGTGCGTAGTGAATGGAGTGTTGCTTCACTTTCTAAATTCTGTCCTTTCAGAGAAAAACACTCTCTTCTGAATCTACCTTAAGCTACTTACAAGCATTCACAAGAAACACATCTGCTTCTCTGAAACAGAAGCAGTCTGTTCCAACACTTCAATTTACTGTGCGAAGTGAATGGAGTGATGCTTCACTTTTTAAATGCTCTCATTTCAGAGAAAATCACTTTCCTTTGAAAGTGCCTTAAGCTACTTACAAGCATTCAACAGAAATTCACATGTGTTTCTCTGAAAGAGAAGCAGTCTGTTGCAACACTTCAATTCACTGTGCGAAGTGAATGGAGTGTTGCTTCACTTTCTAAATGCTGTCCTTTCAGAGAAAATCACTTTCCTTTGAAAGTACCCTAAGCTACTTGCAAGCATTCACAAGAAACTCACATGCATTTCTGTGAAAGAGAAGCAGTGTGTTCCAACACTTCAATTCACTGTGCATAGTGAATGGAGTGTTCCTTCACATTCTAATTGCGGTATTTTCAGAGAAACTCACTTTCCTTTGAAAGTGCCTTAAGCTACTTACAAGTATTCACAAGAAACTCACATGCATTTCTGTGAAAGAGAAGCAGTCTGTTCCAACACTTCAATTCACTGTGCGAAGTGAATGGAGTGTTGCTTCACTTTCTAAATGCTGTCATTTCAGAGAAAATCACTCTCTTTTGAAACTACCTTAAGCTACTTACAAGCATTCACAAGAAACTCACATGCATGTCTGTGAAAGAGAAGCAGTCTGTTCCAACACTTCAATTCACTGTGTGAAGTGAATGGAGTGTTGCTTCACTTTCTAAATGCTGTCCTTTTAGAGAAAATCACTCTCTCTTGCAACTGCCTTAAGCTACTTACAAGCATTCACAAGAATCTCACACCTGTTTCTCTGAAATAGAAGCAGTCTGTTCCAACACTTCAATTCACTGTGCGAAGTGAATGTAGCGTTGTTTCACTTTCTAAATGCTGTCCTTTCAGAGAAAATCACTTTCCTTTGAAAGTACCTTAAGCTCCATACAAGCATTCACAAAAAAAATCACATCCGTTTCTCTGAAAGAGAAGCAGTCTGTTTCAACACTTCAATTCACTGCGCGTAGTAAAGGGCATGTTGCTTCACTTTCTAAAGGCTGTCCTTTCAGAGAAAATCACTTTCCTTTGAAAGTGCCTTAAGCTACTTACAAAAATTCACAAAAAACTCACATCCGCTTCTCTGAAAGAGAAGTAGTCTGTTCCAACACTTCAATTCACTGTGCGTAGTGAATGGAGTGTTGCTTCACTTTCTAAATTCTGTCCTTTCAGAGAAAAACACTCTTTTCTGAATCTACCTTAAGCTACTTACAAGCATTCACAAGAAACACATCTGCTTCTCTGAAAGAGAAGCAGTCTGTTCCAACACTTCAATTTACTGTGCGAAGTGAATGGAGTGTTGCTTCACTTTTTAAATGGTCTCGTTTCAGAGAAAATCACTTTCCTTTGAAAGTGCCTTAAGCTACTTACAAGCATTCAACAGAAATTCACATGTGTTTCTCTGAAAGAGAAGCAGTCTGTTGTAACACTTCAATTCACTGTGCGAAGTGAATGGAGTGTTGCTTCACTTTCTAAATGCTGTCCTTTCAGAGAAAATCACTTTCCTTTGAAAGTGCCTTAAGCTACTTACGAGTATTCACAAGAAACTCACATGCATTTCTGTGAAAGAGAAGCAGTCTGTTCCAACACTTCAATTCACTGTGCGAAGTGAATGGAGTGTTGCTTCACTTTCTAAATGCTGTCCTTTCAGAGAAAATCACTCTCTTTTGAAATTACCTTCAGCTACTTACAAGCATTCACAAGAAACACATCTGTTTCTCTGAAAGAGAAGCAGTCTGTTCCAACACTTCAATTCACTGTGCGAAGTGAATGGGGTGTTGCTTCACTTTCTAAATGCTCTCCTTTCAGAGAAAATCACTTTCTTTTGAAAGTGCCTTAAGCTTATTACAAGCATTCAACAGAAATTCACATGCGTTTCTCTGAAAGAGAAGCAGTCTGTTGCAACACTTCAATTCACTGTGCGAAGTGAATGGAGTGTTGCTTCACTTTCTAAATGCTGTCCTTTCAGAGAAAATCACTTTCCTTTAAAAGTGCCTTAAGCTACTTACAAGCATTCACAAGAAACTAACATGCATGTCTGTGAAAGAGAAGCAGTCTGTTCCAACACTTCAATTCACTGTGTGAAGTGAATGGAGTGTTGTTTCACTTTCTAAATGCTGTCTTTCAGAGAAAATCACTCTCTCTTGAAACTGCCTTAAGCTACTTACAAGCATTCACAAGAATCTCACATCTGTTTCTCTGAAAGAGAAGCAGTCTGTTCCAACACTTCAATTCACTGTGCGAAGTGAATGGAGTGTTGCTTCACTTTCTAAATGCTGTCCTTTCAGAGACAATCACTTTCCTTTGAAAGTGCCTTAAGCTACTTACAAGCATTTAACAGACATTCACATTCGTTTCTGTGAAAGAGAAGCAGTCTGTTCCAACACTTCAATTCACTGTGCGAAGTGAATGGAGTGTTGCTTCACTTTCTAAATGCTGTCCTTTCAGAGAAAATCACTCTCTTTTGAAACTACCTTAAGCTACTTACAAGCATTCACAAGAAACACATCTGTTTCTCTGAAAGAGAAGCAGTCTGTTCCAACACTTCAATTCACTGTGCGAAGTGAATGGAGTGTTGCTTCACTTTCTAAATGCTCTCGTTTCACAGAAAATCACTTTCCTTTGAAAGTGCCTTAAGCTATTTACAAGCATTCACAAGAAACTCACATGCATTTCTGTGAAAGAGAAGCAGTCTTTTCCAACACTTCAATTCACTGTGCGTAGTGAATGGAGTGTTTCTTCACATTCTAATTGCTGTAGTTTCAGAGAAAATCACTTTCATTTGAAAGTGCCTTAAGCTACTTACAAGCATTCACAAGAAACTCACATGCATATTTCTGAAAGAGAAGCAGGTAGTTCCAACACTTCAATTCACTGTGGGAAGTGAAAGGAGTGTTGCTTCACTTTCTAAATGCTCTCCTTTCAGAGAAAATCACTTTCCTTTGAAAGTGCCTTAAGCTAATTACAAGCATTCAACAGAAATTCACATGCGTTTCTCTGAAAGAGAAGCAGTCTGTTGCAACATTTCAATTCACTGTGCGAATTGAATGGAGTGTTGCTTCACTTTCTAAATGCTGTCCTTTCAGAGAAAATCACTTTCCTTTGAAAGTGCCTTAAGCTACTTACAAGCATTCACAAGAAACTCACATGCATGTCTGTGAAAGAGAAGCAGTCTGTTCCAACACTTCAATTCACTGTGCGAAATGAATGGAGTGTTGCTTCACTTTCTTAATGCTGTCCTTTCAGAGAAAATCAGTTTCCTTTGAAAGTGCCTCAAGCTACTTACAAGCATTTAACAGACATTCATATGCGTTTCTCTGAAAGAGAAGCAGTCTGTTCCAACACTTCAATTCATTGTGTGAAGTGAATGGAGTGTTGCTTCACTTTCTAAATGCTGTCCTTTCAGAGAAAATAACTTTTCTTTGAAAGTGCCTTAAGCTACTGACAAGCATTCACAAGAAACTCACATGCATTTTTCTGAAAGAGAAAGAGTCTGTTCCAACACTTCCATTCACTGTGCGAAGTGAATGGAGTGTTGCTTCAATTTCTAAATGCGGTACTTTCAGAGAAAATCACTTTCCTCTGAAAGTGCCTTAAGCGACTCACAAGCATTCACAAAAAACTCACATCCGTTTCTCTGAAAAAGAAGCAGTCTGTTCCAACACTTCAATTCACTGTGCGTAGTGAATGGAGTGTTTCTTCACATTCTAATTGCTGTAGTTTCAGAGAAAATCACTTTCCTTTGAAAGTGCCTTAAGCTACTTACAAGCATTCACATAAACTCACATCTTTTTCTCTGAAAGAGAAGCAGTCTGTTCCAACACTTCAATACACTGTGCGAAGTGAATGGAGTGTTGCTTCACTTTCTAAATGCTCTTCTTTTAGAGAAAATCACTCTCTTTTGAAACTGCCTTAAGCTACTTACAAGCATTCACAGGAATCTCACATCTGTTTCTCTGAAAGAGAAGCAGTCTGTTCCAACACTTCAATTCACTGTGCAAAGTGAATGGAGTGTTGCTTCACTTTCTAAATGCTGTCCTTTCAGAGAAAATCACTCTCTTTTGAAATTACCTTCAGCTACTTACAAGCATTCACAAGAAACACATCTGTTTCTCTGAAAGAGAAGCAGTCTGTTCCAACACTTCAATTCACTGTGCGAAGTGAATGGGGTGTTGCTTCACTTTCTAAATGCTCTCCTTTCAGAGAAAATCACTTTCTTTTGAAAGTGCCTTAAGCTTATTACAAGCATTCAACAGAAATTCACATGCGTTTCTCTGAAAGAGAAGCAGTCTGTTGCAACACTTCAATTCACTGTGCGAAGTGAATGGAGTGTTGCTTCACTTTCTAAATGCTGTCCTTTCAGAGAAAATCACTTTCCTTTAAAAGTGCCTTAAGCTACTTACAAGCATTCACAAGAAACTAACATGCATGTCTGTGAAAGAGAAGCAGTCTGTTCCAACACTTCAATTCACTGTGTGAAGTGAATGGAGTGTTGTTTCACTTTCTAAATGCTGTCTTTCAGAGAAAATCACTCTCTCTTGAAACTGCCTTAAGCTACTTACAAGCATTCACAAGAATCTCACATCTGTTTCTCTGAAAGAGAAGCAGTCTGTTTCAACACTTCAATTCACTGTGCGAAGTGAATGGAGTGTTGCTTCACTTTCTAAATGCTGTCCTTTCAGAGACAATCACTTTCCTTTGAAAGTGCCTTAAGCTACTTACAAGCATTTAACAGACATTCACATTCGTTTCTGTGAAAGAGAAGCAGTCTGTTCCAACACTTCAATTCACTGTGCGAAGTGAATGCAGTGTTGCTTCACTTTCTAAATGCTGTCCTTTCAGAGAAAATCACTCTCTTTTGAAACTACCTTAAGCTACTTACAAGCATTCACAAGAAACACATCTGTTTCTCTGAAAGAGAAGCAGTCTGTTCCAACACTTCAATTCACTGTGCGAAGTGAATGGAGTGTTGCTTCACTTTCTAAATGCTCTCCTTTCACAGAAAATCACTTTCCTTTGAAAGTGCCTTAAGCTATTTACAAGCATTCACAAGAAACTCACACGCATTTCTGTGAAAGAGAAGCAGTCTTTTCCAACACTTCAATTCACTGTGCGTAGTGAATGGAGTGTTTCTTCACATTCTAATTGCTGTAGTTTCAGAGAAAATCACTTTCATTTGAAAGTGCCTTAAGCTACTTACAATCATTCACAAGAAACTCACATGCATTTTTCTGAAAGAGAAGCAGGTAGTTCCAACACTTCAATTCACTGTGGGAAGTGAAAGGAGTGTTGCTTCACTTTCTAAATGCTCTCCTTTCAGAGAAAATCACTTTCCTTTGAAAGTGCCTTAAGCTAATTACAAGCATTCAACAGAAATTCACATGCGTTTCTCTGAAAGAGAAGCAGTCTGTTGCAACATTTCAATTCACTGTGCGAATTGAATGGAGTGTTGCTTCACTTTCTAAATGCTGTCCTTTCAGAGAAAATCACTTTCCTTTGAAAGTGCCTTAAGCTACTTACAAGCATTCACAAGAAACTCACATGCATGTCTGTGAAAGAGAAGCAGTCTGTTCCAACACTTCAATTCACTGTGCGAAATGAATGGAGTGTTGCTTCACTTTCTTAATGCTGTCCTTTCAGAGAAAATCAGTTTCCTTTGAAAGTGCCTCAAGCTACTTACAAGCATTTAACAGACATTCATATGCGTTTCTCTGAAAGAGAAGCAGTCTGTTCCAACACTTCAATTCATTGTGTGAAGTGAATGGAGTGTTGCTTCACTTTCTAAATGCTGTCCTTTCAGAGAAAATAACTTTTCTTTGAAAGTGCCTTAAGCTACTGACAAGCATTCACAAGAAACTCACATGCATTTTTCTGAAAGAGAAAGAGTCTGTTCCAACACTTCCATTCACTGTGCGAAGTGAATGGAGTGTTGCTTCAATTTCTAAATGCGGTACTTTCAGAGAAAATCACTTTCCTCTGAAAGTGCCTTAAGCGACTCACAAGCATTCACAAAAAACTCACATCCGTTTCTCTGAAAAAGAAGCAGTCTGTTCCAACACTTCAATTCACTGTGCGTAGTGAATGGAGTGTTTCTTCACATTCTAATTGCTGTAGTTTCAGAGAAAATCACTTTCCTTTGAAAGTGCCTTAAGCTACTTACAAGCATTCACATAAACTCACATCTTTTTCTCTGAAAGAGAAGCAGTCTGTTCCAACACTTCAATACACTGTGCGAAGTGAATGGAGTGTTGCTTCACTTTCTAAATGCTCTTCTTTTAGAGAAAATCACTCTCTTTTGAAACTGCCTTAAGCTACTTACAAGCATTCACAAGAAACTCACATCTGTTTCTCTGAAAGAGAAGCAGTCTGTTCCAACACTTCAATTCACTGTGCAAAGTGAATGGAGTGTTGCTTCACTTTCTAAATGCTGTCCTTTCAGAGAAAATCACTTTCCTTTGAAATTGCCTTAAGCTACTTAGAAGCATTTAACAGACATTCACATGCATTTCTGTGAAAGAGAAGCAGTCTGTTCCAACACTTCAATTCACTATGTGAAGTGAATGGAGTGTTGCTTCACTTTCTAAATGCTGTCCTTTTAGAGAAAATCACTCTCTCTTGCAACTGCCTTAAGCTACTTACAAGCATTCACAAGAATCTCACACCTGTTTCTCTGAAATAGAAGCAGTCTGTTCCAACACTTCAATTCACTGTGCGAAGTGAATGTAGCGTTGTTTCACTTTCTAAATGCTGTCCTTTCAGAGAAAATCACTTTCCTTTGAAAGTGCCTTAAGCTACATACAAGCATTCACAAAAAAAATCACATCCGTTTCTCTGAAAGAGAAGCAGTCTGTTTCAACACTTCAATTCACTGCGCGTAGTAAAGGGCATGTTGCTTCACTTTCTAAATGCTGTCCTTTCAGAGAAAATCACTTTCCTTTGAAAGTGCCTTAAGCTACTTACAAAAATTCACAAAAAACTCACATCCGCTTCTCTGAAAGAGAAGTAGTCTGTTCCAACACTTCAATTCACTGTGCGTAGTGAATGGAGTGTTGCTTCACTTTCTAAATTCTGTCCTTTCAGAGAAAAACACTCTTTTCTGAATCTACCTTAAGCTACTTACAAGCATTCACAAGAAACACATCTGCTTCTCTGAAAGAGAAGCAGTCTGTTCCAACACTTCAATTTACTGTGCGAAGTGAATGGAGTGTTGCTTCACTTTTTAAATGGTCTCGTTTCAGAGAAAATCACTTTCCTTTGAAAGTGCCTTAAGCTACTTACAAGCATTCAACAGAAATTCACATGTGTTTCTCTGAAAGAGAAGCAGTCTGTTGCAACACTTCAATTCACTGTGCGAAGTGAATGGAGTGTTGCTTCACTTTCTAAATGCTGTCCTTTCAGAGAAAATTACTTTCCTTTGAAAGTACCCTAAGCTACTTACAAGCATTCACAAGAAACTCACATGCATTTCTGTGAAAGAGAAGCAGTGTGTTCCAACACTTCAATTCACTGTGCATAGTGAATGGAGTGTTCCTTCACATTCTAATTGCGGTAGTTTCAGAGAAAATCACTTTCCTTTGAAAGTGCCTTAAGCTACTTACAAGCATTCACAAGAAACTCACATGTATTTTTTTGAAAGAGATGTAGTCTGTTCCAACACTTCAATTTACTGTGCGAAGTGAATGGAGTGTTGCTTCACTTTCTAAATGCTCTTCTTTTAGAGAAAATCACTCTCTTTTGAAACTGTCTTAAGCTACATACAAGCATTCACTAGAAACTCACATCTGTTTCTCTGAAAGAGAAGTAGTCTGTTCCAACACTTCAACTCACTGTGCGAAGTGAATGTAGTGTTGCTTCGCTTTCTAAATACTCTCCATTTAGAGTAAATCACTCTTTTTTGAAACTGCCTTAAGCTACTTATAAGCATTCCCAAGAAACTCACATCTGTTTCTCTGAAAGAGAAGCAGTCTGTTCCAACACTTCAATTCACTGTGCAAAATGAATAGAGCGTTGCTTCACTTTCTTAATGCTGTCCTTTCACAGAAAATCACTTTCCTTTGAAAGTGCCTCAAGCTACTTACAAGCATTTAACAGACATTCACATGCGTTTCTCTGAAAGAGAAGCAGTCTGTTCCAACACTTCAATTCATTGTGCGAAGTGAATGGAGTGTTGCTTCACTTTCTAAATGCTGTCATTTCAGAGAAAATAACTTTTCTTTGAAAGTGCCTTAAGCTACTGACAAGCATTCACAAGAAACTCACATGCATTTTTCTGAAAGAGAAGCAGTCTGTTACAACACTTCAATTCACTGTGCGAAGTGAATGGAGTGTTGCTTCACTTTCTAAATGCGGTCCTTTCAGAGAAAATCACTTTCCTCTGAAAGTGCCTTAAGCGACTCACAAGCATTCACAAAAAACTCACATCCGTTTCTCTGAAAAAGAAGCAGTCTGTTCCAACACTTCAATTCACTGTGGGAAGTGAATGGAGTGTTGCCTCACTTTGTAGATGCTGTCCTTGCAGAGAAAATCACTTTCCTTTGATTACCAGCATTCAGCAGAAATTCACATGCGTTCCTCTGAAATAAAAGCAGTCTGTTCCAACACTTCAATTCACTGTGCGAAGTGAATGGAGTGTTACTTCACTTTCTAAATGCTGTCCTTTCAGAGAAAATCACTTTCCTTTGAAAGTGCCTTAAGCTACTTACAAGCATTCGCAAAAAACTCACATCCATTTCTCTGATAGAGCAGTATTCTTTTCCAACACTTCAATTCACTGTGCGTAGTGAATGGAGTGTTCCTTCACATTCTAATTGCTGTAGTTTCAGAGAAAATCACTATCCTTTGAAAGTGCCTTAAGCTACTTGCAAGAATTCACAAGAAACTCACATCTGTTTCTCTGAAAGAGAAGCAGTCTGTTCCAAAACATTAATTCACTGTGCGAAGTGAATGGAGTGTTGCTTCACTTTCTAAATGCTCTCCTTGTAGAGAAAATCACTTTTCTTTGAAAGTGCCTTAAGCTACTTACAAGCATTCAACAGAAATTCACATGCGTTTCTCTGAAAGAGAAGCAGTCTGTTCCAACACTTCAATTCACTGTGCGAAGGGAATGGAGTGTTGCTTCACTTTCTAAATGCTGTCCTTTCAGAGAAAATCACTTTCCTTTGAAAGTGCCTTAAGCTACTTACAAGTATTCACAAGAAACTCACATTCATTTCTGTGAAAGAGAAGCAGTCTGTTCCAACACTTCAATTCACTGTGCGAAGTGAATGGAGTGTTGCTTCACTTTCTAAATGCTGTCCTTTCAGAGAAAATCAGTCTCTTTTGAAATTACCTTAAGCTACTTACAAGCATTCACAAGAAACACATCTGTTTCTCTGAAAGAGAAGCAGTCTGTTCCAACACTTCAATTCACTGTGCGAAGTGAATGGGGTGTTGCTTCACTTTCTAAATGCTCTCCTTTCAGAGAAAATCACTTTCTTTTGAAATTGCCTTAAGCTAATTACAAGCATTCAACAGAAATTCACATGCGTTTCTCTGAAAGAGAAGCAGTCTGTTGCAACACTTCAATTCACTGTGCGAAGTGAATGGAGTGTTGCTTCACTTTCTAAATGCTGTCCTTTCAGAGAAAATCACTTTCCTTTGAAAGTGCCTTAAGCTACTTACAAGCATTCACAAGAAACTCACATGCATGTCTGTGAAAGAGAAGCAGTCTGTTCCAACACTTCAATTCACTGTGCGAAATGAATGGAGTATTGCTTCACTTTCTTAATGCTGTCCTTTCAGAGAAAATCACTTTCCTTTGAAAGTGCCTCAAGCTACTTACAAGCATTTAACAGACATTCACATGTGTTTCTCTGAAAGAGAAGCAGTCTGTTCCAACACTTCATTTCATTGTGCGAAGTGAATGGAGTGTTGCTTCACTTTCTAAATGCTGTCCTTTCAGAGAAAATAACTTTTCTTTGAAAGTGCCTTAAGCTACTGACAAGCATTCACAAGAAACTCACATGCATTTTTCTGAAAGAGAAGCAGTCTGTTCCAACACTTCCATTCACTGTGCGAAGTGAATGGAGTGTTGCTTCAATTTCTAAATGCGGTACTTTAAGAGAAAATCACTTTCCTCTGAAAGTGCCTTAAGCGACTCACAGGCATTCACAAAAAACTCACATCCGTTTCTCTGAAAAAGAAGCAGTCTGTTCCAACACTTCAATTCACTGTGCGTAGTGAATGGAGTGTTTCTTCACATTGAATTGCTGTAGTTTTAGAGAAAATCACTTTCCTTTGAAAGTGCCTTAAGCTACTTACAAGCATTCACAAGAAACTCACATGCATTTTTCTGAAAGAGAAGCAGGCTGTTCCAACACTTCAATTCACTGTGGGAAGTGAATGGAGTGTTGCCTCACTTTGTAAATGCTGTCCTTGCAGAGAAAATCACTTTCCTTTGAAAGTGCCTTAAGCTACTTACAAGCATTCAGCAGAAATTCACATGCGTTTCTCTGAAATAGAAGCAGTCTGTTACAACACTTCAATTCACTGTGCGAAGTAAATGGAGTGTTACTTCACTTTCTAAATGCTGTCCTTTCAGAGAAAATCACTTTCCTTTGAAAGTTCCTTAAGCTACTTACAAGCATTCGCAAAAAACTCACATCCATTTCTCTGATAGAGCAGTATTCTTTTCCAACACTTCAATTCACTGTGCGTAGTGAATGGAGTGTTCCTTCACATTCTAATTACTGTATTTTCAGAGAAAATCACTATCCTTTGAAAGTGCCTTAAGCTACCTACAAGCATTCACAAGAAACTCACATCTGTTTCTCTGAAAGAGAAGCAGTCTGTTCCAACATCAATTCACTGTGCGAAGTGAATGGAGTGTTGCTTCACTTTCTAAATGCTCTCCTTGCAGAGAAAATCACTTTCCTTTGAAAGTGTCTTAAGCTACTTACAAGCATTCAACAGAAATTCACATGCGTTTCTCTGAAAGAGAAACAGTCTGTTCCAACATTTCAATTCACTGTGCGAAGGGAATGAAGTGTTGCTTCACTTTCTAAATGCTGTCCTTTCAGAGAAAATCACTTTCCTTTGAAAGTGCCTTAAGCTACTTACAAGTATTCACAAGAAACTCACATGCATTTCTGTGAAAGAGAAGTAGTCTGTTCCAACACTTCAATTCACTGTACGAAGTGAATGGAGTGTTGCTTCACTTTCTAAATGCTGTCCTTTCAGAGAAAATCACTCTCTTTTGAAACTACCTTAAGCTACTTACAAGCATTCACAAGAAACACATCTGTTTCTCTGAAAGAGAAGCAGTCTCTTCCAACACTTCAATTCACTGTGCGAAGTGAATGGAGTGTTACTTCACTTTCTAAATGCGGTACTTTCAGAGAAAATCACTTTTCTCTGAAAGTGCCTTAAGCGACTCACAAGCATTCACAAAAAACTCACATCCGTTTCTCTGAAAAAGAAGCAGTCTGTTCCAACACTTCAATTCACTGTGCGTAGTGAATGGAGTGTTTCTTCACATTCTAATTGCTGTAGTTTCAGAGAAAGTCACTTTCCTTTGAAAGTGCCTTAAGCTACTTACAAGCATTCACAAGAAACTCACATGCATTTTTCTGAAAGAGAAGCAGTCTGTTCCAACACTTCAATTCACTGTGCGTAGTGAATGGAGTGTTCCTTCACATTCTAATTGCTGTAGTTTCAGAGAAAATCACTATCCTTTGAAAGTGCCTTAAGCTACTTGCAAGAATTCACAAGAAACTCACATCTGTTTCTCTGAAAGAGAAGCAGTCTGTTCCAAAACATTAATTCACTGTGCGAAGTGAATGGAGTGTTGCTTCACTTTCTAAATGCTCTCCTTGTAGAGAAAATCACTTTTCTTTGAAAGTGCCTTAAGCTACTTACAAGCATTCAACAGAAATTCACATGCGTTTCTCTGAAAGAGAAGCAGTCTGTTCCAACACTTCAATTCACTGTGCGAAGGGAATGGAGTGTTGCTTCACTTTCTAAATGCTGTCCTTTCAGAGAAAATCACTTTCCTTTGAAAGTGCCTTAAGCTACTTACAAGTATTCACAAGAAACTCACATTCATTTCTGTGAAAGAGAAGCAGTCTGTTCCAACACTTCAATTCACTGTGCGAAGTGAATGGAGTGTTGCTTCACTTTCTAAATGCTGTCCTTTCAGAGAAAATCAGTCTCTTTTGAAATTACCTTAAGCTACTTACAAGCATTCACAAGAAACACATCTGTTTCTCTGAAAGAGAAGCAGTCTGTTCCAACACTTCAATTCACTGTGCGAAGTGAATGGGGTGTTGCTTCACTTTCTAAATGCTCTCCTTTCAGAGAAAATCACTTTCTTTTGAAATTGCCTTAAGCTAATTACAAGCATTCAACAGAAATTCACATGCGTTTCTCTGAAAGAGAAGCAGTCTGTTGCAACACTTCAATTCACTGTGCGAAGTGAATGGAGTGTTGCTTCACTTTCTAAATGCTGTCCTTTCAGAGAAAATCACTTTCCTTTGAAAGTGCCTTAAGCTACTTACAAGCATTCACAAGAAACTCACATGCATGTCTGTGAAAGAGAAGCAGTCTGTTCCAACACGTCAATTCACTGTGCGAAATGAATGGAGTATTGCTTCACTTTCTTAATGCTGTCCTTTCAGAGAAAATCACTTTCCTTTGAAAGTGCCTCAAGCTACTTACAAGCATTTAACAGACATTCACATGTGTTTCTCTGAAAGAGAAGCAGTCTGTTCCAACACTTCATTTCATTGTGCGAAGTGAATGGAGTGTTGCTTCACTTTCTAAATGCTGTCCTTTCAGAGAAAATAACTTTTCTTTGAAAGTGCCTTAAGCTACTGACAAGCATTCACAAGAAACTCACATGCATTTTTCTGAAAGAGAAGCAGTCTGTTCCAACACTTCCATTCACTGTGCGAAGTGAATGGAGTGTTGCTTCAATTTCTAAATGCGGTACTTTAAGAGAAAATCACTTTCCTCTGAAAGTGCCTTAAGCGACTCACAGGCATTCACAAAAAACTCACATCCGTTTCTCTGAAAAAGAAGCAGTCTGTTCCAACACTTCAATTCACTGTGCGTAGTGAATGGAGTGTTTCTTCACATTGAATTGCTGTAGTTTTAGAGAAAATCACTTTCCTTTGAAAGTGCCTTAAGCTACTTACAAGCATTCACAAGAAACTCACATGCATTTTTCTGAAAGAGAAGCAGGCTGTTCCAACACTTCAATTCACTGTGGGAAGTGAATGGAGTGTTGCCTCACTTTGTAAATGCTGTCCTTGCAGAGAAAATCACTTTCCTTTGAAAGTGCCTTAAGCTACTTACAAGCATTCAGCAGAAATTCACATGCGTTTCTCTGAAATAGAAGCAGTCTGTTCCAACACTTCAATTCACTGTGCGAAGTAAATGGAGTGTTACTTCACTTTCTAAATGCTGTCCTTTCAGAGAAAATCACTTTCCTTTGAAAGTTCCTTAAGCTACTTACAAGCATTCGCAAAAAACTCACATCCATTTCTCTGATAGAGCAGTATTCTTTTCCAACACTTCAATTCACTGTGCGTAGTGAATGGAGTGTTCCTTCACATTCTAATTACTGTATTTTCAGAGAAAATCACTATCCTTTGAAAGTGCCTTAAGCTACCTACAAGCATTCACAAGAAACTCACATCTGTTTCTCTGAAAGAGAAGCAGTCTGTTCCAACATCAATTCACTGTGCGAAGTGAATGGAGTGTTGCTTCACTTTCTAAATGCTCTCCTTGCAGAGAAAATCACTTTCCTTTGAAAGTGTCTTAAGCTACTTACAAGCATTCAACAGAAATTCACATGCGTTTCTCTGAAAGAGAAACAGTCTGTTCCAACATTTCAATTCACTGTGCGAAGGGAATGAAGTGTTGCTTCACTTTCTAAATGCTGTCCTTTCAGAGAAAATCACTTTCCTTTGAAAGTGCCTTAAGCTACTTACAAGTATTCACAAGAAACTCACATGCATTTCTGTGAAAGAGAAGTAGTCTGTTCCAACACTTCAATTCACTGTACGAAGTGAATGGAGTGTTGCTTCACTTTCTAAATGCTGTCCTTTCAGAGAAAATCACTCTCTTTTGAAACTACCTTAAGCTACTTACAAGCATTCACAAGAAACACATCTGTTTCTCTGAAAGAGAAGCAGTCTCTTCCAACACTTCAATTCACTGTGCGAAGTGAATGGAGTGTTACTTCACTTTCTAAATGCGGTACTTTCAGAGAAAATCACTTTTCTCTGAAAGTGCCTTAAGCGACTCACAAGCATTCACAAAAAACTCACATCCGTTTCTCTGAAAAAGAAGCAGTCTGTTCCAACACTTCAATTCACTGTGCGTAGTGAATGGAGTGTTTCTTCACATTCTAATTGCTGTAGTTTCAGAGAAAGTCACTTTCCTTTGAAAGTGCCTTAAGCTACTTACAAGCATTCACAAGAAACTCACATGCATTTTTCTGAAAGAGAAGCAGTCTGTTCCAACACTTCAATTCACTGTGGGAAGTGAATGGAGTGTTGCCTCACTTTGTAGATGCTGTCCATGCAGAGAAAATCACTTTCCTTTGATTACCAGCATTCAGCAGAAATTCACATGCGTTTCTCTGAAATAAAAGCAGTCTGTTCCAACACTTCAATTCACTGTGCGAAGTGAATGGAGTGTTGCTTCCCATTCTAAATGCTGTCCTTTCAGAGAAAATCACTTTCCTTTGAAAGTGCCTTAAGCTACTTACAAGCATTCGCAAAAAACTCACATCCATTTCTCTGATAGAGCAGTATTCTTTTCCAACACTTCAATTCACTGTGCGTAGTGAATGGAGTGTTCCTTCACATTCTAATTGCTGTAGTTTCAGAGAAAATCACTATCCTTTGAAAGTTCCTTAAGCTACTTACAAGCATTCACAAGAAACTCACATCTGTTTCTCTGAAAGAGAAGCAGTCTGTTCCAAAACATTAATTCACTGTGAGAAGTGAATGGAGTGTTGCTTCACTTTCTAAATGCTCTCCTTGTAGAGAAAATCACTTTCCTTTGAAAGTGCCTTAAGCTACTTACAAGCATTCAACAGAAATTCACATGCGTTTCTCTGAAAGAGAAGCAGTCTGTTCCAACACTTCAATTCACTGTGCGAAGGGAATGGAGTGTTGCTTCACTTTCTAAATGCTGTCCTTTCAGAGAAAATCACTTTCCTTTGAAAGTGCCTTAAGCTACTTGCAAGTATTCACAAGAAACCCACATGCATTTCTGTGAAAGAGAAGCAGTCTGTTCCAACACTTCAATTCACTGTGCGAAGTGAATGGAGTGTTGCTTCACTTTCTAAATGCTGTCATTTCAGAGAAAATCACTCTCTTTTGAAACTACCTTAAGCTACTTACAAGCATTCACAAGAAACTCACATGCATGTCTGTGAAAGAGAAGCAGTCTGTTCCAACACTTCAATTCACTGTGTGAAATGAATGGAGTGTTGCTTCACTTTCTTAATGCTGTCCTTTCAGAGAAAATCACTTTCCTTTGAAAGTGCCTCAAGCTACTTACAAGCATTTAACAGACATTCACATGCGTTTCTCTGAAAGAGAAGCAGTCTGTTCCAACACTTCAATTCATTGTGCGAAGTGAATGGAGTGTTGCTTCACTTTCTAAATGCTGTCCTTTCAGAGAAAATAACTTTTCTTTGGAAGTGCCTTAAGCTACTGACAAGCATTCACAAGAAACTCACATGCATTTTTCTGAAAGAGAAGCAGTCTGTTCCAAAACATCAATTCACTGTGCGAAGTGAATGGAGTGTTGCTTCACTTTCTAAATGCGGTACTTTCAGAGAAAATCACTTTCCTCTGAAAGTGCCTTAAGCGACTCACAAGCATTCACAAAAAACTCACATCCGTTTCTCTGAAAAAGAAGCAGTCTGTTCCAACACTTCAATTCACTGTGCGTAGTGAATGGAGTGTTTCTTCACATTCTAATTGCTGTAGTTTCAGAGAAAATCACTTTCCTTTGAAAGTGCCTTAAGCTTCTTACAAGCATTCACAAGAAACTCACATGCATTTTTCTGAAAGAGAAGCAGGCTGTTCCAACACTTCAATTCACTGTAGGAAGTGAATGGAGTGTTGCCTCACTTTGTAAATGCTGTCCTTGCAGAGAAAATCACTTTCCTTTGAAAGTGCCTTAAGCTACTTACAAGCATTCAGCAGAAATTCACATGCGTTTCTCTGAAATAGAAGCAGTGTGTTCCAACACTTCAATTCACTGTGCGAAGTGAATGGAGTGTTACTTCACTTTCTAAATGCTGTCCTTTCAGAGAAAATCAATTTCCTTTGAAAGTGCCTTAAGCTACTTACAAGCATTCGCAAAAAACTCACATCCATTTCTCTGATAGAGCAGTATTCTTTTCCAACACTTCAATTCACTGTGCGTAGTGAATGGAGTGTTCCTTCACATTCTAATTGCTGTAGTTGCAGAGAAAATCACTATCCTTTGAAAGTGCCTTAAGCTACTTACAAGCATTCACAAGAAACTCACATCTGTTTCTCTGAAAGAGAAGCAGTCTGTTCCAAAACATCAATTCACTGTGCGAAGTGAATGGAGTGTTGCTTCACTTTCTAAATGCTCTCCTTGCAGAGAAAATCACTTTCCTTTGAAAGTGCCTTAAGCTACTTACAAGCATTCAACAGAAATTCACATGCGTTTCTCTGAAAGAGAAGCAGTCTGTTCCAACACTTCAATTCACTGTGCGAAGGGAATGGAGTGTTGCTTCACTTTCTAAATGCTGTCCTTTCAGAGAAAATCACTTTCCTTTGAAAGTGCCTTAAGCTACTTACAAGTATTCACAAGAAACTCACATGCATTTCTGTGAAAGAGAAGCAGTCTGTTCCAACACTTCAATTCACTGTGCGAAGAGAATGGAGTGTTGCTTCACTTTCTAAATGCTGTCCTTTCAGAGAAAATCACTCTCTTTTGAAATTACCTTAAGCTACTTACAAGCATTCACAAGAAACACATCTGTTTCTCTGAAAGAGAAGCAGTCTGTTCCAACACTTCAATTCACTGTGCGAAGTGAATGGGGTGTTGCTTCACTTTCTAAATGCTGTCCTTTCAGAGACAATCACTTTCCTTTGAAAGTGCCTTAAGCTACTTACAAGCATTTAAGAGACATTCACATTCGTTTCTGTGAAAGAGAAGCAGTCTGTTCCAACACTTCAATTCATTGTGCGAAGTGAATGGAGTGTTGCTTCACTTTCTAAATGCTGTCCTTTCAGAGAAAATCACTCTCTTTTGAAACTACCTTAAGCTACTTACAAGCATTCACAAGAAACACATCTGTTTCTCTGAAAGAGAAGCAGTCTGTTCCAACACTTCAATTCACTGTGCGAAGTGAATGGAGTGTTGCTTCACTTTCTAAATGCTGTCCTTTCAGAGAAAATCACTTTCCTTTGAATGTGCCTTAAGCTATTTACAAGCATTTACAAGAAACTCACACGCATTTCTGTGAAAGAGAAGCAGTCTTTTCCAACACTTCAATTCACTGTGCGTAGTGAATGGAATGTTTCTTCACATTCTAATTGCTGTAGTTTCAGAGAAAATCACTTTCATTTGAAAGTGCCTTAAGCTACTTACAAGCATTCACAAGAAACTCACATGCATTTTTCTGAAAGAGAAGCAGGCAGTTCCAACACTTCAATTCACTGTGGGAAGTGAATGGAGTGTTGCCTCACTTTGTAAATGCTGTCCTTGCAGAGAAAATCACTTTCCTTTGAAACTGCCTTAAGCTACTTATAAGCATTCAGCAGAAATTCACATGTGTTTCTCTGAAATAGAAGCAGTCTGTTCCAACACTTCCGTTCACTGTGCGAAGTGAATGGAGTGTTACTTCACTTTCTAAATGCTGTCCTTTCAGAGAAAATCACTTTCCTTTGAAAGTGCCTTAAGCTACTTACAAGCATTCGCAAAAAACTCACATCCATTTCTCTGATAGAGCAGTATTCTTTTCCAACACTTCAATTCACTGTGCGAAGGGAATGGAGTGTTGCTTCACTTTCTAAATGCTCTCCTTTCAGAGAAAATCACTTTCCTTTGAAAGTGCCTTAAGCTAATTACAAGCATTCAAAAGAAATTCACATGCGTTTCTCTGAAAGAAAAGCAGTCTGTTGCAACACTTCAATTCACTGTGCGAATTGAATGGAGTGTTGCTCACTTTCTAAATGCTGTCCTTTCAGAGAAAATCACTTTCCTTTGAAAGTGCCTTAAGCTACTTACAAGCATTCACAAGAAACTCACATGCATGTCTGTGAAAGAGAAGCAGTCTGTTCCAACACTTCAATTCACTGTGCGAAATGAATGGAGTGTTGCTTCACTTTCTTAATGCTGTCCTTTCAGAGAAAATCACTTTCCTTTGAAAGTGCCTCAAGCTACTTACAAGCATTTAACAGACATTCACATGCGTTTCTCTGAAAGAGAAGCAGTCTGTTCCAACACTTCAATTCATTGTGCGAAGTGAATGGAGTGTTGCTTCACTTTCTAAATGCTGTCCTTTCAGAGAAAATAACTTTTCTTTGAAAGTGCCTTAAGCTACTGACAAGCATTCACAAGAAACTAACATGCATTTTTCTGAAAGAGAAGCAGGCTGTTCCAACACTTCAATTCACTGTGGGAAGTGAATGGAGTGTTGCCTCACTTTGTAAATGCTGTCCTTGCAGAGAAAATCACTTTCCTTTGAAACTGCCTTAAGCTACTTACAAGCATTCAGCAGAAATTCACATGCGTTTCTCTGAAATAGAAGCAGTCTGTTCCAACACTTCAATTCACTGTGCGAAGTGAATGGAGTGTTACTTCACTTTCTAAATGCTGTCCTTTCAGAGAAAATCACTTTCCTTTGAAAGTGCCTTAAGCTACTTACAAGCATTCGCAAAAAACTCACATCCATTTCTCTGATAGAGCAGTATTCTTTTCCAACACTTCAATTCACTGTGCGTAGTGAATGGAGTGTTCCTTCACATTCTAATTGCTGTAGTTTCAGAGAAAATCACTATCCTTTGAAAGTGCCTTAAGCTACTTACAAGCATTCACAAGAAACTCACATCTGTTTCTCTGAAAGAGAAGCAGTCTGTTCCAAAACATCAATTCACTGTGTGAAGTGAATGGAGTGTTGCTTCACTTTCTAAATGCTCTCCTTGCAGAGAAAATCACTTTCCTTTGAAAGTGCCTTAAGCTACTTACAAGCATTCAACAGAAATTCACATGCGTTTCTCTGAAAGAGAAACAGTCTGTTCCAACACTTCAATTCACTGTGCGGAGGGAATGGAGTGTTGCTTCACTTTCTAAATGCTGTCCTTTCAGAGAAAATCACTTTCCTTTGAAAGTGCCTTAAGCTACTTACAAGTATTCACAAGAAACTCACATGCATTTCTGTGACAGAGAAGCAGTCTGTTCCAACACTTCAATTCACTGTGCGAAGTGAATGGAGTGTTGCTTCACTTTCTAAATGCTTTCCTTTCAGAGAAAATCACTCTCTTTTGAAACTACCTTAAGCTACTTACAAGCATTCACAAGAAACACATCTGTTTCTCTGAAAGAGAAGCAGTCTCTTCCAACACTTCAATTCACTGTGCGAAGTGAATGGGGAGTTGCTTCACTTTCTAAATGCTCTCCTTTCAGAGAAAATCACTTTCCTTTGAAAGTGCCTTAAGCTAATTACGAGCATTCAACAGAAATTCACATGCGTTTCTCTGAAAGAGAAGCAGTCTGTTGCAACACTTCAATTCACTGTGCGAAGTGAATGGAGTGTTGCTTCACTTTCTAAATGCTGTCCTTTCAGAGAAAATCACTTTCCTTTGAAAGTGCCTTAAGCTACTTACAAGCATTCACAAGAAACGCACATGCATGTCTGTGAAAGAAAAGCAGTCTGTTCCAACACTTCAATTCACTGTGTGAAGTGAATGGAGTGTTGTTTCACTTTCTAAATGCTGTCTTTCAGAGAAAATCACTCTCTCTTGAAACTGCCTTAAGCTACTTACAAGCATTCACAAGAATCTCACATCTGTTTCTCTGAAAGAGAAGCAGTCTGTTCCAACACTTCAATTCACTGTGCGAAGTGAATGGAGTGTTGCTTCACTTTCTAAATGCTGTCCTTTCAGAGAAAATCACTTTCCTTTGAAAGTGCCTCAAGCTACTTACAAGCATTTAACAGACATTCACATGCGTTTCTCTGAAAGAGAAGCAGTCTGTTCCAACACTTCAATTCATTGTGCGAAGTGAATGGAGTGTTGCTTCACTTTCTAAATGCTGTCCTTTCAGAGAAAATAACTTTTCTTTGAAAGTGCCTTAAGCTACTGACAAGCATTCACAAGAAACTCACATGCATTTTTCTGAAAGAGAAGCAGTCTGTTCCAACACTTCCATTCACTGTGCGAAGTGAATGGAGTGTTGCTTCAATTTCTAAATGCGGTACTTTAAGAGAAAATCACTTTCCTCTGAAAGTGCCTTAAGCGACTCACAAGCATTCACAAAAAACTCACATCCGTTTCTCTGAAAAAGAAGCAGTCTGTTCCAACACTTCAATTCACTGTGCGTAGTGAATGGAGTGTTTCTTCACATTCTAATTGCTGTAGTTTCAGAGAAAATCACTTTCCTTTGAAAGTGCCTTAAGCTACTTACAAGCATTCACAAGAAACTCACATGCATTTTTCTGAAAGAGAAGCAGGCTGTTCCAACACTTCAATTCACTGTGGGAAGTGAATGGAGTGTTGCCTCACTTTGTAAATGCTGTCCTTGCAGAGAAAATCACTTTCCTTTGAAAGTGCCTTAAGCTACTTACAAGCATTCAGCAGAAATTCACATGCGTTTCTCTGAAATAGAAGCAGTCTGTTGCAACACTTCAATTCACTGTGCGAAGTGAATGGAGTGTTACTTCACTTTCTAAATGCTGTCCTTTCAGAGAAAATCACTTTCCTTTGAAAGTGCCTTAAGCTACTTACAAGCATTCGCAAAAAACTCACATCCATTTCTCTGATAGAGCAGTATTCTTTTCCAACCCTTCAATTCACTGTGCGTAGTGAATGGAGTGTTCCTTCACATTCTAATTGCTGTAGTTTCAGAGAAAATCACTATCCTTTGAAAGTGCCTTAAGCTACTTACAAGCATTCACAAGAAACTCACATCTGTTTCTCTGAAAGAGAAGCAGTCTGTTCCAAAACATCAATTCAGTGTGTGAAGTGAATGGAGTGTTGCTTCACTTTCTAAATGCTCTCCTTGCAGAGAAAATCACTTTCCTTTGAAAGTGCCTTAAGCTACTTACAAGCATTCAACAGAAATTCACATGCGTTTCTCTGAAAGAGAAACAGTCTGTTCCAACACTTCAATTCACTGTGCGGAGGAAATGGAGTGTTGCTTCACTTTCTAAATGCTGTCCTTTCAGAGAAAATCACTTTCCTTTGAAAGTGCCTTAAGCTACTTACAAGTATTCACAAGAAACTCACATGCATTTCTGTGACAGAGAAGCAGTCTGTTCCAACACTTCAATTCACTGTGCGAAGTGAATGGAGTGTTGCTTCACTTTCTAAATGCTGTCCTTTCAGAGAAAATCACTCTCTTTTGAAACTACCTTAAGCTACTTACAAGCATTCACAGGAAACACATCTGTTTCTCTGAAAGAGAAGCAGTCTCTTCCAACACTTCAATTCACTGTGCGAAGTGAATGGGGAGTTGCTTCACTTTCTAAATGCTCTCCTTTCAGAGAAAATCACTTTCCTTTGAAAGTGCCTTAAGCTAATTACGAGCATTCAACAGAAATTCACATGCGTTTCTCTGAAAGAGAAGCAGTCTGTTGCAACACTTCAATTCACTGTGCGAAGTGAATGGAGTGTTGCTTCACTTTCTAAATGCTGTCCTTTCAGAGAAAATCACTTTCCTTTGAAAGTGCCTTAAGCTACTTACAAGCATTCACAAGAAACTCACATGCATGTCTGTGAAAGAAAAGCAGTCTGTTCCAACACTTCAATTCACTGTGTGAAGTGAATGGAGTGTTGTTTCACTTTCTAAATGCTGTCTTTCAGAGAAAATCACTCTCTCTTGAAACTGCCTTAAGCTACTTACAAGCATTCACAAGAATCTCACATCTGTTTCTCTGAAAGAGAAGCAGTCTGTTCCAACACTTCAATTCACTGTGCGAAGTGAATGGAGTGTTGCTTCACTTTCTAAATGCTGTCCTTTCAGAGACAATCACTTTCCTTTGAAAGTGCCTTAAGCTACTTACAAGCATTTAACAGATATTCACATTCGTTTCTGTGAAAGAGAAGCAGTCTGTTCCAACACTTCAATTCACTGTGCGAAGTGAATGGAGTGTTGCTTCACTTTCTAAATGCTGTCCTTTCAGAGAAAATCACTCTCTTTTGAAACTACCTTAAGCTACTTACAAGCATTCACAAGAAACACATCTGTTTCTCTGAAAGAGAAGCAGTCTGTTCCAACACTTCAATTCACTGTGCGAAGTGAATGGAGTGTTGCTTCAATTTCTAAATGCTCTCCTTTCACAGAAAATCACTTTCCGTTGAAAGTGCCTTAAGCTATTTACAAGCATTCACAAGAAACTCACACGCATTTCTGTGAAAGAGAAGCAGTCTTTTCCAACACTTCAATTCACTGTGCGTAGTGAATGGAGTGTTTCTTCACATTCTAATTGCTGTAGTTTCAGAGAAAATCACTTTCCTTTGAAAGTGCCTTAAGCTACTTACAAGCATTCACAAGAAACTCACATGCATTTTTCTGAAAGAGAAGCAGGCAGTTCCAACACTTCAATTCACTGTGGGAAGTGAATGGAGTGTTACCTCACTTTGTAAATGCTGTCCTTGCAGAGAAAATCACTTTCCTTTGAAACTGCCTTAAGCTACTTACAAGCATTCAGCAGAAATTCACATGCGTTTCTCTGAAATAGAAGCAGTCTGTTCCAACACTTCAATTCACTGTGCGAAGTGAATGGAGTGTTACTTCACTTTCTAAATGCTGTCCTTTCAGAGAAAATCACTTTCCTTTGAAAGTGCCTTAAGCTACTTACAAGCATTCGCAAAAAACTCACATCCATTTCTCTGATAGAGCAGTATTCTTTTCCAACACTTCAATTCACTGTGCGAAGGGAATGGAGTGTTGCTTCACTTTCTAAATGCTTTCCTTTCAGAGAAAACCACTTTCCTTTGAAAGTGCCTTAAGCTAATTACAAGCATTCAACAGAAATTCACATGCGTTTCTCTGAAAGAGAAGCAGTCTGTTGCAACACTTCAATTCACTGTGCGAATTGAATGGAGTGTTGCTTCACTTTCTAAATGCTGTCCTTTCAGAGAAAATCACTTTCCTTTGAAAGTGCCTTAAGCTACTTACAAGCATTCACAAGAAACTCACATGCATGTCTGTGAAAGAGAAGCAGTCTGTTCCAACACTTCAATTCACTGTGCGAAATGAATGGAGTGTTGCTTCACTTTCTTAATGCTGTCCTTTCAGAGAAAATCACTTTCCTTTGAAAGTGTCTCAAGCTACTTACAAGCATTTAACAGACATTCACATGCGTTTCTCTGAAAGAGAAGCAGTCTGTTCCAACACTTCAATTCATTGTGCGAAGTGAATGGAGTGTTGTTTCACTTTCTAAATGCTGTCCTTTCAGAGAAAATAACTTTTCTTTGAAAGTGCCTTAAGCTACTGACAAGCATTCACAAGAAACTCACATGCATTTTTCTGAAAGAGAAGCAGTCTGTTCCAACACTTCCATTCACTGTGCGAAGTGAATGGAGTGTTACTTCAATTTCTAAATGCGGTACTTTCAGAGAAAATCACTTTCCTATGAAAGTGCCTTAAGTGACTCACAAGCATTCACAAAAAACTCACATCCGTTTCTCTGAAAAAGAAGCAGTCTGTTCCAACACTTCAATTCACTGTGCGTAGTGAATGGAGTGTTTCTTCACATTCTAATTGCTGTAGTTTCAGAGAAAATCACTTTCCTTTGAAAGTGCCTTAAGCTACTTACAAGCATTCGCAAAAAACTCACATCCATTTCTCTGATAGAGCAGTATTCTTTTCCAACACTTCAATTCACTGTGCGTAGTGAATGGAGTGTTCCTTCACATTCTAATTGCTGTAGTTTCAGAGAAAATCACTATCCTTTGAAAGTGCCTTAAGCTACTTACAAGCATTCACAAGAAACTCACATCTGTTTCTCTGAAAGAGAAGCAGTCTGTTCCAAAACATCAATTCACTGTGCGAAGTGAATGGAGTGTTGCTTCACTTTCTAAATGCTCTCCTTGCAGAGAAAATCACTTTCCTTTGAAAGTGCCTTAAGCTACTTACAAGCATTCAACAGCAATTCACATGCGTTTCTCTGAAAGAGAAACAGTCTGTTCCAACACTTCAGTTCACTGTGCGAAGGGAATGGAGTGTTGCTTCACTTTCTAAATGCTGTCCTTTCAGAGAAAATCACTTTCCTTTGAAAGTGCCTTAAGCTACTTACAAGTATTCACAAGAAACTCACATGCATTTCTGTGAAAGAAAAGCAGTCTGTTCCAACACTTCAATTCACTGTGCGAAGTGAATGGTGTGTTGCTTCACTTTCTAAATGCTGTCCTTTCAGAGAAAATCACTCTCTTTTGAAACTACCTTAAGCTACTTACAAGCATTCACAAGAAACACATCTGTTTCTCTGAAAGAGAAGCAGTCTGTTCCAACACTTCAATTCACTGTGCAAAGTGAATGGAGTGTTGCTTCACTTTTTAAATGCTCTCCTTTCAGAGAAAATCACTTTCCTTTGAAAGTGCCTTAAGCTACTTACAAGCATTCACAAGAAACTCACACGCATTTCTGTGAAAGAGAAGAGTCTGTTCCAACACTTCAATTCACTGTGTGAAGTGAATGGAGTGTTGCTTCACTTAATAAATGCTGTCCTTTCAGAGAAAATCACTCTCTCTTGAAACTGCATTAAGCTACTTACAAGCATTCAGAAGAATCTCACATCTGTTTCTCTGAAAGAGAAGCAGTCTGTTCCAACACTTCAATTCACTGTGTGAAGTGAATGGGGTGTTGCTTCACTTTCTAAATGCTGTCCTTTCAGAGAAAATCACTTTCCTTTGAAAGTGCCTTAAGCTACTTACAAGCATTTAACAGACATTCACATTCGTTTCTGTGAAAGAGAAGCAGTCTGTTCCAAAACTTCAATTCACTGTGCGAAATGAATGTAGCGTTGTTTCACTTTCTAAATGCTGTCCTTTCAGAGAAAATCACTTTCCTTTGAAAGTGCCTTAAGCTACATACAAGCATTCACAAAAAAATCACATCCGTTTCTCTGAAAGAGAAGCAGTCTGTTTCAACACTTCAATTCACTGAACGTAGTAAATGGCATGTTGCTTCACTTTCTAAATGTTGTCCTTTCAGAGAAAATCACTCTCTTTTGAAACTGCCTTAAGCTACTTACAAGCATTCACAAGAAACTCACATCTGTTTCTCTGAAAGAGAAGCAGTCTGTTCCAACACTTCAATTCACTGTGCAAAGTGAATGGAGTGTTGCTTCACTTTCTAAATGCTGTCCTTTCAGAGAAAATCACTTTCCTTTGAAAGTGCCTTAAGCTTCTTCCAAGTATTCACAAGAAACTCACATGCATTTCTCTGAAAGAGAAGCAGTCTGTTCCAACACTTCAATTCACTGTGCGAAGTGAATGGAGTGTTGCTTCATTTCTAAATGCTGTCCTTTCAGAGAAAATCACTTTCCTTTGAAAGTGCCTTAAGCTACTTTCAAGCATTCACAAGAAACTCATATGCATTTCTGTGAAAGAGAAGCAGTCTGTTCCAACACTTCTATTCACTGTGTGAAGTGAATGGAGTGTTGCTTCACTTTCTAAATGCTGTCCTTTCAGAGAAAATCACTCTCTCTTGAAACTGCCTTAAGCTACTTACAAGCATTCACAAGAATCTCACATCTGTTCCTCTGAAAGAGAAGCAGTCTGTTCCAACACTTCAATTCACTGTGCGAAGTGAATGGAGTGTTGCTTCACTTTCTAAATGCTGTCCTTTCAGAGAAAATCACTTTCCTTTGAAAGTGACTTACGCTACTTACAAGCATTCACATAAACTCACATCTTTTTCTCTGAAAGAGAAGCAGTCTGTTCCAACACTTCAATTCACTGCGAAGTGAATGGAGTATTGCTTCACTTTCTAAATGCTATCCTTTTAGAGAAAATCACTCTATTTTGAAACTGCCTTAAGCTACTTAGAAGCATTCACAAGAAACTCACATCTGTTTCTCTGAAAGAGAAGCAGTCTGTTCCAACACTTCAATTCACTGTGCGAAGTGAATGGAGTGTTGCTTGACTTTCTCAATGGTGTCCTTTCAGAGAAAATCACTTTCCTTTGAAAGTGCCTTAAGCTACTTACAAGCATTCACAAGAAACTCACATCTGTTTCTCTGAAAGAGAAGCAGTCTGTTCCAACACTTCAATTCACTGTGCGAAGTGAATGGAGTGTTGCTTCACTTTCTTAATGCTTTCCTTTCAGAGAAAATCACTTTCTTTTGAAAGAGCCTTAAGCTACTTACAAGCATTTAACAGACATTCACATGCGTTTCTCTGAAAGAGAAGCAGTCTGTTCCAACACTTCAAATCACTGTGCGAAGTGAATGGAGTGTTGCTTCACTTTCTAAATGCTGTCCTTTCAGAGAAAATCACTCTCTTTTGAAACTGCCTTAATCTGCTTACAAGCATTCACAAGAAACTCACATCTGTTTCTCTGAAAGAGAAGCAGTCTGTTCCAACACTTCAATTCACTGTGCGAAGTGGAGTGTTGCTTCACTTTCTTAATGCTGTCCTTTCAGAGAAAATCACTTTCCTTTGAAAGTGCCTTAAGCTACTTACAAGCATTTAACAGACATTCACATGCGTTTCTGTGAAAGAGAAGCAGTCTGTTCCAACACTTCAATTCACTGTGCGAAGTGAATGGAGTGTTGCTTCACTTTCTAAATGCTGTCCTTTTAGAGAAAATCACTTTCCTTTGAAAGTGCCTTAAGCTACTTACAAGCATTCACAAGAAACACACATGCATTTTTCTGAAAGAGAAGCAGTCTGTTCCAACACTTCAATTCACTGTGAAGTGAATGGAGTGTTGCGTCACTTTCTAAAAGCTATCCTTTTAGAGAAAATCACTCTATTTGAAACTGCCTTAAGCTACTTACAAGAATTCACAAGAAACTCACATCTGTTTCTCTGAAAGAGAAGCAGTCTGTTCCAACACTTCAATTCACTGTGCGAAGTGAATGGAGTGTTGCTTCACTTTCTAAATGCTGTCCTTTCAGAGAAAATCACTTTCCTTTGAAAGTGCCTTAAGCTACTTACAAGCATTCACAAAAAACACATATGCGTTTCTCTGAAAGAGAAGCAGTCTGTTCCAACACTTCAATTCACTGTGCGAAGTGAATGGAGTGTTGCTTCACTTTCTAAATGCTGTCCTTTCAGAGAAAATCACTTTCCTTTGAAAGTGCCTTAAGCTACTTACAAGTATTCACAAGAAACTCACATGCATTTCTTTGAAAGAGAAGCAGTCTGTTCCAACACTTCAATTCACTGTGCGAAGTGAATGGAGTGTTGCCTCACTTTGTAAATGCTGTCCTTTCAGAGAAAATCACTTTCCTTTGAAAGTGCCTTAAGCTACCTACAAGCATTCAGCAGAAATTCACATGCGTTTCTATGAAAGAGAAGCAGTCTGTTTCAACACTTTATTTCACTGCGCGTAGTAAATGGCATGTTGCTTCACTTTCTAAATGCTGTACTTTCAGAGAAAATCACTTTCCTTTGAAAGTGCCTTAAGCTACTTACAAGCATTCACAAGAAACTCACATGCATTTCCTGAAAGAGAAGCAGTCTGTTCCAACACTTCAATTCACTGTGCGAAGTGAATGGAGTGTTGCTTCACTTTCTAAATGCTGTCCTTTCAGAGAAAATCGCTTTCCTTTGAAACTGCCATAAGCTACTTACAAGCATTCACAGAAAACTCACATCCGTTTCTCTGAAAGAGAAGCAGTCTGTTCCAACACTTCAATTCACTGTGCGAAGTGAATGGAGTGTTGCTTCACTTTCTAAATGCAGTCCTTTCAGAGAAAATCACTTTCCTTTGAAAGTGCCTTAAGCTACTTACAAGCATTCACATGAAACTCACATGCATTTTTCTGAAAGAGAAGCAGTCTGTTCCAACACTTCAATTCACTCTGCGAAGTGAATGGAGTGTTGCTTCACTTTCTAAATGCTGTCCTTTCAGAGAAAATCACTTTCCTTTGAAAGTGCCTTAAACTACTTACAAGTATTCACAAGAAACTCACATGCATTTCTTGGAAAGAGAAGCAGTCTGTTCCAACACTTCAATTCACTGTGCGAAGTGAATGGAGTGTTGCTTCCCTTTCTAAATGCTGTCCTTTCAGAGAAAATCACTCTCTTTTGAAACTGCCTTAAGCTACTTACAAGCATTCACAAGAAACTCACATCTGCTTCTCTAAAAGAGAAGCAGTCTGTCCCAACACTTCAATTCACTGTGCGAAGTGAATGGAGTGTTGCTTCATTTTCTTAATGCTGTCCTTTCAGAGAAAATCACTTTCCTTTGAAAGTGCCTTAAGCTACTTACAAGCATTCAACAGAAATTCACAAGCGTTTCTCTGAAAGAGAAGCAGTCTGTTCCAACACTTCAATTCAATGTGCGTAGTGAATGGAGTGTTTCTCACATTCTAATTGCTGTAGTTTCAGAGAAAATCACTTTCCTTTGAAAGTGCCTTTAACTATTTACAGGCATTCACAAGAATCTCACATGCATTTTTCTGAAAGAGAAGCTGGCTGTTCCAACACTTCAATTCACTGTGCGAAGTGAATGGAGTGTTGCTTCACTTTCTAAATGCTGTCCTTTCAGAGAAAATCACTTTCCTTTGAAAGTGACTTACGCTACTTACAAGCATTCACATAAACTCACATCTTTTTCTCTGAAAGAGAAGCAGTCTGTTCCAACACTTCAATTCACTGCGAAGTGAATGGAGTATTGCTTCACTTTCTAAATGCTATCCTTTTAGAGAAAATCACTGTATTTTGAAACTGCATTAAGCTACTTACAAGCATTCAACAGAAATTCACGTGCGTTTCTCTGAAAGAGAAGCAGTCTGTTCCAACACTTCAATTCACTGTGCGAAGTGAATGGAGTGTTGCTTCACTTTCTAAATGCTCTCCTTTTAGAGAAAATCACTCTCTTTTGAAACTGCCTTAAGCTACTTACAAGAATTCACAAGAAACTCACATCTGCTTCTCTGAAAGAGAAGCCGTCTGTTCCAACACTTCAATTCACTGTGCGAAGTGAATGGAGTGTTGCTTCATTTTCTTAATGCTGTCCTTTCAGAGAAAATCACTTTCCTTTGAAAGTGCCTTAAGCTACTTACAAGCATTTAACAGACATTCACATGCGTTTCTCTGAAAAAGAAGCAGTCTGTTCCAACACTTCAATTCAATGTGCGAAGTGAATGGAGTGTTGCTTCACTTTCTAAATCTGTCCTTTCAGAGAAAATCACTTTCCTTTGAAAGTGCCTTAAGCTACTTACAAGCATTCACAAGAAACTCACATGCATTTTTCTGAAAGAGAAGCAGGCTGTTCCAACACTTCAATTCACTGTGTGAAGTCAATGGAGAGTTGCCTCACTTTGTAAATGCTGTCCTTTCAGAGAAAATCACTTTCCTTTGAAAGTGCCTTAAGCTACTTACAAGCATTCAGCAGAAATTCACATGCGTTTCTATGAAAGAGAAGCAGTCTGTTTCAACACTTTATTTCACTGCGCGTAGTAAATAGCATGTTGCTTCACTTTCTAAATGCTGTCCTTTCAGAGAAAATCACTTTCCTTTGAAAGTGCCTTAAGCTACTTACAAGCATTCACAAGAAACTCACATGCATTTCCTGAAAGAGAAGCAGTCTGTTCCAACACTTCAATTCACTGTGCGAAGTGAATGGAGTGTTGCTTCACTTTCTAAATGCTGTCCTTTCAGAGAAAATCACTTTCCTTTGAAACTGCCATAAGCTACTTACAAGCATTCACAAAAAACTCACATCCGTTTCTCTGAAAGAGAAGCAGTCTGTTCCAACACTTCAATTCACTGTGCGAAGTGAATGGAGTGTTGCTTCACTTTCTAAATGCTGTCCTTTCAGAGAAAATCACTTTCCTTTGAAAGTGCCTTAAGCTACTTACAAGCATTCACATGAAACTCACATGCATTTTTCTGAAAGAGAAGCAGTCTGTTCCAACACTTCAATTCACTGTGCGAAGTGAATGGAGTGTTGCTTCACTTTCTAAATGCTCTCCTTTCAGAGAAAATCACTTTCCTTTGAAAGTGCCTTAAACTACTTACAAGCATTCACAAGAAACTCATATGCGTTTCTCTGAAAGAGAAGCAGTCTGTTCCAACACTTCAATTCACTGTGCGAAGTGAATGGAGTGTTGCCTCACTTTGTAAATGCTTTCCTTTCAGAGAAAATCACTTTCCATTGAAACTGCCTTAAGCTACTTACAAGTATTCACAAGAAATTCACATGCATTTCTTTGAAAGAGAAGCAGTCTGTTCCAACACTTCAATTCACTGTGCGAAGGGAATGGAGTGTTGCTTCACTTTCTAAATGCTGTCCTTTCAGAGAAAATCACTCTCTTTTGAAACTGCCTTAAGCTACTTACAAGCATTCACAAGAAACTCACATCTGCTTCTCTCAAAGAGAAGCAGTCTGTTCCAACACTTCACTTCACTGTGCGAAGTGAATGGAGTGTTGCTTCATTTTCTTAATGATGTCCTTTCAGAGAAAATCACTTTCCTTTGAAAGTGCCTTAAGCTACTTACAAGCATTCAACAGAAATTCACAAGCGTTTCTCTGAAAGAGAAGCAGTCTGTTCCAACACTTCAATTCACTGTGCGTAGTGAATGGAGTGTTTCTTCACATTCTAATTGCTGTAGTTTCAGAGAAAATCACTTTCCTTTGAAAGTGCCTTAAACTACTTACAAGCATTCACAAGAAACTCACATGCATTTTTCTGAAAGAGAAGCTGGCTGTTCCAACACTTCAATTCACTGTGCGAAGTGAATGGAGTGTTGCTTCACTTTCTAAATGCTGTCCTTTCAGAGAAAATCACTTTCCTTTGAAAGTGACTTACGCTACTTACAAGCATTCACATAAACTCACATCTTTTTCTCTGAAAGAGAAGCAGTCTGTTCCAACACTTCAATTCACTGCGAAGTGAATGGAGTATTGCTTCACTTTCTAAATGCTCTCCTTTTAGAGAAAATCACTCTCTTTTGAAACTGCCTTAAGCTACTTACAAGAATTCACAAGAAACTCACATCTGCTTCTCTGAAAGAGAAGCCGTCTGTTCCAACACTTCAATTCACTGTGCGAAGTGAATGGAGTGTTGCTTCACTTTCTAAATGCTCTCCTTTCAGAGAAAATCACTTTCCTTTGAAAGTGCCTTAAGCTCCTTACAAGCATTCAACAGAAATTCACATGCGTTTCTCTGAAAGAGAAGCAGTCCGTTCCAACACTTCAATTCACTGTGCAAAGTGAATGGAGTGTTCCTTCACTTTGTAAATGCTGTCCTTTCAGAGAAAATCACTTTCCTTTGAAAGTGCCTTAAGCTACTTACAAGTATTCACAAGAAACTCACATGCATTTCTGTGAAAGAGAAGCAGTCTGTTCCATCACTTCAATTCACTGTGCGAAGTGAATGGAGTATTGCTTCACTTTTTAAATGCTGTCCTTTCAGAGAAAATCACTCTCTTTTGAAACTGCCTTAAGCTACTTACAAGCATTCACAAGAAACTCACATCTGTTTCTCTGAAAGAGAAGCAGTCTGTTCCAACACTTCAATTCACTGTGCGAAGTGAATGGAGTGTTGCTTCACTTTCTTAATGCTGTCCTTTCAGAGAAAATCACTTTCTTTTGAAAGAGCCTTAAGCTACTTACAAGCATTTAACAGACATTCACATGCGTTTCTCTGAAAGAGAAGCAGTCTGTTCCAACACTTCAATTCACGGTGCGAAGTGAATGGAGTGTTGCTTCACTTTCTAAATGCTGTCCTTTCAGAGAAAATCACTCTCTTTTGAAACTGCCTTAATCTGCTTACAAGCATTCACAAGAAACTCACATCTGTTTCTCTGAAAAAGAAGCAGTCTGTTCCAACACTTCAATTCACTGTGCGAAGTGAATGGAGTGTTGCTTCACTTTCTTAATGCTGTCCTTTCAGAGAAAATCACTTTCCTTTGAAAGTGCCTCAAGCTACTTACAAGCATTTAACAGACATTCACATGCGTTTCTCTGAAAGAGAAGCAGTCTGTTCCAACACTTCAATTCACTGTGTGAAGTGAATGGAGTGTTGCTTCACTTTCTAAATGCTGTCCTTTTAGAGAAAATCACTTTCCTTTGAAATTGCCTATAGCTACTTACAAGCATTCACAAGAAACTCACATGCATTTTTCTGAAAGAGAAGCAGTCTGTTCCAACACTTCAATTCACTGTGAAGTGAATGGAGTTTTGCTTCACTTTCTAAAAGCTATCCTTTTAGAGAAAATCACTCTATTTTGAAACTGCCTTAAGCTACTTACAAGCATTCACAAGAAACTCACATCTGTTTCTCTGAAAGAGAAGCAGTCTGTTCCAACACTTCAATTCACTGTGCGAAGTGAATGGAGTGTTGCTTCACTTTCTAAATGCTGTCCTTTCAGAGAAAATCACTTTCCTTTGAAAGTGCCTTAAGCTACTTACAAGTATTCACAAGAAACTCATATGCATTTCTTTGAAAGAGAAGCAGTCTGTTCCAACACTTCAATTCACTGTGCGAAGTGAATGGAGTGTTGCCTCACTTTGTAAATGCTGTCCTTTCAGAGAAAATCACTTTCCTTTGAAACTGCCATAAGCTACTTACAAACATTCACAGAAAACTCACATCCGTTTCTCTGAAAGAGAAGCAGTCTGTTCCAACACTTCAATTCACTGTGCGAAGTGAATGGAGTGTTGCTTCACTTTCTAAATGCTGTCCTTTCAGAGAAAATCACTTTCCTTTGAAAGTGACTTAAGCTACTTACAAGCATTCACATGAAACTCACATGCATTTTTCTGAAAGAGAAGCAGTCTGTTCCAACACTTCAATTCACTGTGCGAAGTGAATGGAGTGTTGCTTCACTTTCTAAATGCTGTCCTTTCAGAGAAAATCACTTTCCTTTGAAAGTGACTTACGCTACTTACAAGCATTCACAAGAAACTCACATGCATTTTTCTGAAAGAGAAGCAGTCTGTTCCAACACTTCAATTCACTGTGAAGTGAATGGAGTGTTGCTTCACTTTCTAAAAGCTATCCTTTTAGAGAAAATCACTCTATTTTGAAACTGCCTTAAGCTACTTACAAGCATTCACAAGAAACTCACATCTGTTTCTCTGAAAGAGAAGCAGTCTGTTCCAACACTTCAATTCACTGTGCGAAGTGAATGGAGTGTTGCTTCACTTTCTAAATGCTCTCCTTTCAGAGAAAATCACTTTCCTTTGAAACTGCCATAAGCTACTTACAAGCATTCACAAGAAACACATATGCGTTTCTCTGAAAGAGAAGCAGTCTGTTCCAACACTTCAATTCACTGTGCGTAGTGAATGGAGTGTTGCCTCACTTTGTAAATGCTGTCCTTTCAGAGAAAATCACTTTCCTTTGAAAGTGCCTTAAGCTACTTACAAGCATTCAGCAGGAATTCACATGCGTTTCTCTGAAAGAGAAGCAGTCTGTTTCAACACTTTATTTGACTGCGCGTAGTAAATGGCATGTTGCTTCACTTTCTAAATGCTGTCCTTTCAGAGAAAATCACTTTCCTTTGAAAGTGCCTTAAGCTACTTACAAGCATTCACAAGAAACTCACATGCATTTCCTGAAAGAGAAGCAGTCTGTTCCAACACTTCAATTCAATGTGCGAAGTGAATGGAGTGTTGCTTCACTTTCTAAATGCTGTCCTTTCAGAGAAAATCACTTTCCTTTGAAACTGCCATAAGCTACTTACAAGCATTCACAGAAAACTCACATCCGTTTCTCTGAAAGAGAAGCAGTCTGTTCCAACACTTCAATTCACTGTGCGAAGTGAATGGAGTGTTGCTTCACTTTCTAAATGCTGTCCTTTCAGAGAAAATCACTTTCCTTTGAAAGTGCCTTAAGCTACTTACAAGCATTCACATGAAACTCACATGCATTTTTCTGAAAGAGAAGCAGTCTGTTCCAACACTTCAATTCACTGTGCGAAGTGAATGGAGTGTTGCTTCACTTTCTAAATGCTGTCCTTTCAGAGAAAATCACTTTCCTTTGAAAGTGCCTTAAACTACTTACAAGTATTCACAAGAAACTCACATGCATTTCTTTGAAAGAGAAGCAGTCTGTTCCAACACTTCAATTCACTGTGCGAAGTGAATGGAGTGTTGCTTCACTTTCTAAATGCTGTCCTTTCAGAGAAAATCACTTTCCTTTGAAAGTGACTTACGCTACTTACAAGCATTCACATAAACTCACATCTTTTTCTCTGAAAGAGAAGCAGTCTGTTCCAACACTTCAATTCACTGCGAAGTGAATGGAGTATTGCTTCATTTTCTAAATGCTATCCTTTTAGAGAAAATCACTCTATTTTGAAACTGCCTTAAGCTTCTCACAAGCATTCACAAGAAACTCACATCTGTTCCTCTGAAAGAGAAACAGTCTTTCCCAACACTTCAATTCACTGTGCGAAGTGAATGGAGTGTTGCTTCACTTTCTAAATGCTCTCCTTTTAGAGAAAATCACTCTCTTTTGAAACTGCCTTAAGCTACTTACAAGAATTCACAAGAAACTCACATCTGCTTCTCTGAAAGAGAAGCCGTCTGTTCCAACACTACAATTCACTGTGCGAAGTGAATGGAGTGTTGCTTCACTTTCTAAATGCTCTCCTTTCAGAGAAAATCACTTTCCTTTGAAAGTGCCTTAAGCTCCTTACAAGCATTCAACAGAAATTCACATGCGTTTCTCTGAAAGAGAAGCAGTCTGTTCCAACATTTCAATTCACTGTGCAAAGTGAATGGAGTGTTCCTTCACTTTGTAAATGCTGTCCTTTCAGAGAAAATCACTTTCCTTTGAAAGTGCCTTAAGCTACTTACAAGTATTCACAAGAAACTCACATGCATTTCTGTGAAAGAGAAGCAGTCTGTTCCAACACTTCAATTCACTGTGCGAAGTGAATGGAGTATTGCTTCACTTTCTAAATGCTATCCTTTTAGAGAAAATCACTCTATTTTGAAACTGCCTTAAGCTACTTACAAGCATTCACAAGAAACTCACATCTGTTTCTCTGAAAGAGAAACAGTCTTTTCCAACACTTCAATTCACTGTGCGAAGTGAATGGAGTGTTGCTTCACTTTCTAAATGCTCTCCTTTTAGAGAAAATCACGCTCTTTTGAAACTGCCTTAAGCTACTTACAAGAATTCACAAGAAACTCACATCTGCTTCTCTGAAAGAGAAGCCGTCTGTTCCAACACTTCAATTCACTGTGAGAAGTGAATGGAGTGTTGCTTCACTTTCTAAATGCTCTCCTTTCAGAGAAAATCACTTTCCTTTGAAAGTGCCTTAAGCTCCTTACAAGCATTCAACAGAAATTCACATGCGTTTCTCTGAAAGAGAAGCAGTCTGTTCCAACACTTCAATTCACTGTGCAAAGTGAATGGAGTGTTCCTTCACTTTGTAAATGCTGTCCTTTCAGAGAAAATCTCTTTCCTTTGAAAGTGCCTTAAGCTACTTACAAGTATTCACAAGAAACTCACATGCATTTCTGTGAAAGAGAAGCAGTCTGTTCCAACACTTCAATTCACTGTGCGAAGTGAATGGAGTATTGCTTCACTTTCTAAATGCTGTCCTTTCAGAGAAAATCACTCTCTTTTGAAACTGCCTTAAGCTACTTACAAGCATTCACAAGAAACTCACATCTGTTTCTCTGAAAGAGAAACAGTCTGTTCCAACACTTCAATTCACTGTGCGAAGTGAATGGAGTGTTGCTTTACTTTCTTAATGCTGTCCTTTCAGAGAAAATCACTTTCTTTTGAAAGAGCCTTAAGCTACTTACAAGCATTTAACAGACATTCACATGCGTTTCTCTGAAAGAGAAGCAGTCTGTTCCAACACTTCAATTCACTGTGCGAAGTGAATGGAGTGTTTCTTCACTTTATAAATGCTGTCCTTTCAGAGAAAATCACTCTCTTTTGAAACTGCCTTAATCTGCTTACAAGCATTCACAAGAAACTCACATCTGTTTCTCTGAAAGAGAAGCAGTCTGTTCCAACACTTCAAATCACTGTGCGAAGTGAATGGAGTGTTGCTTCACTTTCTTAATGCTGTCCTTTCAGAGAAAATCACTTTCCTTTGAAAGTGCCTTAAGCTACTTACAAGCATTTAACAGACATTCACATGCGTTTCTCTGAAAGAGAAGCAGTCTGTTCCAACACTTCAATTCACTGTGTGAAGTGAATGGAGTGTTGCTTCACTTTCTAAATGCTGTCCTTTTAGAGAAAATCACTTTCCTTTGAAAGTGCCTTAAGCTACTTACAAGCATTCACAAGAAACTCACATGCATTTTTCTGAAAGAGAAGCAGTCTGTTCCAACACTTCAATTGACTGTAAAGTGAATGGAGTGTTGCTTCACTTTCTAAAAGCTATCCTTTTAGAGAAAATCACTCTATTTTGAAACTGCCTTAAGCTACTTACAAGCATTCACAAGAAACTCACATCTGTTTCTCTGAAAGAGAAGCAGTCTGTTCCAACACTTCAATTCACTGTGCAAAGTGAATGGAGTGTTGCTTCACTTTCTAAATGCTGTCCTTTCAGAGAAAATCACTTTCCTTTGAAAGTGCCTTAAGCTACTTACAAGCATTCACAAGAAATTCATATGCGTTTCTCTGAAAGAGAAGCAGTCTGTTCCAACACTTCAATTCACTGTGCGAAGTGAATGGAGTGTTGCTTCACTTTCTAAATACTGTCCTTTCAGAGAAAATCACTTTCCTTTGAAAGTGCCTTAATCTACTTACAAGTATTCACAAGAAACTCACATGCATTTCTTTGAAAGAGAAGCAGTCTGTTCCAACACTTCAATTCACTGTGCGAAGTGAATGGAGTGTTGCTTCATTTTCTTAATGCTGTCCTTTCAGAGAAAATCACTTTCCTCTGAAAGTGCCTTAAGCTACTTACAAGCATTTAACAGACATTCACATGCGTTTCTCTGAAAAAGAAGCAGTCTGTTCCAACACTTCAATTCAATGTGCGAAGTGAATGGAGTGTTGCTTCACTTTCTAAATGCTGTCCTTTCAGAGAAAATCACTTTCCTTTGAAAGTGCCTTAAGCTACTTACAAGCATTCACAAGAAACTCACATGCATTTTTCTGAAAGAGAAGCAGGCTGTTCCAACACTTCAATTCACTGTGTGAAGTCAATGGAGAGTTGCCTCACTTTGTAAATGCTGTCCTTTCAGAGAAAATCACTTTCCTTTGAAAGTGCCTTAAGCTACTTAAAGCATTCAGCAGAAATTCACATGCGTTTCTATGAAAGAGAAGCAGTCTGTTTCAACACTTTATTTCTTTGCACATAGTAAATGGCATGTTGCTTCACTTTCTAAATGCTGTCCTTTCAGAGAAAATCACTTTCCTTTGAAAGTGCCTTAAGCTACTTACAAGCATTCACAAGAAACTCACATGCATTTCCTGAAAGAGAAGCAGTCTGTTCCAACACTTCAATTCACTGTTCGAAGTGAATGGAGTGTTGCTTCACTTTCTAAATGCTGTCCTTTCAGAGAAAATCACTTTCCTTTGAAACTGCCTTAAGCTACTTACAAGCATTCATAGAAAACTCACATCCGTTTCTCTGAAAGAGAAGCAGTCTGTTCCAACACTTCAATTCACTGTGCGAAGTGAATGGAGTGTTGCTTCACTTTCTAAATGCTGTCCTTTCAGAGAAAATCACTATCCTTTGAAAGTGCCTTAAGCTACTTACAAGCATTCACAAGAAACTCACATGCATTTTTCTGAAAGAGAAGCAGGCTGTTCCAACACTTCAATTCACTGTGTGAAGTCAATGGAGAGTTGCCTCACTTTGTAAATGCTGTCCTTTCAGAGAAAATCACTTTCCTTTGAAAGTGCCTTAAGCTACTTAAAGCATTCAGCAGAAATTCACATGCGTTTCTATGAAAGATAAGCAGTCTGTTTCAACACTTTATTTCTTTGCACATAGTAAATGGCATGTTGCTTCACTTTCTAAATGCTGTCCTTTCAGAGAAAATCACTTTCCTTTGAAAGTGCCTTAAGCTACTTACAAGCATTCACAAGAAACTCACATGCATTTCCTGAAAGAGAAGCAGTCTGTTCCAACACTTCAATTCACTGTGCGAAGTGAATGGAGTGTTGCTTCACTTTCTAAATGCTGGCCTTTCAGAGAAAATCACTTTCCTTTGAAACTGCCTTAAGCTACTTACAAGCATTCATAGAAAACTCACATCCGTTTCTCTGAAAGAGAAGCAGTCTGTTCCAACACTTCAATTCACTGTGCGAAGTGAATGGAGTGTTGCTTCACTTTCTAAATGCTGTCCTTTCAGAGAAAATCACTTTCCTTTGAAAGTGCCTTAAGCTACTTACAAGCATTCACATGAAACTCACATGCATTTTTCTGAAAGAGAAGCAGTCTGTTCCAACACTTCAATTCACTGTGCGAAGTGAATGGAGTGTTGCTTCACTTTCTAAATGTTCTCCTTTCAGAGAAAATCACTTTCCTTTGAAAGTGCCTTAAGCTACTTACAAGCATTCACAAGAAACTCATATGCGTTTCTCTGAAAGAGAAGCAGTCTGTTCCAACACTTCAATTCACTGTGCGAAGAGAATGGAGTGTTGCTTCATTTTCTTAATGCTGTCCTTTCAGAGAAAATCACTTTCCTTTGAAAGTGCTTTAAGCTACTTACAAGTATTCACAAGAAACTCACATGCATTTCTCTGAAAAAGGAGCAGTCTGTTCCAACACTTCAATTCAATGTGCGAAGTGAATGGAGTGTTGCTTCACTTTCTAAATGCTGTCCTTTCAGAGAAAATCACTTTCCTTTGAAAGTGCCTTAAGCTACTTACAAGCATTCACAAGAAACACACATGCATTTTTCTGAAAGAGAAGCAGGCTGTTCCAACACTTCAATTCACTGTGTGAAGTCAATGGAGAGTTGCCTCACTTTGTAAATGCTGTCCTTTCAGAGACAATCACTTTCCTTTGAAAGTGCCTTAAGCTACTTACAAGCATTCAGCAGAAATTCACATGCGTTTCTATGAAAGACAAGCAGTCTGTTTCAACACTTTATTTCACTGCGCGTAGTAAATGGCATGTTGCTTCACTTTCTAAATGCTGTCCTTTCAGAGAAAATCACTTTCCTTTGAAAGTGCCTTAAGCTACATACAAGCATTCACAAGAAAGTCACATGCATTTTCTGAAAGAGAAGCAGTCTGTTCCAACACTTCAATTCACTGTGCGAAGTGAATGGAGTGTTGCTTCACTTTCTAAATGCTGTCCTTTCAGAGAAAATCACTCTCTTTTGAAACTGCCTTAAGCTACTTACAAGCATTCACAAGAAACTCACATCTGTTTCTCTGAAAGAGAAGCAGTCTGTTCCAACACTTCAATTCACTGTGCGAAGTGAATGGAATGTTTCTTCACTTTATAAATGCTGTCCTTTCAGAGAAAATCACTCTCTTTTGAAACTGCCTTAATCTGCTTACAAGCATTCACAAGAAACTCACATCTGTTTCTCTGAAAGAGAAGCAGTCTGTTCCAACACTTCAATTCACTGTGCGAAGTGAATGGAGTGTTGCTTCACTTTCTTAATGCTGTCCTTTCAGAGAAAATCACTTTCCTTTGAAAGTGCCTTAAGCTACTTACAAGCATTTAACAGACATTCACATGCGTTTCTCTGAAAGAGAAGCAGTCTGTTCCAACACTTCAATTCACTGTGTGAAGTGAATGGAGTGTTGCTTCACTTTCTAAATGCTGTCCTTTTAGAGAAAATCACTTTCCTTTGAAAGTGCCTTAAGCTACTTACAAGCATTCACAAGAAACTCACATGCATTTTTCTGAAAGAGAAGCAGTCTGTTCCAACACTTCAATTGACTGTAAAGTGAATGGAGTGTTGCTTCACTTTCTAAAAGCTATCCTTTTAGAGAAAATCACTCTATTTTGAAACTGCCTTAAGCTACTTACAAGCATTCACAAGAAACTCACATCTGTTTCTCTGAAAGAGAAGCAGTCTGTTCCAACACTTCAATTCACTGTGCAAAGTGAATGGAGTGTTGCTTCACTTTCTAAATGCTGTCCTTTCAGAGAAAATCACTTTCCTTTGAAAGTGCCTTAAGCTACTTACAAGCATTCACAAGAAACTCATATGCGTTTCTCTGAAAGAGAAGCAGTCTGTTCCAACACTTCAATTCACTGTGCGAAGTGAATGGAGTGTTGCTTCACTTTCTAAATACTGTCCTTTCAGAGAAAATCACTTTCCTTTGAAAGTGCCTTAATCTACTTACAAGTATTCACAAGAAACTCACATGCATTTCTTTGAAAGAGAAGCAGTCTGTTCCAACAGTTCAATTCACTGTGCGAAGTGAATGGAGTGTTGCTTCATTTTCTTAATGCTGTCCTTTCAGAGAAAATCACTTTCCTCTGAAAGTGCCTTAAGCTACTTACAAGCATTTAACAGACATTCACATGCGTTTCTCTGAAAAAGAAGCAGTCTGTTCCAACACTTCAATTCAATGTGCGAAGTGAATGGAGTGTTGCTTCACTTTCTAAATGCTGTCCTTTCAGAGAAAATCACTTTCCTTTGAAAGTGCCTTAAGCTACTTACAAGCATTCACAAGAAACTCACATGCATTTTTCTGAAAGAGAAGCAGGCTGTTCCAACACTTCAATTCACTGTGTGAAGTCAATGGAGAGTTGCCTCACTTTGTAAATGCTGTCCTTTCAGAGAAAATCACTTTCCTTTGAAAGTGCCTTAAGCTACTTAAAGCATTCAGCAGAAATTCACATGCGTTTCTATGAAAGAGAAGCAGTCTGTTTCAACACTTTATTTCTTTGCACATAGTAAATGGCATGTTGCTTCACTTTCTAAATGCTGTCCTTTCAGAGAAAATCACTTTCCTTTGAAAGTGCCTTAAGCTACTTACAAGCATTCACAAGAAACTCACATGCATTTCCTGAAAGAGAAGCAGTCTGTTCCAACACTTCAATTCACTGTTCGAAGTGAATGGAGTGTTGCTTCACTTTCTAAATGCTGTCCTTTCAGAGAAAATCACTTTCCTTTGAAACTGCCTTAAGCTACTTACAAGCATTCATAGAAAACTCACATCCGTTTCTCTGAAAGAGAAGCAGTCTGTTCCAACACTTCAATTCACTGTGCGAAGTGAATGGAGTGTTGCTTCACTTTCTAAATGCTGTCCTTTCAGAGAAAATCACTATCCTTTGAAAGTGCCTTAAGCTACTTACAAGCATTCACAAGAAACTCACATGCATTTTTCTGAAAGAGAAGCAGGCTGTTCCAACACTTCAATTCACTGTGTGAAGTCAATGGAGAGTTGCCTCACTTTGTAAATGCTGTCCTTTCAGAGAAAATCACTTTCCTTTGAAAGTGCCTTAAGCTACTTAAAGCATTCAGCAGAAATTCACATGCGTTTCTATGAAAGATAAGCAGTCTGTTTCAACACTTTATTTCTTTGCACATAGTAAATGGCATGTTGCTTCACTTTCTAAATGCTGTCCTTTCAGAGAAAATCACTTTCCTTTGAAAGTGCCTTAAGCTACTTACAAGCATTCACAAGAAACTCACATGCATTTCCTGAAAGAGAAGCAGTCTGTTCCAACACTTCAATTCACTGTGCGAAGTGAATGGAGTGTTGCTTCACTTTCTAAATGCTGGCCTTTCAGAGAAAATCACTTTCCTTTGAAACTGCCTTAAGCTACTTACAAGCATTCATAGAAAACTCACATCCGTTTCTCTGAAAGAGAAGCAGTCTGTTCCAACACTTCAATTCACTGTGCGAAGTGAATGGAGTGTTGCTTCACTTTCTAAATGCTGTCCTTTCAGAGAAAATCACTTTCCTTTGAAAGTGCCTTAAGCTACTTACAAGCATTCACATGAAACTCACATGCATTTTTCTGAAAGAGAAGCAGTCTGTTCCAACACTTCAATTCACTGTGCGAAGTGAATGGAGTGTTGCTTCACTTTCTAAATGTTCTCCTTTCAGAGAAAATCACTTTCCTTTGAAAGTGCCTTAAGCTACTTACAAGCATTCACAAGAAACTCATATGCGTTTCTCTGAAAGAGAAGCAGTCTGTTCCAACACTTCAATTCACTGTGCGAAGAGAATGGAGTGTTGCTTCATTTTCTTAATGCTGTCCTTTCAGAGAAAATCACTTTCCTTTGAAAGTGCTTTAAGCTACTTACAAGTATTCACAAGAAACTCACATGCATTTCTCTGAAAAAGGAGCAGTCTGTTCCAACACTTCAATTCAATGTGCGAAGTGAATGGAGTGTTGCTTCACTTTCTAAATGCTGTCCTTTCAGAGAAAATCACTTTCCTTTGAAAGTGCCTTAAGCTACTTACAAGCATTCACAAGAAACACACATGCATTTTTCTGAAAGAGAAGCAGGCTGTTCCAACACTTCAATTCACTGTGTGAAGTCAATGGAGAGTTGCCTCACTTTGTAAATGCTGTCCTTTCAGAGACAATCACTTTCCTTTGAAAGTGCCTTAAGCTACTTACAAGCATTCAGCAGAAATTCACATGCGTTTCTATGAAAGAGAAGCAGTCTGTTTCAACACTTTATTTCACTGCGCGTAGTAAATGGCATGTTGCTTCACTTTCTAAATGCTGTCCTTTCAGAGAAAATCACTTTCCTTTGAAAGTGCCTTAAGCTACATACAAGCATTCACAAGAAATTCACATGCATTTTCTGAAAGAGAAGCAGTCTGTTCCAACACTTCAATTCACTGTGCGAAGTGAATGGAGTGTTGCTTCACTTTCTAAATGCTGTCCTTTCAGAGAAAATCACTTTCCTTTGAAAGTGCCTTAAGCTACTTACAAGCATTCACAGAAAACTCACATCCGTTTCTCTGAAAGAGAAGCAGTCTGTTCCAACACTTCAATTCACTGTGAAGTGAATGGAGTGTTGCTTCACTTTCTAAATGCTCTCCTTTCAGAGAAAATCACTCTCTTTTGAAACTGCCTTAATCTGCTTACAAGCATTCACAAGAAACTCACATCTGTTTCTCTGAAAGAGAAGCAGTCTGTTCCAACACTTCAATTCACTGTGCGAAGTGAATGGAGTGTTGCTTCACTTTCTTAATGCTGTCCTTTCAGAGAAAATCACTTTCCTTTGAAAGTGCCTTAAGCTACTTACAAGCATTTAGCAGACATTCACATGCGTTTCTCTGAAAGAGAAGCAGTCTGTTCCAACATTTCAATTCACTGTGTGAAGTGAATGGAGTGTTGCTTCACTTTCTAAATGCTGTCCTTTCAGAGAAAATCACTTTCCTTTGAAAGTGCCTTAAGCTACTTACAAGTATTCACAAGAAACTCACATGCATTTCTTTGAAAGAGAAGCAGTCTGTTCCAACACTTCAATTCACTGTGCGAAGTGAATGGAGTGTTGCTTCACTTTCTAAATGCTGTCCTTTCAGAGAAAATCACTTTCCTTTGAAAGTGCCCTAAGCTACTTACAAGCATTCACAAGAAACTCACATGCATTTTTCTGAAAGAGAAGCAGGCTGTTCCAACACTTCAATTCACTGTGTGAAGTCAATGGAGAGTTGCCTTACTTTATAAATGCTGTCCTTTCAGAGAAAATCACTTTCCTTTGAAAGTGCCTTAAGCTACTTACAAGCATTCAGCAGAAATTCACATGCGTTTCTATGAAAGAGAAGCAGTCTGTTTCAACACTTTATTTCACTGCGCGTAGTAAATGGCATTTTGCTTCACTTTCTAAATGCTGTCCTTTCAGAGAAAATCACTTTCCTTTGAAAGTGCCTTAAGCTACATACAAGCATTCACAAGAAACTCACATGCATTTTCTGAAAGAGAAGCAGTCTGTTCCAACACTTCAATTCACTGTGCGAAGTGAATGGAGTGTTGCTTCACTTTCTAAATGCTGTCCTTTCAGAGAAAATCACTTTCCTTTAAAAGTGCCTTAAGCTACTTACAAGCATTCACAGAAAACTCACATCCATTTCTCTGAAAGAGAAGCAGTCTGTTCCAACACTTCAATTCACTGTGCGAAGTGAATGGAGTGTTGCTTCACTTTCTAAATGCTGTCCTTTCAGAGAAAATCACTCTCTCTTTAAACTGCCTTAAGCTAATTACAAGCATTCACAGGAATCTCACATCTGTTTCTCTGAAAGAGAAGCAGTCTGTTCCAACACTTCAATTCACTGTGCGAAGTGAATGGAGTGTTGCGTCACTTTCTAAATGCTGTCCTTTCAGAGAAAAATCAATTTCCTTTGAAAGTGCCTTAAGCTACTTACAAGCATTCACAAGAAACTCACATGCATTTTTCTGAAAGAGAAGCAGTCTGTTCCAACACTTCAATTCACTGTGCGAAGTGAATGGAGTGTTGCTTCACTTTCTAAATTCGGTCCTTTCAGAGAAAATCACTTTCCTTTGAAAGTGCCTTAAGCGACTCACAAGCATTCACAAAAAACTCACATCCGTTTCTCTGAAAGAGAAGCAGTCTGTTCCAACACTTCAATTCACTGTGCGAAGTGAATGGAGTGTTGCTTCACTTTCTAAATGCTGTCCTTTCAAAGAAAATCACTTTCCTTTGAAAGTGCCTTAAGCTACTTACAAGCATTCAACAGAAATTCACATGCGTTTTTCTGAAAGAAAAGCAGTCTGTTCCAACACTTCAATTCACTGTGCGTAGTGAATGGAGTGTTTCTTCACATTCTAATTGCTGTAGTTTCAGAGAAAATCACTTTCCTTTGAAAGTGCCTTAAACTACTTACAAGCATTCACAAGAAACTCACATGCATTTTTCTGAAAGAGAAGCAGGCTGTTCCAAAACTTCAATTCACTGTGCGAAGTGAATGGAGTGTTGCTTCACTTTCTAAATGCTGTCCTTTCAGAGAAAATCACTTTCCTTTGAAAGTGACTTACGCTACTTAAAAGCATTCACATAAACTCACATCTTTTTCTCTGAAAGAGAAGCAGTCTGTTCCAACACTTCAATTCACTGCGAAGTGAATGGAGTATTGCTTCACTTTCTAAATGCTATCCTTTTAGAGAAAATCACTCTATTTTGAAACTGCCTTAAGCTACTTACAAGCATTCACAAGAAACTCACATCTGTTTCTCTGAAAGAGAAACAGTCTTTTCCAACACTTCAATTCACTCTGCGAAGTGAATGGAGTGTTACTTCACTTTCTAAATGCTCTCCTTTTAGAGAAAATCACTCTCTTTTGAAACTGCCTTAAGCTATTTACAAGAATTCACAAGAAACACACATCTGCTTCTCTGAAAGAGAAGCCGTCTGTTCCAGCACTTCAATTCACTGTGCGAAGTGAATGGAGTGTTGCTTCACTTTCTAAATGCTGTCCTTTCAGAGAAAATCACTTTCCTTTGAAAGTGCCTTAAGCTACTTACAAGCATTCACAAGAAACTCACATGCATTTTTCTGAAAGAGAAGCAGTCTGTTCCAACACTTCAATTCACTGTGCGAAGTGAATGGAGTGTTGCTTCACTTTCTAAATTCGGTCCTTTCAGAGAAAATCACTTTCCTTTGAAAGTGCCTTAAGCGACTCACAAGCATTCACAAAAAACTCACATCCGTTTCTCTGAAAGAGAAGCAGTCTGTTCCAACACTTCAATTCACTGTGCGAAGTGAATGGAGTGTTGCTTCACTTTCTAAATGCTGTCCTTTCAGAGAAAATCACTTTCCTTTGAAAGTGACTTACGCTACTTACAAGCATTCACATAAACTCACATCTTTTTCTCTGAAAGAGAAGCAGTGTGTTCCAACACTTCAATTCACTGCGAAGTGAATGGAGTATTGCTTCACTTTCTAAATGCTATCTTTTAGAGAAAATCACTCTATTTTGAAACTGCCTTAAGCTACTTACAAGCATTCACAAGAAACTCACATCTGTTTCTCTGAAAGAGAAACAGTCTTTTCCAACACTTCAATTCACTGTGCGAAGTGAATGGAGTGTTGCTTCACTTTCTAAATGCTGTCCTTTCAGAAAAAATCACTTTCCTTTGAAAGTGCCTTAAGCTACTTACAAGCATTCACAAGAAACTCATATGCATTTCTGTGAAAGAGAAGTAGTCTGTTCCAACACTTCAATTCATTGTGTGAAGTGAATGGAGTGTTGCTTCACTTTCTAAATGCTGTCCTTTCAGAGAAAATCACTCTCTCTTTAAACTGCCTTAAGCTACTTACAAGCATTCACAGGAATCTCACATCTGTTTCTCTGAAAGAGAAGCAGTCTGTTCCAACACTTCAATTCACTGTGCGAAGTGAATGGAGTGTTGCGTCACTTTCTAAATGCTGTCCTTTCAGAGAAAAATCAATTTCCTTTGAAAGTGCCTTAAGCTACTTACAAGCATTCACAAGAAACTCACATGCATTTTTCTGAAAGAGAAGCAGTCTGTTCCAACACTTCAATTCACTGTGCTAAGTGAATGGAGTGTTGCTTCACTTTCTAAATGCTGTCCTTTCAGAGAAAATCACTTTCCTTTGAAAGTGCCTTAAGCTACTTACAAGCATTCACAGAAAACTCACATCCGTTTCTCTGAAAGAGAAGCAGTCTGTTCCAACACTTCAATTCACTGTGCGAAGTGAATGGAGTGTTGCTTCACTTTCTAAATGCTGTCCTTTCAGAGAAAATCACTTTCCTTTGAAAGTGCCTTAAGCTACTTACAAGCATTCACAAGAAACTCACATGCATTTTTCTGAAAGAGAAGCAGTCTGTTCCAACACTTCAATTCACTGTGCGAAGTGAATGGAGTGTTGCTTCACTTTCTAAATGCTGTCCTTTCAGAGAAAATCACTTTCTTTTGAAAGTGCCTTAAGCTACTTTCAAGCATTCAACAGAAATTCACATGAGTTTCTCTGAAAGACAAGCAGTCTGTTCCAACACTTCAATTCACTGTGCGAAGTGAATGGAGTGTTGCTTCACTTTCTAAATGCTGTCCTTTTAGAGAAAATCACTTTCCTTTGAAAGTGCCTTAAGCTACTTACAAGCATTTAACAGACATTCACATGCGTTTCTCTGAAAGAGAAGCAGTCTGTTCCAACACTTCAATTCACTGTGTGAAGGGAATGGAGTGTTGCTTCACTTTCTAAATGCTGTCCTTTCAGAGAAAATCACTCTCTTTTGAAACTGCCTTAAGCTACTTACAAGCATTCTCAAGAAACTCACATCTGTTTCTCTGAAAGAGAAGCAGTCTGTTCCAACACTTCAATTCACTGTGGAAGTGAATGGAGTGTTGCTTCACTTTCTTAATGCTGTCCTTTCAGAGAAAATCACTTTCCTTTGAAAGTGCCTTAAGCTACTTACAAGCATTTAACAGACATTCACATGCGTTTCTCTGAAAGAGAAGCAGTCTGTTCCAACACTTCAATTCACTGTGCGAAGGGAATGGAGTGTTGCTTCACTTTCTAAATGCTGTCCTTTCAGAGAAAATCACTCTCTTTTGAAACTGCCTTAAGCTACTTACAAGCATTCTCAAGAAACTCACATCTGTTTCTCTGAAAGAGAAGCAGTCTGTTCCAACACTTCAATTCACTGTGTGAAGTGAATGGAGTGTTGCTTCACTTTCTAAATGCTGTCCTTTTAGAGAAAATCACTTTCCTTTGAAAGTGCCTTAAGCTACTTACAAGCATTCACAAGAAACTCACATGCATTTTTCTGAAAGAGAAGCAGTCTGTTCCAAAACTTCAATTCACTGTGAAGTGAATGGAGTGTTGCTTCACTTTCTAAAAGCTATCCTTTTAGAGAAAATCACTCTATCTTGAAACTGCCTTAAGCTACTTACAAGCATTCACAAGAAACTCACATCTGTTTCTCTGAAAGAGAAGCAGTCTGTTCCAACACTTCAATTCACTGTGCGAAGTGAATGGAGTGTTGCTTCACTTTCTAAATGCTCTCCTTTCAGAGAAAATCACTTTCCTTTGAAAGTGCCTTAAGCTACTTACAAGCATTCACAAGAAACTCATATGCGTTTCTCTGAAAGAGAAGCAGTCTGTTCCAACACTTCAATTCACTGTGCGAAGTGAATGGAGTGTTGCTTCACTTTCTAAATGCTGTCCTTTCAGAGAAAATCACTTTCCTTTGAAAGTGCCTTAAGCTACTTACAAGTATTCACAAGAAACTCACATGCATTTCTTTGAAAGAGAAGCAGTCTGTTCCAACACTTCAATTCACTGTGCGAAGTGAATGGAGTGTTGCTTCATTTTCTTAATGCTGTCTTTTCAGAGAAAATCACTTTCCTTTGAAAGTGCCTTAAGCTACTTACAAGCATTTAACAGACATTCACATGCGTTTCTCTGAAAAAGAAGCAGTCTGTTCCAACACTTCAATTCAATGTGCGAAGTGAATGGAGTGTTGCTTCACTTTCTAAATGCTGTCCTTTCAGAGAAAATCACTTTCCTTTGAAAGTGCCTTAAGCTACTTACAAGCATTCACAAGAAACTCACATGCATTTTTCTGAAAGAGAAGCATTCTGTTCCAACACTTCAATTCACTGTGTGAAGTCAATGTAGAGTTGCCTCACTTTATAAATGCTGTCCTTTCAGAGAAAATCACTTTCCTTTGAAAGTGCCTTAAGCTACTTACAAGCATTCAGCAGAAATTCACATGCGTTTCTATGAAAGAGAAGCAGTCTGTTTCAACACTTTATTTCACTGCGCGTAGTAAATGTCATGTTGCTTCACTTTCTAAATGCTGTCCTTTCAGAAAAAATCACTTTCCTTTGAAAGTGCCTTAAGCTACATACAAGCATTCACAAGAAACTCACATGCATTTTCTGAAAGAGAAGCAGTCTGTTCCAACACTTCAATTCACTGTGCGAAGTGAATGGAGTGTTGCTTCACTTTCTAAATACGGTCCTTTCAGAGAAAATCACTTTCCTTTGAAAGTGCCTTAAGCGACTCACAAGCATTCACAAAAAACTCACATCCGTTTCTCTGAAAGAGAAGCAGTCTGTTCCAACATTTCAGTTCACTGTGCGAAGTGAATGGAGTGTTGCTTCACTTTCTAAATGCTGTCCTTTTAGAGAAAATCACTTTCCTTTGAAAGTGCCTTAAGCTACTTACAAGCATTCAACAGAAATTCACATGCGTTTTTCTGAAAGAAAAGCAGTCTGTTCCAACACTTCAATTCACTGTGCGTAGTGAATGGAGTGTTTCTTCACATTCTAATTGCTGTAGTTTCAGAGAAAATCACTTTCCTTTGAAAGTGCCTTAAACTACTTACAAGCATTCACAAGAAACTCACATGCATTTTTCTGAAAGAGAAGCAGGCTGTTCCAAAACTTCAATTCACTGTGCGAAGTGAATGGAGTGTTGCTTCACTTTCTAAATGCTGTCCTTTCAGAGAAAATCACTTTCCTTTGAAAGTGACTTACGCTACTTACAAGCATTCACATAAACTCACATCTTTTTCTCTGAAAGAGAAGCAGTCTGTTCCAACACTTCAATTCACTGCGAAGTGAATGGAGTATTGCTTCACTTTCTAAATGCTATCCTTTTAGAGAAAATCACTCTATTTTGAAACTGCCTTAAGCTACTTACAAGCATTCACAAGAAACTCACATCTGTTTCTCTGAAAGAGAAACAGTCTTTTCCAACACTTCAATTCACTGTGCGAAGTGAATGGAGTGTTACTTCACTTTCTAAATGCTCTCCTTTTAGAGAAAATCACTCTCTTTTGAAACTGCCTAAAGCTACTAACAAGAATTCACAAGAAACACACATCTGCTTCTCTGAAAGAGAAGCCGTCTGTTCCAGCACTTCAGTTCACTGTGCGAAGTGAATGGAGTGTTGCTTCACTTTCTAAATGCTGTCCTTTCAGAGAAAATCACTTTCCTTTGAAAGTGCCTTAAGCTACATACAAGCATTCACAAGAAACTCACATGCATTTTTCTGAAAGAGAAGCAGTCTGTTCCAACACTTCAATTCACTGTGCGAAGTGAATGGAGTGTTGCTTCACTTTCTAAATACGGTCCTTTCAGAGAAAATCACTTTCCTTTGAAAGTGCCTTAAGCGACTCACAAGCATTCACAAAAAACTCACATCCGTTTCTCTGAAAGAGAAGCAGTCTGTTCCAACATTTCAATTCACTGTGCGAAGTGAATGGAGTGTTGCTTCACTTTCTAAATGCTGTCCTTTCAAAGAAAATCACTTTCCTTTGAAAGTGCCTTAAGCTACTTACAAGCATTCAACAGAAATTCACATGCGTTTTTCTGAAAGTAAAGCAGTCTGTTCCAACACTTCAATTCACTGTGCGTAGTGAATGGAGTGTTTCTTCACATTCTAATTGCTGTAGTTTCAGAGAAAATCACAATCCTTTGAAAGTGCCTTAAACTACTTACAAGCATTCACAAGAAACTCACATGCATTTTTCTGAAAGAGAAGCAGGCTGTTCCAAAACTTCAATTCACTGTGCGAAGTGAATGGAGTGTTGCTTCACTTTCTAAATGCTGTCCTTTCAGAGAAAATCACTTTCCTTTGAAAGTGACTTACGCTACTTACAAGCATTCACATAAACTCACATCTATTTCTCTGAAAGAGAAGCAGTCTGTTCCAACACTTCAATTCACTGCGAAGTGAATGGAGTATTGCTTCACTTTCTAAATGCTATCCTTTTAGAGAAAATCACTCTATTTTGAAACTGCCTTAAGCTACTTACAAGCATTCACAAGAAACTCACATCTGTTTCTCTGAAAGAGAAACAGTCTTTTCCAACACTTCAATTCACTGTGCGAAGTGAATGGAGTGTTGCTTCACTTTCTAAATGCTCTCCTTTTAGAGAAAATCACTCTCTTTTGAAACTGCCTTAAGCTACTTACAAGAATTCACAAGAAACTCACATCTGCTTCTCTGAAAGAGAAGCCGTCTGTTCCAGCACTTCAATTCACTGTGCGAAGTGAATGGAGTGTTGCTTCACTTTCTAAATGCTCTCCTTTCAGAGAAAATTACTTTCCTTTGAAAGTGCCTTAAGCTACTAACAAGCATTCAACAGAAATTCACATGCATTTCTGTGAAAGAGAAGCAGTCTGTTCCAACACTTCAATTCACTGTGCGAAGTGAATGGAGTGTTGCTTCACTTTCTAAATGCTGTCCTTTCAGAGAAAATCACTCTCTTTTGAAACTGCCTTAAGCTACTTACAAGCATTCACAAGAAACTCACATCTGTTTCTCTGAAAGAGAAGCAGTCTGTTCCAACACTTCAATTCACTGTGCGAAGTGAATGGAGTGTTGCTTCACTTTCTTAATGCTGTCCTTTCAGAGAAAATCACTTTCCTTTGAAAGACCCTCAAGCTACTTACAAGCATTTAACAGACATTCACATGCGTTTCTCTGAAAGAGAAGCAGTCTGTTCCAACACTTCAATTCACTGTGCGAAGTGAATGGAGTGTTACTTCACTTTCTAAATGCTGTCCTTTCAGAAAAAATCACTTTCCTTTGAAAGTGCCTTAAGCTACTTACAAGCATTCACAAGAAACTCATATGCATTTCTGTGAAAGAGAAGTAGTCTGTTCCAACTCTTCAATTCACTGTGTGAAGTGAATGGAGTGTTGCTTCACTTTCTAAATGCTGTCCTTTCAGAGAAAATCACTCTCTCTTTAAACTGCCTTAAGCTACTTACAAGCATTCACAGGAATCTCACATCTGTTTCTCTGAAAGAGAAGCAGTCTGTTCCAACACTTCAATTCACTGTGCGAAGTGAATGGAGTGTTGCTTCACTTTCTAAATGCTGTCCTTTCAGAGAAAATCACTTTCCTTTGAAAGTGCCTTAAGCTACTTACAAGCATTCACAAGAAACTCACATGCATTTTTCTGAAAGAGAAGCAGTCTGTTCCAACACTTCAATTCACTGTGCGAAGTGAATGGAGTGTTGCTTCACTTTCTAAATGCTGCCCTAACAGAGAAAATCACTTTCCTTTGAAAGTGCCTTAAGCTACTTACAAGCATTCAGCAGAAATTCACATGCCTTTCTCTGAAAGAGAAGCAGTCTGTTCCAACACTTCAATTCACTGTGCGAAGTGAATGGAGTGTTGCTTCACTTTCTAAATGCTGTCCTTTCAGAGAAAATCTCTTTCCTTTGAAAGTGCCTTAAGCTACTTACAAGCATTCACATAAACTCACATCTTTTTCTCTGAAAGAGAAGCAGTCTGTTCCAACACTTCAATACACTGTACGAAGTGAATGGAGTGTTTCTTCACTTTCTAAATGCTGTCCTTTCAGAGAAAATCACTTTCTTTTGATAGTGCCTTAAGCTACTTTCAAGCATTCAACAGAAATTCACATGAGTTTCTCTGAAAGACAAGCAGTCTGTTCCAACACTTCAATTCACTGTGCGAAGTGAATGGAGTGTTGCTTCACTTTCTAAATGCTGTCCTTTCAGAGAAAATCACTTTCCTTTGAAAGTGCCTTAAGCTACTTACAAGCATTTAACAGACATTCACATGCGTTTCTCTGAAAGAGAAGCAGTCTGTTCCAACACTTCAATTCACTGTGCGAAGGGAATGGAGTGTTGCTTCACTTTCTAAATGCTGTCCTTTCAGAGAAAATCACTCTCTTTTGAAACTGCCTTAAGCTACTTACAAGTATTCTCAAGAAACTCACATCTGTTTCTCTGAAAGAGAAGCAGTCTGTTCCAACACTTCAATTCACTGTGGAAGTGAATGGAGTGTTGCTTCACTTTCTTAATGCTGTCCTTGCAGAGAAAATCACTTTCCTTTGAAAGTGCCTTAAGCTACTTACAAGCATTTAACAGACATTCACATGCGTTTCTCTGAAAAAGAAGCAGTCTGTTCCAACAATTCAATTCAATTCAATGTGCGAAGTGAATGGAGTGTTGCTTCACTTTCTAAATGCTGTCCTTTCAGAGAAAATCACTTTCCTTTGAAAGTGCCTTAAGCTACTTAGAAGCATTCACAAGAAACTCACATGCATTTTTCTGAAAGAGAAGCAGGCTGTTCCAACACTTCAATTCACTGTGTGAAGTCAATGGAGAGTTGCCTCACTTTATAAATGCTGTCCTTTCAGAGAAAATCACTTTCCTTTGAAAGTGCCTTAAGCTACTTACAAGCATTCACAAAAAACTCATATGCATTTCTGTGAAAGAGAAGTAGTCTGTTCCAACATTTCAATTCACTGTGTGAAGTGAATGGAGTGTTGCTTCACTTTCTAAATGCTGTCCTTTCAGAGAAAATCACTCTCTCTTTAAACTGCCTTAAGCTACTTACAAGCATTCACAGGAATCTCACATCTGTTTCTCTGAAAGAGAAGCAGTCTGTTCCAACACTTCAATTCACTGTGCGAAGTGAATGGAGTGTTGCGTCACTTTCTAAATGCTGTCCTTTCAGAGAAAAATCAATTTCCTTTGAAAGTGCCTTAAGCTACTTACAAGCATTCACAAGAAACTCACATGCATTTTTCTGAAAGAGAAGCAGTCTGTTCCAACACTTCACTTCACTGTGCGAAGTGAATGGAGTGTTGCTTCACTTTCTAAATGCTGTCCTTTCAGAGAAAATCACTTTCCTTTGAAAGTGCCTTAAGCTACTTACAAGCATTCACAGAAAACTCACATCCGTTTCTCTGAAAGAGAAGCAGTCTGTTCCAACACTTCAATTCACTGTGTGAAGTGAATGGAGTGTTGCTTCACTTTCTATATGCTGCCCTAAGAGAGAAAATCACTTTCCTTTGAAAGTGCCTTAAGCTACTTACAAGCATTCAGCAGAAATTCATATGCCTTTCTATGAAAGAGAAGCAGTCTGTTCCAACACTTCAATTCACTGTGCGAAGTGAATGGAGTGTTGCTTCACTTTCTAAATGCTGTCCTTTCAGAGAAAATCTCTTTCCTTTGAAAGTGCCTTAAGCTACTTACAAGCATTCACATAAACTCACATCTTTTTCTCTGAAAGAGAAGCAGTCTGTTCCAACACTTCAATACACTGTACGAAGTGAATGGAGTGTTGCTTCACTTTCTAAATGCTGTCCTTTCAGAGAAAATCACTTTCTTTTGAAAGTGCCTTAAGCTACTTTCAAACATTCAACAGAAATTCACATGAGTTTCTCTGAAAGACAAGCAGTCTGTTCCAACACTTCAATTCACTGTGCGAAGTGAATGGAGTGTTGCTTCACTTTCTAAATGCTGTCCTTTCAGAGAAAATCACTTTCCTTTGAAAGTGCCTTAAGCTACTTACAAGCATTTAACAGACATTCACATGCGTTTCTCTGAAAGAGAAGCAGTCTGTTCCAACACTTCAATTCACTGTGCGAAGGGAATGGAGTGTTGCTTCACTTTCTAAATGCTGTCCTTTCAGAGAAAATCACTCTCTTTTGAAACTGCCTTAAGCTACTTACAAGCATTCTCAAGAAACTCACATCTGTTTCTCTGAAAGAGAAGCAGTCTGTTCCAACACTTCAATTCACTGTGGAAGTGAATGGAGTGTTGCTTCACTTTCTTAATGCTGTCCTTTCAGAGAAAATCACTTTCCTTTGAAAGTGCCTTAAGCTACTTACAAGCATTTAACAGACATTCACATGCGTTTCTCTGAAAGAGAAGCAGTCTGTTCCAACACTTCAATTCACTGTGCGAAGGGAATGGAGTGTTGCTTCACTTTCTAAATGCTGTCCTTTCAGAGAAAATCACTCTCTTTTGAAACTGCCTTAAGCTACTTACAAGCATTCTCAAGAAACTCACATCTGTTTCTCTGAAAGAGAAGCAGTCTGTTCCAACACTTCAATTCACTGTGGAAGTGAATGGAGTGTTGCTTCACTTTCTTAATGCTGTCCTTTCAGAGAAAATCACTTTCCTTTGAAAGTGCCTTAAGCTACTTACAAGCATTTAACAGACATTCACATGCGTTTCTCTGAAAAAGAAGCAGTCTGTTCCAATAATTCAATTCAATGTGCGAAGTGAATGGAGTGTTGCTTCACTTTCTAAATGCTGTCCTTTCAGAGAAAATCACTTTTTTTTGAAAGTGCCTTAAGCTACTTACAAGCATTCAGAAGACACTCACATGCATTTTTCTGAAAGAGAAGCAGGCTGTTCCAACACTTCAATTCACTGTGTGAAGTCAATGGAGAGTTGCCTCACTTTATAAATGCTGTCCTTTCAGAGAAAATCACTTTCCTTTGAAAGTGCCTTAAGCTACTTACAAGCATTCACAAGAAACTCACATGCATTTTTCTGAAAGAGAAGCAGTCTGTTCCAACACTTCAATTCACTGTGCGAAGTGAATGGAGTGTTGCTTCACTTTCTAAATGCTGCCCTAACAGAGAAAATCACTTTCCTTTGAAAGTGCCTTAAGCTACTTACAAGCATTCAGCAGAAATTTACATGCCTTTCTCTGAAAGAGAAGCAGTCTGTTCCAACACTTCAATTCACTGTGCGAAGTGAATGGAGTGTTGCTTCACTTTCTAAATGCTGTCCTTTCAGAGAAAATCTCTTTCCTTTGAAAGTGCCTTAAGCTACTTACAAGCATTCACATAAACTCACATCTTTTTCTCTGAAAGAGAAGCAGTCTGTTCCAACACTTCAATACAGTGTACGAAGTGAATGGAGTGTTGCTTCACTTTCTAAATGCTGTCCTTTCAGAGAAAATCACTTTCTTTTGAAAGTGCCTTAAGCTACTTTCAAACATTCAACAGAAATTCACATGAGTTTCTCTGAAAGACACGCAGTCTGTTCCAACACTTCAATTCACTGTGCGAAGTGAATGGAGTGTTGCTTCACTTTCTAAATGCTGTCCTTTCAGAGAAAATCACTTTCCTTTGAAAGTGCCTTAAGCTACTTACAAGCATTTAACAGACATTCACATGCGTTTCTCTGAAAGAGAAGCAGTCTGTCCCAACACTTCAATTCACTGTGCGAAGGGAATGGAGTGTTGCTTCACTTTCTAAATGCTCTCCTTTCAGAGAAAATCACTCTCTTTTGATACTGCCTTAAGCTACTTACAAGCATTCTCAAGAAACTCACATCTGTTTCTCTGAAAGAGAAGCAGTCTGTTCCAACACTTCAATTCACTGTGGAAGTGAATGGAGTGTTGCTTCACTTTCTTAATGCTGTCCTTTCAGAGAAAATCACTTTCCTTTGAAAGTGCCTTAAGCTACTTACAAGCATTTAACAGACATTCACATGCGTTTCTCTGAAAAAGAAGCAGTCTGTTCCAACACTTCAATTCAATGTGCGAAGTGAATGGAGTGTTGCTTCACTTTCTAAATGCTGTCCTTTCAATGAAAATCACTTTCCTTTGAAAGTGCCTTAAGCTACTTACAAGCATTCACAAGAAACTCACATGCATTTTTCTGAAAGAGAAGCAGGCTGTTCCAACACTTCAATTCACAGTGTGAAGTCAATGGAGAGTTGCCTCACTTTCTAAATGCTGTCCTTTCAGAGAAAATCACTTTCCTTTGAAAGTGCCTTAAGCTACTTACAAGCATTCACAGAAAACTCACATCCGTTTCTCTGAAAGAGAAGCAGTCTGTTCCAACACTTCAATTCACTGTGCGAAGTGAATGGAGTGTTGCTTCACTTTCTAAATGCTGTCCTTTCAGAGAAAATCACTTTCCTTTGAAAGTGCCTTAAGCTACTTACAAGCATTCACATGAAACTCACATGCATTTTTCTGAAAGAGAAGCAGTCTGTTCCAACACTTCAATTCACTGTGCGAAGTGAATGGAGTGTTGCTTCATTTTCTTAATGCTGTCCTTTCAGAGAAAATCACTTTCCTTTGAAAGTGCCTTAAGCTACTTACAAGCATTTAACAGACATTCACATGCGTTTCTCTGAAAAAGAAGCAGTCTGCTCCAACACTTCAATTCAATGTGCGAAGTGAATGGAGTGTTGCTTCACTTTCTAAATGCTGTCCTTTCAGAGAAAATCACTTTCCTTTGAAAGTGCCTTAAGCTACTTACAAGCATTCACAAGAAACTCACATGCGTTTTTCTGAAAGAGAAGCAGGCTGTTCCAACACTTCAATTCACTGTGTGAAGTCAATGGAGAGTTGCCTCACTTTGGAAATGCTGTCCTTTCAGAGAAAATCACTTTCCTTTGAAAGTGCCTTAAGCTACTTACAAGCATTCAGCAGAAATTCACATGCGTTTCTATGAAAGAGAAGCAGTCTGTTTCAACACTTTATTTCACTGCGCATAGTAAATGGCATGTTGCTTCACTTTCTAAATGCTGTCCTTTCAGAGAAAATCACTTTCCTTTGAAAGTGCCTTAAGCTACATACAAGCATTCACAAGAAACTCACATGCATTTTCTGAAAGAGAAGCAGTCTGTTCCAACACCTCAATTCACTGTGCGAAGTGAATGGAGTGTTGCTTCACTTTCTAAATGCTGTCCTTTCAGAGAAAATCACTTTCCTTTGAAAGTGCCTTAAGATACTTACAAGCATTCACAGAAAACTCACATCCGTTTCTCTGAAAGAGAAGCAGTCTGTTCCAACACTTCAATTCACTGTGCGAAGTGAATGGAGTGTTGCTTCACTTTCTAAACGCTGTCCTTTCAGAGAAAATCACTTTCCTTTGAAAGTGCCTTAAGCTACTTACAAGCATTCACATGAAACTCACATGCATTTTTCTGAAAGAGAAGCAGTCTGTTCCAACACTTCAATTCACTGTGCGAAGTGAATGGAGTGTTGCTTCACTTTCTAAATACGGTCCTTTCAGAGAAAATCACTTTCCTTTGAAAGTGCCTTAAGCGACTCACAAGCATTCACAAAAAACTCACATCCGTTTCTCTGAAAGAGAAGCAGTCTGTTCCAACATTTCAATTCACTGTGCGAAGTGAATGGAGTGTTGCTTCACTTTCTAAATGCTGTCCTTTCAAAGAAAATCACTTTCCTTTGAAAGTGCCTTAAGCTACTTACAAGCATTCAACAGAAATTCACATGCGTTTTTGTGAAAGAAAAGCAGTCTGTTCCAACACTTCAATTCACTGTGCGTAGTGAATGGAGTGTTTCTTCACATTCTAATTGCTGTAGTTTCAGAGAAAATCACTTTCCTTTGAAAGTGCCTTAAACTACTTACAAGCATTCACAAGAAACTCACATGCATTTTTCTGAAAGAGAAGCAGGCTGTTCGAAAACTTCAATTCACTGTGCGAAGTGAATGGAGTGTTGCTTCACTTTCTAAATGCTGTCCTTTCAGAGAAAATCACTCTCCTTTGAAAGTGACTTAAGCTACTTACAAGCATTCCCATAAACTCACATCTTTTTCTCTGAAAGAGAAGCAGTCTGTTCCAACACTTCAATTCATTGCGAAGTGAATGGAGTATTGCTTCACTTTCTAAATGCTATCCTTTTAGAGAAAATCACTCTATTTTGAAACTGCCTTAAGCTACTTACAAGCATTCACAAGAAACTCACATCTGTTTCTCTGAAAGAGAAACAGTCTTTTCCAACAATTCAATTCACTGTGCGAAGTGAATGGAGTGTTGCTTCACTTTCTAAATGCTCTCCTTTTAGAGAAAATCACTCTCTTTTGAAACTGCCTTAAGCTACTTACAAGAATTCACAAGAAACTCACATCTACTTCTCTGAAAGAGAAGCCGTCTGTTCCAGCACTTCAATTCACTGTGCGAAGTGAATGGAGTGTTGCTTCACTTTCTAAATGCTCTCCTTTCAGAGAAAATCACTTTCCTTTGAAAGTGCCTTAAGCTACTTACAAGCATTCAACAGAAATTCACATGCGTTTCTCTGAAAGAGAAGCAGTCTGTTCCAACACTTCAATTCACTGTGGAAAGTGAATGGAGTGTTGCTTCACTTTCTAAATGCTGTACTTTCAGAGAAAATCACTTTCTTTTGAAAATGCCTTAAGCTACTTACAAGTATTCACAAGAAAATCACATGCATTTCTGTGAAAGAGAAGCAGTCTGTTCCAACACTTCAATTCACTGTGTGAAGTGAATGGAGTGTTGCTTCACTTTCTAAATGCTGTCCTTTCAGAGAAAATCACTCTCTCTTTAAACTGCCTTAAGCTACTTACAAGCATTCACAGGAATCTCACATCTGTTTCTCTGAAAGAGAAGCAGTCTGTTCCAACACTTCAATTCACTGTGCAAAGTGAAGGGACTGTTGCGTCACTTTCTAAATGCTGTCCTTTCAGAGAAAAATCAATTTCCTTTGAAAGTGCCTTAAGCTACTTACAAGCATTCACAAGAAACTCACATGCATTTTTCTGAAAGAGAAGCAGTCTGTTCCAACACTTCAATTCACTGTGCGAAGTGAATGGAGTGTTGCTTCACTTTCTAAATGCTGTCCTTTCAGAGAAAATCACTTTCCTTTGAAAGTGCCTTAAGCTACTTACAAGCATTCACAGAAAACTCACATCCGTTTCTCTGAAAGAGAAGCAGTCTGTTCCAACACTTCAAATCACTGTGCGAAGTGAATGGAGTGTTGCTTCACTTTCTAAATGCTGTCCTTTCAGAGAAAATCACTTTCCTTTGAAAGTGCCTTAAGCTACTTACAAGCATTCACAAGAAACTCACATGCATTTTTCTGAAAGAGAAGCAGTCTGTTCCAACACTTCAATTCCCTGTGCGAAGTGAATGGAGTGTTGCTTCACTTTCTAAATGCTGCCCTAACAGAGAACATCACTTTCCTTTGAAAGTGCCTTAAGCTACTTACAAGCATTCAGCAGAAATTCACATGCCTTTCTCTGAAAGAGAAGCAGTCTGTTCCAACACTTCAATTCACTGTGCGAAGTGAATGGAGTGTTGCTTCACTTTCTAAATGCTGTCCTTTCAGAGAAAATCTCTTTCCTTTGAAAGTGCCTTAAGCTACTTACAAGCATTCACATAAACTCACATCTTTTTCTCTGAAAGAGAAGCAGTCTGTTCCAACACTTCAATACACTGTCCGAAGTGAATGGAGTGTTGCTTCACTTTCTAAATGCTGTCCTTTCAGAGAAAATCACTTTCTTTTGAAAGTGCCTTAAGCTACTTACAAGCATTCAACAGAAATTCACATGAGTTTCTCTGAAAGACAGTCTGATCCAACACTTCAATTCACTGTGCGAAGTGAATGGATTGTTGCTTCACTTTCTAAATGCTGTCCTTTCAGAGAAAATCACTTTCCTTTGAAAGTGCCTTAAGCTACTTACAAGCATTTAACAAACATTCACATGCGTTTCTCTGAAAGAGAAGCAGTCTGTTCCAACACTTCAATTCACTGTGCGAAGGGAATGGAGTGTTGCTTCACTTTCTAAATGCTGTCCTTTCAGAGAAAATCACTCTCTTTTGAAACTGCCTTAAGCTACTTACAAGCATTCTCAAGAAACTCACATCTGTTTCTCTGAAAGAGAAGCAGTCTGTTCCAACACTTCAATTCACTGTGGAAGTGAATGGAGTGTTGCTTCACTTTCTTAATGCTGTCCTTTCAGAGAAAATCACTTTCCTTTGAAAGTGGCTTCAGCTACTTACAAGCATTTAACAGACATTCACATGCGTTTCTCTGAAAGAGAAGCAGTCTGTTCCAACACTTCAATTCACTGTGTGAAGTGAATGGAGTGTTGCTTCACTTTCTAAATGCTGTCCTTTCAGAGAAAATCACTTTCCTTTGAAAGTGCCTTAAGCTACTTACAAGCATTCACAAGAAACTCACATGCATTTTTCTGAAAGAGAAGCAGTCTGTTCCAACACTTCAATTCACTGTGAAGTGAATGGAGTGTTGGTTCACTTTCTAAATGCTATCCTTTTAGAGAAAATCACTCTCTTTTGAAACTACCTTAAGCTACTTACAAGAATTCACAAGAAACTCACAACTGCTTCTCTGAAAGAGAAGCCGTCTGTTCCAACACTTCAATTCACTGTGCAAAGTGAATGGAGTGTTGCTTCACTTTCTAAATGCTCTCCTTTCAGAGAAAATCACTTTCCTTTGAAAGTGCCTTAAGCTACTTACAAGCATTCAACAGAAATTCACATGCGTTTCTCTGAAAGAGAAGCAGTCTGTTCCAACACTTCAATTCACTGTGCAAAGTGAATGGAGTGTTGCTTCACTTTCTGAATGCGGTCCTTTCGGAGAAAATCACTTTCCTTTGAAAGTGCCTTAAGCTACTTACAAGTATTCACAAGAAACTCACATGCATTTCTGTGAAAGAGAAGCAGTCTGTTCCAACACTTCAATTCACTGTGCGAAGTGAATGGAGTGTTGCTTCACTTTCTAAATGCTGTCCTTTCAGAGAAAATCACTCTCTTTTGAAACTGCCTTAAGCTACTTACAAGCATTCACAAGAAACTCACATCTGTTTCTCTGAAAGAGAAGCAGTCTGTTCTAACACTTCAATTCACTGTGCGAAGTGAATGGAGTGTTGCTTCACTTTCTTAATGCTGTCCTTTTAGAGAAAATCACTTTCCTTTGACAGAGCCTTAAGCTACTGACAAGCATTTAGCAGACATTCACATGCGTTTCTCTGAAAGAGAAGCAGTCTGTTCCAACACTTCAATTCACTGTGCGAAGTGAATGGAGTGCTGATTCACTTTCTAAATGCTGTCCTTTCAGAGAAAATCACTTTCCTTTGAAAGTGCCTTGAGCTACTTACAAGCATTCACAAGAAACTCATATGCATTTCTGTGAAAGAGAAGCAGTCTGTTCCAACACTTCAATTCACTGTGTGAAGTGAATGGAGTGTTGCTTCACTTTCTAAATGCTGTCCTTTCAGAGAAAATCACTCTCTCTTTAAACTGCCTTAACCTACTTACAAGCATTCACAAGAATCTCACATCTGTTTCTCTGAAGGAGAAGCAGTCTGTTCCAACACTTCAATTCACTGTGCGAAGTGAATGGAGTGTTGCTTCACTTTCTAAACGCTGTCCTTTCAGAGAAAAATCACTTTCCTTTGAAAGTGCCTTAAGCTACATACAAGCATTCACAAAAAAATCACATCTGTTTCTCTGAAAGTGAAGCAGTCTGTTTCAACACTTTATTTCACTGCGCGTAGTAAATGGCATGTTGCTTCACTTTCTAAATGCTGTCCTTTCAGAGAAAATCACTTTCCTTTGAAAGTGCCTTAAGCTACATACAAGCATTCACAAGAAACTCACATGCATTTTTCTGAAAGAGAAGCAGTCTGTTCCAACACTTCAATTCACTGTGCGAAGTGAATGGAGTGTTGCTTCACTTTCTAAATGCTGTCCTTTCAGAGAAAATCACTTTCCTTTGAAAGTGCCTTAAGCTACTTACAAGCATTCACCAGCAAATCACATGAGTTTCTCTGAAAAGAAGCAGACTGTTAAAAAAGTTCATTTCACTTTGCAAAGTGAATGGAGTGTTGCTTCACTTTCGAAATGCTGAATTTTCAGAGAAAATCACTTTCCATTCAAACTGCCTTAAGCTACTTACAAGCATTCACAAGAAACTCACATGCATTTCTCTGAAAGAGAAGTAGTCTGTTCCAACACTTCAATTGACTGTGCAAAGTGAATGGAGTGTTGCTTCACTTTCTAAATGCTGTCCTTTCAGAGAAAATCTCTTTCCTTTGAAAGTGCCTTAAGCTACTTACAAGCATTCACAAGAAACTCACATGCATTTTTCTGAAAGAGAAGCAGTCTGTTCCAACACTTCAATTCACTGTGAAGTGAATGGAGTGTTGGTTCACTTTCTAAATGCTGTCCTTTCAGAGAAAATCACTTTCCTTTGAAAGTGCCTTAAGCTACTTACAAGCATTCACAAGAAACTCACATGCGTTTTTCTGAAAGAGAAGCAGGCTGTTCCAACACTTCAATTCACTGTGTGAAGTCAATGGAGAGTTGCCTCACTTTGGAAATGCTGTCCTTTCAGAGAAAATCACTTTCCTTTGAAAGTGCCTTAAGCTACTTACAAGCATTCAGCAGAAATTCACATGCGTTTCTATGAAAGAGAAGCAGTCTGTTTCAACACTTTATTTCACTGCGCGTAGTAAATGGCATGTTGCTTCACTTTCTAAATGCTGTCCTTTCAGAGAAAATCACTTTCCTTTGAAAGTGCCTTAAGCTACATACAAGCATTCACAAGAAACTCACATGCATTTTCTGAAAGAGAAGCAGTCTGTTCCAACACCTCAATTCACTGTGCGAAGTGAATGGAGTGTTGCTTCACTTTCTAAATGCTGTCCTTTCAGAGAAAATCACTTTCCTTTGAAAGTGCCTTAAGATACTTACAAGCATTCACAGAAAACTCACATCCGTTTCTCTGAAAGAGAAGCAGTCTGTTCCAACACTTCAATTCACTGTGCGAAGTGAATGGAGTGTTGCTTCACTTTCTAAACGCTGTCCTTTCAGAGAAAATCACTTTCCTTTGAAAGTGCCTTAAGCTACTTACAAGCATTCACATGAAACTCACATGCATTTTTCTGAAAGAGAAGCAGTCTGTTCCAACACTTCAATTCACTGTGCGAAGTGAATGGAGTGTTGCTTCACTTTCTAAATGCGGTCCTTTCAGAGAAAATCACTTTCCTTTGAAAGTGCCTTAAGCGACTCACAAGCATTCACAAAAAACTCACATCCGTTTCTCTGAAAGAGAAGCAGTCTGTTCCAACATTTCAATTCACTGTGCGAAGTGAATGGAGTGTTGCTTCACTTTCTAAATGCTGTCCTTTCAAAGAAAATCACTTTCCTTTGAAAGTGCCTTAAGCTACTTACAAGCATTCAACAGAAATTCACATGCGTTTTTGTGAAAGAAAAGCAGTCTGTTCCAACACTTCAATTCACTGTGCGTAGTGAATGGAGTGTTTCTTCACATTCTAATTGCTGTAGTTTCAGAGAAAATCACTTTCCTTTGAAAGTGCCTTAAACTACTTACAAGCATTCACAAGAAACTCACATGCATTTTTCTGAAAGAGAAGCAGGCTGTTCGAAAACTTCAATTCACTGTGCGAAGTGAATGGAGTGTTGCTTCACTTTCTAAATGCTGTCCTTTCAGAGAAAATCACTCTCCTTTGAAAGTGACTTAAGCTACTTACAAGCATTCCCATAAACTCACATCTTTTTCTCTGAAAGAGAAGCAGTCTGTTCCAACACTTCAATTCATTGCGAAGTGAATGGAGTATTGCTTCACTTTCTAAATGCTATCCTTTTAGAGAAAATCACTCTATTTTGAAACTGCCTTAAGCTACTTACAAGCATTCACAAGAAACTCACATCTGTTTCTCTGAAAGAGAAACAGTCTTTTCCAACAATTCAATTCACTGTGCGAAGTGAATGGAGTGTTGCTTCACTTTCTAAATGCTCTCCTTTTAGAGAAAATCACTCTCTTTTGAAACTGCCTTAAGCTACTTACAAGAATTCACAAGAAACTCACATCTACTTCTCTGAAAGAGAAGCCGTCTGTTCCAGCACTTCAATTCACTGTGCGAAGTGAATGGAGTGTTGCTTCACTTTCTAAATGCTCTCCTTTCAGAGAAAATCACTTTCCTTTGAAAGTGCCTTAAGCTACTTACAAGCATTCAACAGAAATTCACATGCGTTTCTCTGAAAGAGAAGCAGTCTGTTCCAACACTTCAATTCACTGTGGAAAGTGAATGGAGTGTTGCTTCACTTTCTAAATGCTGTACTTTCAGAGAAAATCACTTTCTTTTGAAAATGCCTTAAGCTACTTACAAGTATTCACAAGAAAATCACATGCATTTCTGTGAAAGAGAAGCAGTCTGTTCAAACACTTCAATTCACTGTGTGAAGTGAATGGAGTGTTGCTTCACTTTCTAAATGCTGTCCTTTCAGAGAAAATCACTCTCTCTTTAAACTGCCTTAAGCTACTTACAAGCATTCACAGGAATCTCACATCTGTTTCTCTGAAAGAGAAGCAGTCTGTTCCAACACTTCAATTCACTGTGCAAAGTGAAGGGACTGTTGCGTCACTTTCTAAATGCTGTCCTTTCAGAGAAAAATCAATTTCCTTTGAAAGTGCCTTAAGCTACTTACAAGCATTCACAAGAAACTCACATGCATTTTTCTGAAAGAGAAGCAGTCTGTTCCAACACTTCAATTCACTGTGCGAAGTGAATGGAGTGTTGCTTCACTTTCTAAATGCTGTCCTTTCAGAGAAAATCACTTTCCTTTGAAAGTGCCTTAAGCTACTTACAAGCATTCACAGAAAACTCACATCCGTTTCTCTGAAAGAGAAGCAGTCTGTTCCAACACTTCAAATCACTGTGCGAAGTGAATGGAGTGTTGCTTCACTTTCTAAATGCTGTCCTTTCAGAGAAAATCACTTTCCTTTGAAAGTGCCTTAAGCTACTTACAAGCATTCACAAGAAACTCACATGCATTTTTCTGAAAGAGAAGCAGTCTGTTCCAACACTTCAATTCCCTGTGCGAAGTGAATGGAGTGTTGCTTCACTTTCTAAATGCTGCCCTAACAGAGAAAATCACTTTCCTTTGAAAGTGCCTTAAGCTACTTACAAGCATTCAGCAGAAATTCACATGCCTTTCTCTGAAAGAGAAGCAGTCTGTTCCAACACTTCAATTCACTGTGCGAAGTGAATGGAGTGTTGCTTCACTTTCTAAATGCTGTCCTTTCAGAGAAAATCTCTTTCCTTTGAAAGTGCCTTAAGCTACTTACAAGCATTCACATAAACTCACATCTTTTTCTCTGAAAGAGAAGCAGTCTGTTCCAACACTTCAATACACTGTCCGAAGTGAATGGAGTGTTGCTTCACTTTCTAAATGCTGTCCTTTCAGAGAAAATCACTTTCTTTTGAAAGTGCCTTAAGCTACTTACAAGCATTCAACAGAAATTCACATGAGTTTCTCTGAAAGACAGTCTGATCCAACACTTCAATTCACTGTGCGAAGTGAATGGATTGTTGCTTCACTTTCTAAATGCTGTCCTTTCAGAGAAAATCACTTTCCTTTGAAAGTGCCTTAAGCTACTTACAAGCATTTAACAAACATTCACATGCGTTTCTCTGAAAGAGAAGCAGTCTGTTCCAACACTTCAATTCACTGTGCGAAGGGAATGGAGTGTTGCTTCACTTTCTAAATGCTGTCCTTTCAGAGAAAATCACTCTCTTTTGAAACTGCCTTAAGCTACTTACAAGCATTCTCAAGAAACTCACATCTGTTTCTCTGAAAGAGAAGCAGTCTGTTCCAACACTTCAATTCACTGTGGAAGTGAATGGAGTGTTGCTTCACTTTCTTAATGCTGTCCTTTCAGAGAAAATCACTTTCCTTTGAAAGTGGCTTCAGCTACTTACAAGCATTTAACAGACATTCACATGCGTTTCTCTGAAAGAGAAGCAGTCTGTTCCAACACTTCAATTCACTGTGTGAAGTGAATGGAGTGTTGCTTCACTTTCTAAATGCTGTCCTTTCAGAGAAAATCACTTTCCTTTGAAAGTGCCTTAAGCTACTTACAAGCATTCACAAGAAACTCACATGCATTTTTCTGAAAGAGAAGCAGTCTGTTCCAACACTTCAATTCACTGTGAAGTGAATGGAGTGTTGGTTCACTTTCTAAATGCTATCCTTTTAGAGAAAATCACTCTCTTTTGAAACTACCTTAAGCTACTTACAAGAATTCACAAGAAACTCACAACTGCTTCTCTGAAAGAGAAGCCGTCTGTTCCAACACTTCAATTCACTGTGCAAAGTGAATGGAGTGTTGCTTCACTTTCTAAATGCTCTCCTTTCAGAGAAAATCACTTTCCTTTGAAAGTGCCTTAAGCTACTTACAAGCATTCAACAGAAATTCACATGCGTTTCTCTGAAAGAGAAGCAGTCTGTTCCAACACTTCAATTCACTGTGCAAAGTGAATGGAGTGTTGCTTCACTTTCTGAATGCGGTCCTTTCGGAGAAAATCACTTTCCTTTGAAAGTGCCTTAAGCTACTTACAAGTATTCACAAGAAACTCACATGCATTTCTGTGAAAGAGAAGCAGTCTGTTCCAACACTTCAATTCACTGTGCGAAGTGAATGGAGTGTTGCTTCACTTTCTAAATGCTGTCCTTTCAGAGAAAATCACTCTCTTTTGAAACTGCCTTAAGCTACTTACAAGCATTCACAAGAAACTCACATCTGTTTCTCTGAAAGAGAAGCAGTCTGTTCTAACACTTCAATTCACTGTGCGAAGTGAATGGAGTGTTGCTTCACTTTCTTAATGCTGTCCTTTTAGAGAAAATCACTTTCCTTTGACAGAGCCTTAAGCTACTGACAAGCATTTAGCAGACATTCACATGCGTTTCTCTGAAAGAGAAGCAGTCTGTTCCAACACTTCAATTCACTGTGCGAAGTGAATGGAGTGCTGATTCACTTTCTAAATGCTGTCCTTTCAGAGAAAATCACTTTCCTTTGAAAGTGCCTTGAGCTACTTACAAGCATTCACAAGAAACTCATATGCATTTCTGTGAAAGAGAAGCAGTCTGTTCCAACACTTCAATTCACTGTGTGAAGTGAATGGAGTGTTGCTTCACTTTCTAAATGCTGTCCTTTCAGAGAAAATCACTCTCTCTTTAAACTGCCTTAACCTACTTACAAGCATTCACAAGAATCTCACATCTGTTTCTCTGAAGGAGAAGCAGTCTGTTCCAACACTTCAATTCACTGTGCGAAGTGAATGGAGTGTTGCTTCACTTTCTAAACGCTGTCCTTTCAGAGAAAAATCACTTTCCTTTGAAAGTGCCTTAAGCTACATACAAGCATTCACAAAAAAATCACATCTGTTTCTCTGAAAGTGAAGCAGTCTGTTTCAACACTTTATTTCACTGCGCGTAGTAAATGGCATGTTGCTTCACTTTCTAAATGCTGTCCTTTCAGAGAAAATCACTTTCCTTTGAAAGTGCCTTAAGCTACATACAAGCATTCACAAGAAACTCACATGCATTTTTCTGAAAGAGAAGCAGTCTGTTCCAACACTTCAATTCACTGTGCGAAGTGAATGGAGTGTTGCTTCACTTTCTAAATGCTGTCCTTTCAGAGAAAATCACTTTCCTTTGAAAGTGCCTTAAGCTACTTACAAGCATTCACCAGCAAATCACATGAGTTTCTCTGAAAAGAAGCAGACTGTTAAAAAAGTTCATTTCACTTTGCGAAGTGAATGGAGTGTTGCTTCACTTTCGAAATGCTGAATTTTCAGAGAAAATCACTTTCCATTCAAACTGCCTTAAGCTACTTACAAGCATTCACAAGAAACTCACATGCATTTCTCTGAAAGAGAAGTAGTCTGTTCCAACACTTCAATTGACTGTGCAAAGTGAATGGAGTGTTGCTTCACTTTCTAAATGCTGTCCTTTCAGAGAAAATCTCTTTCCTTTGAAAGTGCCTTAAGCTACTTACAAGCATTCACAAGAAACTCACATGCATTTTTCTGAAAGAGAAGCAGTCTGTTCCAACACTTCAATTCACTGTGAAGTGAATGGAGTGTTGGTTCACTTTCTAAATGCTATCCTTTTAGAGAAAATCACTTTCTTTTGAAACTGCCTTAAGCTACTTACAAGAATTCTCAAGAAACTCACATCTGCTTCTCTGAAAGAGAAGCCGTCTGTTCCAACACTTCATTTCACTGTGCGAAGTGAATGGAGTGTTGCTTCACTTTCTAAATGCTCTCCTTTCAGAGAAAATCACTTTCCTTTGAAAGTGCCTTAAGCTACTTACAAGCATTCAACAGAAATTCACATGCGTTTCTCTGAAAGAGAAGCAGTCTGTTCCAACACTTCAATTCACTGTGCAAAGTGAATGGAGTGTTGCTTCACTTTCTAAATGCTGTCCTTTCAGAGAAAATCACTTTCCTTTGAAAGTGCCTTAAGCTACTTACAAGTATTCACAAGAAACTCACATGCATTTCTGTGAAAGAGAAGCAGTCTGTTCCAACACTTCAATTCACTGTGCGAAGTGAATGGAGTGTTGCTTCACTTTCTAAATGCTGTCCTTTCAGAGAAAATCACTCTCTTTTGAAACTGCCTTAAGCTACTTACAAGCATTCTCAAGAAACTCACATCTGTTTCTCTGAAAGAGAAGCAGTCTGTTCCAACACTTCAATTCACTGTGCGAAGTGAATGGAGTGTTGCTTCACTTTCTAAATGCTGTCCTTTCAGAGAAAATCACTTTCCTTTGAAAGTGCCTTAAGCTACTTACAAGCATTCACAAGAAACTTACATGCATTTTTCTGAAAGAGAAGCAGTCTGTTCCAACACTTCAATTCACTGTGAAGTGAATGGAGTGTTGGTTCACTTTCTAAATGCTATCCTTTTAGAGAAAATCACTCTCTTTTGAAACTGCCTTAAGCTACTTACAAGAATTCACAAGAAACTCACATCTGCTTCTCTGAAAGAGAAGCCGTCTGTTCCAACACTTCAGTTCACTGTGCAAAGTGAATGGAGTGTTGCTTCACTTTCTAAATGCTCTCCTTTCAGAGAAAATCACTTTCCTTTGAAAGTGCCTTAAGCTACTTACAAGCATTCAACAGAAATTCACATGCGTTTCTCTGAAAGAGAAGCAGTCTGTTCCAACACTTCAATTCACTGTGCAAAGTGAATGGAGTGTTGCTTCACTTTCTGAATGCTGTCCTTTCAGAGAAAATCACTTTCCTTTGAAACTGCCTTGAGCTACATACAAGTATTCACAAGAAACTCACATGCATTTCTGTGAAAGAGAAGCAGTCTGTTCCAACACTTCAATTCACTGTGCGAAGTGAATGGAGTGTTGCTTCACTTTCTAAATGCTGTCCTTTCAGAGAAAATCACTCTCTTTTGAAACTGCCTTAAGCTACTTACAAGCATTCACAAGAAACTCACATCTGTTTCTCTGAAAGAGAAGCAGTCTGTTCTAACACTTCAATTCACTGTGCGAAGTGAATGGAGTGTTGCTTCACTTTCTTAATGCTGTCCTTTCAGAGAAAATCACTTTCCTTTGACAGAGCCTTAAGCTACTTACAAGCATTTAACAGACATTCACATGCGTTTCTCTGAAAGAGAAGCAGTCTGTTCCAACACTTCAATTCACTGTGCGAAGTGAATGGAGTGTTGATTCACTTTCTAAATGCTGTCCTTTCAGAGAAAATCACTTTCCTTTGAAAATGCCTTAAGCTACTTACAAGCATTCACAAGAAACTCATATGCATTTCTGTGACAGAGAAGCAGTCTGTTCCAACACTTCAATTCACTGTGTGAAGTGAATGGAGTGTTGCTTCACTTTCTAAATGCTCTCCTTTCAGAGAAAATCACTCTCTCTTTAAACTGCCTTAACCTACTTACAAGCATTCACAAGAATCTCACATCTGTTTCTCTGAAGGAGAAGCAGTCTGTTCCAACACTTCAATTCACTGTGCGAAGTGAATGGAGTGTTGCGTCACTTTCTAAATGCTGTCCTTTCAGAGAAAATCACTTTCCTTTGAAAGTGCCTTAAGCTACATACAAGCATTCACAAAAAAATCACATTTGTTTCTCTGAAAGTGAAGCAGTCTGTTTCAACACTTTATTTCACTGCGCATAGTAAATGGCATGTTGCTTCACTTTCTAAATGCTGTCCTTTCAGAGAAAATCACTTTCCTTTGAAAGTGCCTTAAGCTACATACAAGTATTCACAAGAAACTCACATGCATTTGTCTGAAAGAGAAGCAGTCTATTCCAACACTTCAATTCACTGTGCGAAGTGAATGGAGTGTTGCTTCACTTTCTAAATGCTGTCCTTTCAGAGAAAATCACTTTCCTTTGAAAGTGCCTTAAGCTACTAACAAGCATTCACCAGCAAATCACATGAGTTTCTCTGAAAAGAAGCAGACTGTTAAAAAAGTTCATTTCACTTTGCGAAGTGAATGGAGTGTTGCTTCACTTTCGAAATGCTGAATTTTCAGAGAAAATCACTTTCCATTCAAACTGCCTTAAGCTACTTACAAGCATTCACAAGAAACTCACATGCATTTCTCTGAAAGAGAAGTAGTCTGTTCCAACACTTCAATTGACTGTGCAAAGTGAATGGAGTGTTGCTTCACTTTCTAAATGCTGTCCTTTCAGAGAAAATCTCTTTCCTTTGAAAGTGCCTTAAGCTACTTACAAGCATTCACAAGAAACTCACATGCATTTTTCTGAAAGAGAAGCAGTCTGTTCCAACACTTCAATTCACTGTGAAGTGAATGGAGTGTTGGTTCACTTTCTAAATGCTATCCTTTTAGAGAAAATCACTTTCTTTTGAAACTGCCTTAAGCTACTTACAAGAATTCTCAAGAAACTCACATCTGCTTCTCTGAAAGAGAAGCCGTCTGTTCCAACACTTCATTTCACTGTGCGAAGTGAATGGAGTGTTGCTTCACTTTCTAAATGCTCTCCTTTCAGAGAAAATCACTTTCCTTTGAAAGTGCCTTAAGCTACTTACAAGCATTCAACAGAAATTCACATGCGTTTCTCTGAAAGAGAAGCAGTCTGTTCCAACACTTCAATTCACTGTGCAAAGTGAATGGAGTGTTGCTTCACTTTCTAAATGCTGTCCTTTCAGAGAAAATCACTTTCCTTTGAAAGTGCCTTAAGCTACTTACAAGTATTCACAAGAAACTCACATGCATTTCTGTGAAAGAGAAGCAGTCTGTTCCAACACTTCAATTCACTGTGCGAAGTGAATGGAGTGTTGCTTCACTTTCTAAATGCTGTCCTTTCAGAGAAAATCACTCTCTTTTGAAACTGCCTTAAGCTACTTACAAGCATTCTCAAGAAACTCACATCTGTTTCTCTGAAAGAGAAGCAGTCTGTTCCAACACTTCAATTCACTGTGCGAAGTGAATGGAGTGTTGCTTCACTTTCTAAATGCTGTCCTTTCAGAGAAAATCACTTTCCTTTGAAAGTGCCTTAAGCTACTTACAAGCATTCACAAGAAACTTACATGCATTTTTCTGAAAGAGAAGCAGTCTGTTCCAACACTTCAATTCACTGTGAAGTGAATGGAGTGTTGGTTCACTTTCTAAATGCTATCCTTTTAGAGAAAATCACTCTCTTTTGAAACTGCCTTAAGCTACTTACAAGAATTCACAAGAAACTCACATCTGCTTCTCTGAAAGAGAAGCCGTCTGTTCCAACACTTCAGTTCACTGTGCAAAGTGAATGGAGTGTTGCTTCACTTTCTAAATGCTCTCCTTTCAGAGAAAATCACTTTCCTTTGAAAGTGCCTTAAGCTACTTACAAGCATTCAACAGAAATTCACATGCGTTTCTCTGAAAGAGAAGCAGTCTGTTCCAACACTTCAATTCACTGTGCGAAGTGAATGGAGTGTTGCTTCACTTTCTAAATGCTGTCCTTTCAGAGAAAATCACTCTCTTTTGAAACTGCCTTAAGCTACTTACAAGCATTCTCAAGAAACTCACATCTGTTTCTCTGAAAGAGAAGCAGTCTGTTCCAACACTTCAATTCACTGTGCGAAGTGAATGGAGTGTTGCTTCACTTTCTAAATGCTGTCCTTTCAGAGAAAATCACTTTCCTTTGAAAGTGCCTTAAGCTACTTACAAGCATTCACAAGAAACTTACATGCATTTTTCTGAAAGAGAAGCAGTCTGTTCCAACACTTCAATTCACTGTGAAGTGAATGGAGTGTTGGTTCACTTTCTAAATGCTATCCTTTTAGAGAAAATCACTCTCTTTTGAAACTGCCTTAAGCTACTTACAAGAATTCACAAGAAACTCACATCTGCTTCTCTGAAAGAGAAGCCGTCTGTTCCAACACTTCAATTCACTGTGCGAAGTGAATGGAGTGTTGATTCACTTTCTAAATGCTGTCCTTTCAGAGAAAATCACTTTCCTTTGAAAATGCCTTAAGCTACTTACAAGCATTCACAAGAAACTCATATGCATTTCTGTGACAGAGAAGCAGTCTGTTCCAACACTTCAATTCACTGTGTGAAGTGAATGGAGTGTTGCTTCACTTTCTAAATGCTCTCCTTTCAGAGAAAATCACTCTCTCTTTAAACTGCCTTAACCTACTTACAAGCATTCACAAGAATCTCACATCTGTTTCTCTGAAGGAGAAGCAGTCTGTTCCAACACTTCAATTCACTGTGCGAAGTGAATGGAGTGTTGCGTCACTTTCTAAATGCTGTCCTTTCAGAGAAAATCACTTTCCTTTGAAAGTGCCTTAAGCTACTAACAAGCATTCACCAGCAAATCACATGAGTTTCTCTGAAAAGAAGCAGACTGTTCTAACAGTTCATTTCACTTTGCGAAGTGAATGGAGTGTTGCTTCACTTTCGAAATGCTGTATTTTCAGAGAAAATCACTTTCCATTCAAACTGCCTTAAGCTACTTACAAGCATTCACCAGCAACTCACATGCATTTCTCTGAAAGAGAAGTAGTCTGTTCCAACACTTCAATTGACTGTGCAAAGTGAATGGAGTGTTGCTTCACTTTCTAAATGCTGTGCTTTCAGAGACAATCACTTTACTTTGAAACTGCCTTAGGCTACATACAAGCATTCACCAGCAACTCACATGAGTTTCTCTAAAAGAGAAGCAGTCTGCTCCAACATTTCAATTCACTGTGCGAAGTGAATGGAGTGCTGCTTCACATTCTAAATGCTATACTTTCAGAGAAAATCACTTTCCTTTGAAAGTGCCTTAAGCTACTTACAAGCATTCAGCAGCAACTCAAATGAGATTCTCTGAAAAGAAGCAGTCTGTTCCAACACTTCAATTCACTCTGTGAAGTGAATGGAGCATTGCTTCACTTTCTAAAGGCTGTAGTTACAGAGATAATCACTTTCTTTAGAAACTGCCATAAGCTACATACAGGCATTCACCAGCAAATCACATGCGTTTCTCTGAAAAGAAGCAGACTGTTCCAAAAGTTCATTTCACTTTGCGAAGTGAATGGAGTGTTGCTTCACTTTCGAAATGCTGTATTTTCAGAGAAAATCACTTTCCTTTTTAAATGCCTTAAGCTACTAACAAGCATTCACAAGAAATTCACATGCATTTCTCTTAAAGAGAAGCTGTCTGTGTCAACACTTAAATTAACTGTGCGAAGTGAATGGAGAGTTGTTTCACTTTCTAAATGCTGTCCTCTCAGAGAAAATCACTTTCCTTTGAAAGTGCCTTAAGCTACTTATAGGCATTAGCCAGCAAATCACACGCATTTATCTGAAAGAAGCAGTCTGTTCCAACAGTTCAATTCACTGTGTGAAGTGAATGGAGTGTTGCTTCACTTTCTAAATGCTGTAGTTTCAGAGAAAAAAACTTTCCTTTGATAGTGCCTTAAGCTACTTACAAGCATTCACAAGAAACTCGCATGCATTTCTCTGATATAGAAGAAGTCTGTTCCAACACTTCATTTGCTGTGCGAAGTGAATGGAGTGTTGCTTCACTTTCTAAATGCTGTAGTTACAGAGAAAATCACTTTCCTTTGAAAGTGCCTTAAATTAATAACAAGCATTCACAAAAAACTTACATGGATTTCTCTGAAAGAGAAGCAGTCTGTTGAAACACTTCAATTCAATGTGCGAAGTGAATGGAGTGTTGCTTCGCTTTCTAAATGCTGTAATTTCAAATATAATCACTTTCTTTTGAAACAGCCTTAAGCTACTTACAAGCATTCACCAGCAAATCACATGCGTTTCTCTGAAAGAGAAGCAGTCTGTTCCAACACTTCAATTCAGTGTGCGAAGTGAATGGAGTGTTGCTTCACTTTCTAAATGCTGTACTTTCAGAGAAAATCACATTCCTTTGAAACTGCCTTAGGCTACTTACAAGCATTCACCAGAAAATCACATTCGTTTCTCTGAAAGAGAAGCAGTCTGTTCCAACATTTCAATTCACTGTGCGAAGTGAATGGAGTGCTGCTTCACATTCTAAATGCTATACTTTCAGAGAAAATCAATTTCCTTTGAAAGTGCCTTAAGATACTTACAAGCATTCACCAGCAACTCACATGAGTTTCTCTGAAAAGAAGCAGTCTGTTCCAACACTTCAATTCACTCGGTGAAGTGAATGGAGCGTTGCTTCACTTTCTAAAGGCTGTAGTTACAGAGATAATCACCTTCTTTAGAAACTGCCATAAGCTACTTAAAGGCATTCACCAGCAAATCACATGCGTTTCTCTGATAGAGAAGCAGTCTGTTCCAACAGTTCATCTCACTGTGCGAAATGAATGGAGTGTTGCTTCACTTTCTAAATGCTGTACTTTCAGAGAAAATCACTTTCTTTAAAAGTGCCTTAGGCTACTTACAAGCATTCACAAGAAACTCACATGCATTTCTCTGATAGAGAAGTAGTCTGTTCCAACACTTCAATTGACTGTGCGAAGTGAATGGAGTGTTGCTTCACTTTCTAAATGATGTACTTTCAGAGAAAATCACTTTCCTTTGAAACTGCCTTAGGCTACTTACAAGCATTCACAAGAAACTCATATGCATTTCTCAGAAAGAGAAGCAGTGTGTTCCAATACTTCACTTCAGTGTGCGACGTGAATGGAGTGTTGCTTCACTTTCTAAATGCCGTACTTTCAGAGAAAATCACTTTCCTTTGAAAGTGCCTTAAGCTACTTACAGGCATTAACCAGCAAATCACATGCGTTTCTCTGAAAGAGAAGCAGTCTGTTACAACAGTTCAATTCACTGTGCGAAGTGAATGGAGTGTTGCTTCACTTTCTAAATGCTGTAGTTACAGAGAAAATCACTTTCTTTTGAACGTGCCTTAAGCTACTTACAAGCATTCACCAGCAACTCACATGCATTTTTCTGAAAGAGAAGCAGAATGTTCCAACACTCAATTCACTGTGCGAAGTGAATGGAGTGTTGCTTCACTTTCTAAATGCTGTAGTCACAGAGAAAATCACTTTCTTTTGAAGGTGCCTTAAGCTACATAAAAGCATTAACCAGCAACTCACATGCATTTTTCTGAAAGAGAAGCAGAATGTTCCAACACTCAATTCACTGTGCGAAGTGAATGGAGTGTTGCTTCACTTTCTAAATGCTGTACTTTCAGAGAAAATTACTTTCCTTTGAAAGTGCCTTAAACTAATAACAGGCATTCACAAGAAACTCACATGCATATCTATGAAAGAGAAGCAGTCTGTTCCAACACTTCAATTCACTGTGCGATGTGAATGGAGTGTTGCTTCACTTTCTAAATGCTGTACTTTCAGAGAAAATCACGTTCCTTTGAAACTGCCTTAAGCTACTTACTAGCATTCACAAGAAACTCACATGCATTTCTCTTAAAGAGAAGCAGTTTGTTTCAACACTTCAATTCACTGTGCAAAGTAAATGGACTGTTGCTTCACTTTCTAAATGCTGTACTTTCAGAGAAAATCACTTTCCTTTGATAGTGCCTTAAGCTACTTAGAAGCATACACAAAAACTCACATGCATTTCTATGAAAGAGAAGCAGTCTGTAGCAACACTTCAATTCACTGTGCGAAGTGTATGGAATGTTGCGTCACTTTCTAAATGCTGTACTTTCTGAGAAAATCACATTTCTTTGAAACTGCCTTAGGCTACTTACAAGCATTCACCAGCAAATCACATGCGTTTCTCTAAAAGAGAAGCAGTCTGCTCCAACATTTCAATTCACTGTGCGAAGTGAATGGAGTGCTGCTTCACATTCTAAATGCTATACTTTCAGAGAAAATCACTTTCCTTTGAAAGTGCCTTAAGCTACTTACAAGCATTCAGCAGCAACTCAAATGAGATTCTCTGAAAAGAAGCAGTCTGTTCCAACACTTCAATTCACTCTGTGAAGTGAATGGAGCGTTGCTTCACTTTCTAAAGGCTGTAGTTACAGAGATAATCACTTTCTTTAGAAACTGCCATAAGCTACTTACAGGCATTCACCAGCAAATCACATGCATTTCTCTGAAAGAGAAGCAGTCTGTTCCAACAGTTCATCTCACTGCGCGAAGTGAATGGAGTGTTGCTTCACTTTCTAAATGCTGTACTTTCAGAGAAAATCACTTTCTTTTGAAAGTGCCTTAGGCTGCTTACAAGCATTCACAAGAAACTCAAATGTATTTCTCTTAAAGAGAAGTAGTCTGTTACAACACTTCAATTGACTGTGCGAAGTGAATGGAGTGTTGCTTCACTTTCAAAATGCTGTACTTTCAGAGAAAATCATTTTCCTTTGAAACTGCCTTAGGCTACCTACAAGCATTCACAAGAAACTCACATGCATTTCTCAGAAAGGGAAGCAGTCTGTTCCAACACTTCAATTCAGTGTGCGAAGTGAATGGAGTGTTGATTCACTTTCTAAATGCTGTACTTTCCGAGAAAATCACTTTCCTTTGAAAGTGCTTTAAGCTACTTACAAGCATTTACCAGCAACTCACATGCGTTTCTCAGGGAAGAAGCACTCTGCTCCAACACTTCACTTCACTGTGCGAAGTGAATGGAGCGTTGCTTCACTTTCTAAAAGCTGTACTTCCAGAGAAAATCACTTTCCTTTGAAAGTGCCTTAAGCAACTTACAAGCATTCACCAGCAACTCACATGAGTTTCTCTGAAAAGAAGCAGACTGTTCCAAATGTTCATTTCACTTTGTGAAGTGAATGGAGTGTTGCTTCACTTTCGAAATGCTGTATTTTCAGAGAAAATAACTTTCCTTTGAAACTGCCTTAAGCTACTTACTAGCATTCACAAGAAACTCACATGCATTTCTCTTAAAGAGAAGCAGTTTGTTCCAACACTTCAATTCACTGTGCAAAGTAAATGGACTGTTGCTTCACTTTCTAAATGCTGTACTTTCAGAGAAAATCACTTTCCTTTGATAGTGCCTTAAGCTACTTAGAAGCATACACAAAAACTCACATGCATTTCTATGAAAGAGAAGCAGTCTGTAGCAACACTTCAATTCACTGTGCGAAGTGTATGGAGTGTTGCGTCACTTTCTAAATGCTGTACTTTCTTAGAAAATCACATTCCTTTGAAACTGCCTTAGGCTACTTACAAGCATTCACCAGCAAATCACATGCGTTTCTCTGAAAGAGAAGCAGTCTGTTCCAACATTTCAATTCACTGTGCGAAGTGAATGGAGTTCTGCTTCACATTATTAATGCTATACTTTCAGAGAAAATCACTTTCCTTTGAAAGTGCCTTAAGCTACTTACAAGCATTCACCAGCAACTCACATGAGTTTCTCTGAAAAGAAGCAGTCTGTTCCAACACTTCAATTCACACTGTGAAGTGAATGGAGCGTTGCTTCACTTTCTAAAGGCTGTATTTACAGAGATAATCACTTTCTTTAGAAACTGCCATAAGCTACTTACAGGCATTCACCAGCAAATCACATGCGTTTCTCTGAAAGAGAAGCAGTCTGTTCCAACAGTTCATCTCACTGTGCGAGAAGAATGGAGTGTTGCTTCACTTTCTAAATGCTGTACTTTCAGAGAAAATCACTTTCTTTTGAAAGTGAATTAGGCTACTTACAAGAATTCACAAGAAACTCACATGCATTTCTCTGAAAGAGAAGTAGTCTGTACCAACACTTCAATTGACTGTGCGAAGTGAATGGAGTGTTGCTTCACTTTCTAAATGCTGTACTTTCAGAGAAAATCATTTCCTTTGAAAGTGCCTTAAGCTACTTACAAGCATTCACCAGCAACTCACATGAGTTTCTCTGAAAGAGAAGCAGTCTGTTCCAACAGTTCATCTCACTGTGCGAAGTGAATGGAGTGTTGCTTCACTTTCTAAATGCTGTACTTTCAGAGAAAATCACTTTCTTTTGAAAGTGCCTTTGGCTACTTACTAGCATTCACAAGAAACTCACATGCATTTCTCTGATAAAGAAGAAGTCTGTTCCAACACTTCAATTGACTGTGCGAAGTGAATGGAGTGTTGCTTCACTTTCTAAATGCTGTACTTTCAGAGAAAATCATTTCCTTTGAAAGTGCCTTAAGCTACTTACAAGCATTCACCAGCAACTCACATGAGTTTCTCTGAAAGAGAAGCAGTCTGTTCCAACAGTTCATCTCACTGTGCGAAGTGAATGGAGTGTTGCTTCACTTTCTAAATGCTGTAGTTACAGAGAAAATCACTTTCTTTTGAACGTGCCTTAAGCTACTTACAAGCATTCACCAGCAACTCACATGCATTTCTCTGAAGGAGATGCAATCTGTTCAAACACTTCAATTCAGTGTGCGAAGTGAATGGAGTGTTGCTTCACTTTCTAAATGCTGTAGTCGCAGAGAAAATCACTTTCTTTTGAAGGTGCCTTAAGCTACATAAAAGCATTAACCAGCAACTCACATGCATTCTTCTGAAAGAGAAGCAGAATATTCCCACACTCAATACACTGTGCGAAGTAAATGGAGTATTCCTTCACTTTCTAAATGCTGTACTTTCAGAGAAAATTACTTTCCTTTGAAAGTGCCTTAAACTAATAACAGGCATTCACAAGAAACTCACATGCATTTCTATGAAAGAGAAGCAGTCTGTTCCAACACTTCAATTCACTGTGCGAATTGAATGGAGTGTTGCTTCACTTTTTAAATGCTGTATTTACAAATATAATCACTTTCTTTTGAAACATCCTTAAACTACTCACAAGCATTCACCAGCAAATCACATGCGTTTCTCTGAAAGAGAAGCAGTCTGTTCCAACACTTCAATTCACTGTGCGAAGTGAATGGAGTGTTGCTTCACTTTCTAAATGCTGTAGTTTCAGAGAAAATCACATTCATTTGAAACTGCCTTCGGCTATTTACAAGAATTCACCAGTAAATCACATTCGTTTCTCTGAAAGAGAAGCAGTCTGTTCCAACATTTCAATTCACTATGCGAAGTGAATGGAGTGCTGCTTCACATTCTTAATGCTATACTTTCAGAGAAAATCACTTTCCTTTGAAAGTGCCTTAAGCTAGTTACAAGCATTCACCAGCAACTCACATGAGTTTCTCTGAAAAGAAGCAGTCTGTTCCAACACTTCAATTCACTCTGTGAAGTGAATGGAGCGTTGCTTCACTTTCTAAAGGCTGTAGTTACAGAGGTAATCACTTTCTTTAGAAACTGCCATAAGCTACTTACAGGCATTCAAAAGAAACTCAAATGCATTTCTCTTAAAGAGAAGTAGTCTGTTACAACACTTCAATTGACTGTGCAAAGTGAAAGGAGTGTTGCTTCTCTTTCTAAATGCTGTACTTTCAGAGAAAATCATTTTCCTTTGAAACTGCCTTAGGCTACCTACAAGCATTCACAAGAAACTCACATGCATTTCTCAGAAAGGGAAGCAGTCTGTTCCAACACTTCAATTCAGTGTGCGAAGTGAATGGAGTGTTGATTCACTTTCTAAATGCTGTACTTTCAGAGAAAATCACTTTCCTTTGAAAGTGCTTTAAGCTACTTACAAGCATTCACCAGCAACTCACATGAGTTTCTCAGGGAAGAAGCACTCTGCTCCAACACTTCACTTCACTGTGCGAAGTGAATGGAGCGTTGTTTCACTTTCTAAAAGCTGTACATTCAGAGAAAATCACTTTCCTTTGAAAGTGCCTTAAGCAACTTACAAGCATTCACCAGCAACTCACATGAGTTTCTCTGAAAAGAAGCAGACTGTTCCAAAAGTTCATTTCACTTTGAGAAGTGAATGGAGTGTTGCTTCACTTTCGAAATGCTGTATTTTCAGAGGAAACCACTTTCCTTTGAAACTGCCTTAAGCTACTTTCAAGCATTCACAAGAAACTCACATGCATTTCTCTTAAAGAGAAGGAGTTTGTTCCAACACTTCAATTCACTGTGCAAAATAAAAGGAGTGTTGCTTCACTTTCTAAATGCTGTACTTTCAGAGAAAATCACTTTTCTTTGATAGTGCCTTAAGCTACTTAGAAGCATACACAAAAACTCACATGCATTTCTATGAAAGAGAAGCAGTCTGTTCCAACACTTCAATTCATTGTGCGAAGTGAATGCAGTGTTGCTTCACTTTCTAAATGCTGTAGTTACAGAGAAAATCACTTTCCTTTGAAAGTGCCTTAAACTACTAACAAGCATTCACAAGAAACTCACATGCATTTCTCTGAAAGAGAAGCAGTCTGTAGCAACACTTCCGTTCACTGTACAAAGTGTATAGAGTGCTGCGTCACTTTCTAAATGCTGTAATTTCTGAGAAAATCACATTCCTTTGAAACTGCCTTAGGCTACTTACAAGCATTCACCAGCAAATCACATGCGTTTCTCTGAAAGAGAAGCAGTCTGTTCCAACATTTCAATTCACTGTGCGAAGGGAATGGAGTGCTGCTTCACATTCTAAATGCTATACTTTCAGAGAAAATCACTTTCCTTTGAAAGTGCCTTAAGCTACTTACAAGCATTCAGCAGCAACTCACATGAGTTTCTCTGAAAAGAAGCAGTCTGTTCCAACACTTCAATTCACTCTGTGAAGTGAATGGAGCGTTGCTTCACTTTCTAAAGGCTGTAGTTACAGAGATAATCACTTTCTTTAGAAACTGCCATAAGCTACTTACAGGCATTCACCAGCAAATCACATGCGTTTCTCTGAAAGAGAAGCAGTCTGTTCCCACAGTTCATCTCAATGTGCGAAGTGAATGGAGTGTTGCTTCACTTTCTAAATGCTGTACATTCAGAGAAAATCACTTTCTTTTGAAAGTGCCTTAGGCTACTTACAAGCATTCACAAGAATCTCACATGCATTTCTCTGAAAGAGAAGTAGTCTGTTCCAACACTTCAATTGACTGTGCGAAGTGAATGCAGTGTTGTTTCACTTTCTAAATGCTGTACTTTCAGAGAAAATCACTTTCCTTTGAAAGTGCCTTAAGCTACTTACAAGCATTCACCAGCAACTCATATGAGTTTCTCTGAAAAGATGCAGACTGTTCCAAAAGTTCATTTCACTTTGCGAAGTGAATGGAGTGTTGCTTCACTTTCGAAATGCTGTATTTTCAGAGAAAATCACTTTCCTTTGAAACTGCCTTAAGATACTTACAAGCATTCACAAGAAACTCACATGCATTTCTCTTAAAGAGAAGCAGTTTGTTCCAACACTTAAATTCACTGTGCGAAGTGAATGGAGTGTTGTTTCACTTTCTAAATGCTGTACTTTCAGAGAAAATCACTTTCCTTTGAAAGTGCCTAAAGCTTCTTACAGGCATTAACCAGCAAATCACATGAGTTTCTCTGGAAAGAAGCAGTCTGTTCCAACAGTTCAATTCACTGTGCGAAGTGAATGGAGAGTTGCTTCACTTTCTAAATGCTGAACTTTCAGAGAAAAAAACTTTCCTTTGATAGTGCCTTAAGCTACTTACAAGCATTCACAAGAAACTCGCATGCATTTCTCTGAAATAGTAGCAGTCTGTTCCAACAGTTCAATTCACTGTGCGAAGTGAATGGAGTGTTGCTTCACTTTCTAAATGCTGTACTTTCAGAGAAAAAAACTTTCCTTTGATAGTGCCTTAAGCTCCTTACAATATTCAACAGAAATTCACATGCGTTTCTCTGAAAGAGAAGCAGTCTGTTCCAACATTTCAATTCACTGTGCGAAGTGAATGGAGTGTTGCTTCACTTTCTAAATGCTGTACTTTCAGAGAAAATCACATTCCTTTGATACTGCCTTAGGCTACTTACAAGCATTCACCAGCAACTCACATGAGTTTCTCTGAAAAGAAGCAGTCTGTTCCAACACTTCAATTCACTCTGTGAAGTGAATGGAGCGTTGCTTCACTTTCTAAAGGCTGTAGTGACAGAGATAATCACTTTCTTTTGAAACTGCCATAAGCTACATACAGGCATTGACCAGCAAATACCATGCGTTTCTCTGATAGAGAGGCAGTCTGTTCCACCAGTTCATCTCACAGTGCGAAGTGAATGGAGTGTTGCTTCACTTTCTAAATGCTGTACTTTCAGAGAAAATCACTTTCTTTTGAAAGTGCCTTAGCCTACTTACAAGCATTCACAAGAAACACACATGCATTTCTCTGAAAGGGAAGTAGTCTGTTACAACACTTCAATTGACTGTGCGAAGTGAATGGAGTGTTGCTTCACTTTCTAAATGCTGTACTTTCAGAGAAAATCACTTTCTTTGGAAGTGCCTTAAACTAATAACAAGCATTCACAAGAAACTCACATGCATTTTTATGAAAGAGAAGCAGTCTGTTCCAACACTTCAATTCACTGTGCGAAGTTAATGGAGTGTTGCTTCACTTTCGTAATGCTTTAATTACAAATATAATCACTTTCTTTTGAAACAGCCTTTGGCTACTTACAAGCATTCACAAGAAACTCACATGCATTACTATGAAAGAGAAGCAGTCTGTTCCAACACTTCACTTCAGTGTGCGAAGTGAATGGAGTGTTGATTCACTTTCTAAATGCTGTACATTCAGAGAATATCATTTTCCTTTGAAAGTGCCTTAAGCTACTTACAAGCATTCACCAGCAACTCACATGAGTTTCTCTGGAAAGAAGCAATCTGTTCCAACACTCCAATTCACTGTGCAAAGTGAATGGAGTGCTGCTTCACTTTATAAATGCTATACTTTCAGTGAAAATCACTTTCCTTTGAACATGCCTTAGACTGCAAATAAGCATTCACCAGCAACTCACATGCATTTCTCTGAAAGAGAAGCAGTCTGTTCCAACATTTCAATTTACTGGGCGAAGTTAATGGAGTGCTGCTTCACATTCTAAATGCTATACTTTCAGAGAAAATCACTTTCCTTTGAAAGTGCCTTAAGCTACTTACAAGCATTCACCAGCAACTCACATGAGTTTCTCTGAAAAGAAGCAGTCTGTTCCAACACTTCAATTCACACTGTGAAGTGAATGGAGCGTTGCTTCACTTTCTAAAGGCTGTATTTACAGAGATAATCACTTTCTTTAGAAACTGCCATAAGCTACTTACAGGCATTCACCAGCAAATCACATGCGTTTCTCTGAAAGAGAAGCAGTCTGTTCCAACAGTTCATCTCACTGTGCGAGAAGAATGGAGTGTTGCTTCACTTTCTAAATGCTGTACTTTCAGAGAAAATCACTTTCTTTTGAAAGTGAATTAGGCTACTTACAAGAATTCACAAGAAACTCACATGCATTTCTCTGAAAGAGAAGTAGTCTGTACCAACACTTCAATTGACTGTGCGAAGTGAATGGAGTGTTGCTTCACTTTCTAAATGCTGTACTTTCAGAGAAAATCATTTCCTTTGAAAGTGCCTTAAGCTACTTACAAGCATTCACCAGCAACTCACATGAGTTTCTCTGAAAGAGAAGCAGTCTGTTCCAACAGTTCATCTCACTGTGCGAAGTGAATGGAGTGTTGCTTCACTTTCTAAATGCTGTACTTTCAGAGAAAATCACTTTCTTTTGAAAGTGCCTTTGGCTACTTACTAGCATTCACAAGAAACTCACATGCATTTCTCTGATAAAGAAGAAGTCTGTTCCAACACTTCAATTGACTGTGCGAAGTGAATGGAGTGTTGCTTCACTTTCTAAATGCTGTACTTTCAGAGAAAATCATTTCCTTTGAAAGTGCCTTAAGCTACTTACAAGCATTCACCAGCAACTCACATGAGTTTCTCTGAAAGAGAAGCAGTCTGTTCCAACAGTTCATCTCACTGTGCGAAGTGAATGGAGTGTTGCTTCACTTTCTAAATGCTGTAGTTACAGAGAAAATCACTTTCTTTTGAACGTGCCTTAAGCTACTTACAAGCATTCACCAGCAACTCACATGCATTTCTCTGAAGGAGATGCAATCTGTTCAAACACTTCAATTCAGTGTGCGAAGTGAATGGAGTGTTGCTTCACTTTCTAAATGCTGTAGTCGCAGAGAAAATCACTTTCTTTTGAAGGTGCCTTAAGCTACATAAAAGCATTAACCAGCAACTCACATGCATTCTTCTGAAAGAGAAGCAGAATATTCCCACACTCAATACACTGTGCGAAGTAAATGGAGTATTCCTTCACTTTCTAAATGCTGTACTTTCAGAGAAAATTACTTTCCTTTGAAAGTGCCTTAAACTAATAACAGGCATTCACAAGAAACTCACATGCATTTCTATGAAAGAGAAGCAGTCTGTTCCAACACTTCAATTCACTGTGCGAATTGAATGGAGTGTTGCTTCACTTTTTAAATGCTGTATTTACAAATATAATCACTTTCTTTTGAAACATCCTTAAACTACTCACAAGCATTCACCAGCAAATCACATGCGTTTCTCTGAAAGAGAAGCAGTCTGTTCCAACACTTCAATTCACTGTGCGAAGTGAATGGAGTGTTGCTTCACTTTCTAAATGCTGTAGTTTCAGAGAAAATCACATTCATTTGAAACTGCCTTCGGCTATTTACAAGAATTCACCAGTAAATCACATTCGTTTCTCTGAAAGAGAAGCAGTCTGTTCCAACATTTCAATTCACTATGCGAAGTGAATGGAGTGCTGCTTCACATTCTTAATGCTATACTTTCAGAGAAAATCACTTTCCTTTGAAAGTGCCTTAAGCTAGTTACAAGCATTCACCAGCAACTCACATGAGTTTCTCTGAAAAGAAGCAGTCTGTTCCAACACTTCAATTCACTCTGTGAAGTGAATGGAGCGTTGCTTCACTTTCTAAAGGCTGTAGTTACAGAAGTAATCACTTTCTTTAGAAACTGCCATAAGCTACTTACAGGCATTCAAAAGAAACTCAAATGCATTTCTCTTAAAGAGAAGTAGTCTGTTACAACACTTCAATTGACTGTGCAAAGTGAATGGAGTGTTGCTTCTCTTTCTAAATGCTGTACTTTCAGAGAAAATCATTTTCCTTTGAAACTGCCTTAGGCTACCTACAAGCATTCACAAGAAACTCACATGCATTTCTCAGAAAGGGAAGCAGTCTGTTTCAACACTTCAATTCAGTGTGCGAAGTGAATGGAGTGTTGATTCACTTTCTAAATGCTGTACTTTCAGAGAAAATCACTTTCCTTTGAAAGTGCTTTAAGCTACTTACAAGCATTCACCAGCAACTCACATGAGTTTCTCAGGGAAGAAGCACTCTGCTCCAACACTTCACTTCACTGTGCGAAGTGAATGGAGCGTTGTTTCACTTTCTAAAAGCTGTACATTCAGAGAAAATCACTTTCCTTTGAAAGTGCCTTAAGCAACTTACAAGCATTCACCAGCAACTCACATGAGTTTCTCTGAAAAGAAGCAGACTGTTCCAAAAGTTCATTTCACTTTGCGAAGTGAATGGAGTGTTGCTTCACTTTCGAAATGCTGTATTTTCAGAGGAAACCACTTTCCTTTGAAACTGCCTTTAGCTACTTTCAAGCATTCACAAGAAACTCACATGCATTTCTCTTAAAGAGAAGGAGTTTGTTCCAACACTTCAATTCACTGTGCAAAATAAAAGGAGTGTTGCTTCACTTTCTAAATGCTGTACTTTCAGAGAAAATCACTTTTCTTTGATAGTGCCTTAAGCTACTTAGAAGCATACACAAAAACTCACATGCATTTCTATGAAAGAGAAGCAGTCTGTTCCAACACTTCAATTCATTGTGCGAAGTGAATGCAGTGTTGCTTCACTTTCTAAATGCTGTAGTTACAGAGAAAATCACTTTCCTTTGAAAGTGCCTTAAACTACTAACAAGCATTCACAAGAAACTCACATGCATTTCTCTGAAAGAGAAGCAGTCTGTAGCAACACTTCAGTTCACTGTACAAAGTGTATAGAGTGCTGCGTCACTTTCTAAATGCTGTAATTTCTGAGAAAATCACATTCCTTTGAAACTGCCTTAGGCTACTTACAAGCATTCACCAGCAAATCACATGCGTTTCTCTGAAAGAGAAGCAGTCTGTTCCAACATTTCAATTCACTGTGCGAAGGGAATGGAGTGCTGCTTCACATTCTAAATGCTATACTTTCAGAGAAAATCACTTTCCTTTGAAAGTGCCTTAAGCTACTTACAAGCATTCAGCAGCAACTCACATGAGTTTCTCTGAAAAGAAGCAGTCTGTTCCAACACTTCAATTCACTCTGTGAAGTGAATGGAGCGTTGCTTCACTTTCTAAAGGCTGTAGTTACAGAGATAATCACTTTCTTTAGAAACTGCCATAAGCTACTTACAGGCATTCACCAGCAAATCACATGCGTTTCTCTGAAAGAGAAGCAGTCTGTTCCCACAGTTCATCTCAATGTGCGAAGTGAATGGAGTGTTGCTTCACTTTCTAAATGCTGTACATTCAGAGAAAATCACTTTCTTTTGAAAGTGCCTTAGGCTACTTACAAGCATTCACAAGAATCTCACATGCATTTCTCTGAAAGAGAAGTAGTCTGTTCCAACACTTCAATTGACTGTGCGAAGTGAATGCAGTGTTGTTTCACTTTCTAAATGCTGTACTTTCAGAGAAAATCACTTTCCTTTGAAAGTGCCTTAAGCTACTTACAAGCATTCACCAGCAACTCATATGAGTTTCTCTGAAAAGATGCAGACTGTTCCAAAAGTTCATTTCACTTTGCGAAGTGAATGGAGTGTTGCTTCACTTTCGAAATGCTGTATTTTCAGAGAAAATCACTTTCCTTTGAAACTGCCTTAAGATACTTACAAGCATTCACAAGAAACTCACATGCATTTCTCTTAAAGAGAAGCAGTCTGTTCCAACACTTAAATTCACTGTGCGAAGTGAATGGAGTGTTGTTTCACTTTCTAAATGCTGTACTTTCAGAGAAAATCACTTTCCTTTGAAAGTGCCTAAAGCTTCTTACAGGCATTAACCAGCAAATCACATGAGTTTCTCTGGAAAGAAGCAGTCTGTTCCAACAGTTCAATTCACTGTGCGAAGTGAATGGAGAGTTGCTTCACTTTCTAAATGCTGAACTTTCAGAGAAAAAAACTTTCCTTTGATAGTGCCTTAAGCTACTTACAAGCATTCACAAGAAACTCGCATGCATTTCTCTGAAATAGTAGCAGTCTGTTCCAACAGTTCAATTCACTGTGCGAAGTGAATGGAGTGTTGCTTCACTTTCTAAATGCTGTACTTTCAGAGAAAAAAACTTTCCTTTGATAGTGCCTTAAGCTCCTTACAATATTCAACAGAAATTCACATGCGTTTCTCTGAAAGAGAAGCAGTCTGTTCCAACATTTCAATTCACTGTGCGAAGTGAATGGAGTGTTGCTTCACTTTCTAAATGCTGTACTTTCAGAGAAAATCACATTCCTTTGATACTGCCTTAGGCTACTTACAAGCATTCACCAGCAACTCACATGAGTTTCTCTGAAAAGAAGCAGTCTGTTCCAACACTTCAATTCACTCTGTGAAGTGAATGGAGCGTTGCTTCACTTTCTAAAGGCTGTAGTGACAGAGATAATCACTTTCTTTTGAAACTGCCATAAGCTACATACAGGCATTGACCAGCAAATACCATGCGTTTCTATGATAGAGAGGCAGTCTGTTCCACCAGTTCATCTCACAGTGCGAAGTGAATGGAGTGTTGCTTCACTTTCTAAATGCTGTACTTTCAGAGAAAATCACTTTCTTTTGAAAGTGCCTTAGCCTACTTACAAGCATTCACAAGAAACACACATGCATTTCTCTGAAAGGGAAGTAGTCTGTTACAACACTTCAATTGACTGTGCGAAGTGAATGGAGTGTTGCTTCACTTTCTAAATGCTGTACTTTCAGAGAAAATCACTTTCTTTGGAAGTGCCTTAAACTAATAACAAGCATTCACAAGAAACTCACATGCATTTTTATGAAAGAGAAGCAGTCTGTTCCAACACTTCAATTCACTGTGCGAAGTTAATGGAGTGTTGCTTCACTTTCGTAATGCTTTAATTACAAATATAATCACTTTCTTTTGAAACAGCCTTTGGCTACTTACAAGCATTCACAAGAAACTCACATGCATTACTATGAAAGAGAAGCAGTCTGTTCCAACACTTCACTTCAGTGTGCGAAGTGAATGGAGTGTTGATTCACTTTCTAAATGCTGTACATTCAGAGAATATCATTTTCCTTTGAAAGTGCCTTAAGCTACTTACAAGCATTCACCAGCAACTCACATGAGTTTCTCTGGAAAGAAGCAATCTGTTCCAACACTCCAATTCACTGTGCAAAGTGAATGGAGTGCTGCTTCACTTTATAAATGCTATACTTTCAGTGTAAATCACTTTCCTTTGAACATGCCTTAGACTGCAAATAAGCATTCACCAGCAACTCACATGCATTTCTCTGAAAGAGAAGCAGTCTGTTCCAACATTTCAATTTACTGGGCGAAGTTAATGGAGTGCTGCTTCACATTCTAAATGCTATACTTTCAGAGAAAATCACTTTCCTTTGAAAGTGCCTTAAGCTACTTACAAGCATTCACCAGCAACTCACATGAGTTTCTCTAAAAAGAAGCAGTCTGTTCCAACAGTTCAATTCACTCTGTGAAGTGAATGGAGCGTTGCTTCACATTCTAAAGGCTGTAGTTACAGAGACAATCTCTTTCTTTAGAAACTGCCATAAGCTACTTACAGGCATTTACCAGCAAATACCATGCGTTTCTCTAAAAGAGAAGCAGTCTTTCCAACACTTCACTCCAGTGTGCGAAGTGAATGGAGTGTTGATTCACTTCCTTAATGCTGTACTTTCAGAGAAAATCAATTTCTTTTGAAAGTGCCTTAAGCTACTTACAAACATTCACAAGAAACTCATATGCATTTCTCAGAAAGAGAGCAGTCTGTTCCAACACTTCACTTCTGTGTGCGAAGTGAATGGAGTGTTGATTCACTTTCTAAATGCTGTACTTTCACAGAATATCACTTTCTTTGAAAGTGCCTTAAGCTACTTACAAGCATTCACCAGCAACTCACAGGAGTTTCTCAAGGAAGAAGCAGTCTGCTCCAACACATCAGTTCACTCTGCGAAGTGAATGGAGTGTTGCTTCACTTTCTAAATGCTGCACTTTCAGAGAAAATCACTTTCCTTTGAAACTGGCTTAGGATACTTACAAGCATTCACAAGAAACTCACATGCATTTCTCTGAAAGAGAAGCAGTCTGTTCCAACCATTCACTTCAGTGTGCGAAGTGAATGGAGTGTTGATTCACTTTCTAAATGCTGTACTTTCAGAGAATATCACTTTCCTTTGAAACTGCCTTAAGGTACTTACAAGCATTCACAAGCAACTCACATTAGTTTCTCTGGAAAGAAGCAGTCTGTTCCAACACTTCAATTCACTGTGCGAAGTGAATGGAGTGCTGCTTCACTTTCTAAATGCTATACATTCAGTGAAAATCACTTACCTTTGAAACTGCCTTAGGCTACATACGAGCATTCACCAGCAACTCACATGCATTTCTCTGAAAGAGAAGCAGTCTCTACCAACACTTCAATTCACTGTGCGGAGTGAATGGAGTGTTGCTTCACTTTCTAAATGCTGTACTTTCAGAGAAAATCACTTTCGTTTGAAATTGCCTTGGGCTACTTACAAGCATTCACCAGCAACTCACATGCATTTCTCTGAAAGAGAAGCAGTCTGTTCCAACACTTCACTTCACTGTGCGAAGTGAATGGATTGTTGCTTCACTTTCTAAATGCTGTAATTTCAAATATAATCACTTTCTTTTGAAACAGCCTTAAGCTGCTTACAAGCATTCACCAGCAAATCACATGCGTTTCTCTGAAAGAGAAGCAGTCTTTCCAACAGTTCACTCCAGTGTGCGAAGTGAATGGAGTGTTTATTCACTTTCTAAATGCTGTACTTTCAGAGAAAATCACTTTCTTTTGAAAGTGCCTTAAGCTACTTACAAGCATTTACCAGCAATTCACATGCATTTCTCTGAAAGAGAAGCAGTCTGTTCCAACACTTCACTTCACTGTGCGAAGTGAATGGATTGTTGCTTCACTTTCTAAATGCTGTAGTTTCAGAGAAAATTACTTTCTTTTGAAAGTGACTTAGGCTACTTACAAGCATTCACAAGAAACTCACATGCATTTCTCTGAAAGAGAAGTAGTCTGTTCCCACACTTCAATTCAGTGTGCAAAGTGAATGGAGTGTTGCTTCACTTTCTAAATGCTGCACTTTCAGAGAAAATCACTTTCCTTTGAAACTGGCTTAGGATACTTACAAGCATTCACAAGAAACTCATATGCATTTCTCAGAAATAGAAGCAGTCTTTTCTAACACTTCACTTCTGTGTGCGAAGTGAATGGAGTGTTGATTCACTTTCTAAATTCTGTACTTTCAGAGAATATCACTTTCTTTGAAAGTGCCTTAAGCTACTAACAAGCATTCACCAGCAACTCACATGAGTTTTTCAAGGAAAAAGCAGTCTGCTCCAACACTTCAGTTCACTCTGCGAAGTGAATGGAGTGTTGCTTCACTTTCTAAATGCTGGACTTTCAGAGAAAATCACTTTCCTTTGAACGTGCCTTAGGCTACTTACAAGCATTCACAAGAAACTCACATGCATTTCTCTGAAAGAGAAGCAGTCTGTTCCAACCTTTCACTTCAGTGTGCGAAGTGAATGGAGTGTTGATTAACTTTCTAAATGCTGTACTTTCAGAGAATATCACTTTCCTTTGAAAGTGCCTTAAGCTACTTACAAGCATTCACCAGCAACTCACATGAGTTTCTCTGGAAAGAAGCAGTCTGTTCCAACACTTCAATTCACTGTGCGGAGTGAATGGAGTGTTGCTTTACTTTCTAAATGCTGTACTTTCAGAGAAAATCACTTTCTTTTGAAACAGCCTTAAGCTACTTACAAGCATTCACCAGCAAATCACATGTGTTTCTCTAAAAGAGAAGCAGTCTTTCCAACACTTCACTCCAGTGTGCGAAGTGAATGGAGTGTTGATTCAATTTCTAAATGCTGTACTTTCAGAGAAAATCAATTTCTTTTGAAAGTGCCTTAAGCTACTTACAAACATTCACAAGAAACTCATATGCATTTCTCAGAAAGAGAAGCAGTCTGTTCCAACACTTCACTTCTGTGTGCGAAGTGAATGGAGTGTTGATTCACTTTCTAAATGCTGTACATTCACAGAATATCACTTTCTTTGAAAGTGCCTTAAGCTACTTACAAGCATTCACCAGCAACTCACAGGAGTTTCTCAAGGAAGAAGCAGTCTGCTCCAACACATCAGTTCACTCTGCGAAGTGAATGGAGTGTTGCTTCACTTTCTAAATGCTGCACTTTCAGAGAAAATCACTTTCCTTTGAACGTGCCTTAGGCTACTTACAAGCATTCACAAGAAACTCACATGCATTTCTCTGAAAGAGAAGCAGTCTGTTCCAACCTTTCAATTCAGTGTGCGAAGTGAATGGAGTGTTGATTAACTTTCTAAATGCTGTACTTTCAGAGAATATCACTTTCCTTTGAAAGTGCCTTAAGCTACTTACAAGCATTCACCAGCAACTCACATGAGTTTCTCTGGAAAGAAGCAGTCTGTTCCAACACTTCAATTCACTGTGCGGAGTGAATGGAGTGTTGCTTCACTTTCTAAATGCTGTACTTTCACAGAAAATCACTTTCTTTTGAAACAGCCTTAAGCTACTTACAAGCATTCACCAGCAAATCACATGTGTTTCTCTAAAAGAGAAGCAGTCTTTCCAACACTTCACTCCAGTGTGCGAAGTGAATGGAGTGTTGATTCAATTTCTAAATGCTGTACTTTCAGAGAAAATCAATTTCTTTTGAAAGTGCCTTAAGCTACTTACAAACATTCACAAGAAACTCATATGCATTTCTCAGAAAGAGAAGCAGTCTGTTCCAACACTTCACTTCTGTGTGCGAAGTGAATGGAGTGTTGATTCACTTTCTAAATGCTGTACTTTCACAGAATATCACTTTCTTTGAAAGTGCCTTAAGCTACTTACAAGCATTCACCAGCAACTCACAGGAGTTTCTCAAGGAAGAAGCAGTCTGCTCCAACACATCAGTTCACTCTGCGAAGTGAATGGAGTGTTGCTTCACTTTCTAAATGCTGCACTTTCAGAGAAAATCACTTTCCTTTGAAACTGGCTTAGGATACTTACAAGCATTCACAAGAAACTCACATGCATTTCTCTGAAAGAGAAGCAGTGTGTTCCAACCATTCACTTCAGTGTGCGAAGTGAATGGAGTGTTGATTCACTTTCTAAATGCTGTTCTTTCAGAGAATATCACTTTCCTTTGAAAGTGCCTTAAGGTACTTACAAGCATTCACAAGCAACTCACATTAGTTTCTCTGGAAAGAAGCAGTCTGTTCCAACACTTCAATTCACTGTGCGAAGTGAATGGAGTGCTGCTTCACTTTCTAAATGCTATACTTTCAGTGAAAATCACTTACCTTTGAAACTGCCTTAGGCTACATACGAGCATTCACCAGCAACTCACATGCATTTCTCTGAAAGAGAAGCAGTCTCTACCAACACTTCAATTCACTGTGCGGAGTGAATGGAGTGTTGCTTCACTTTCTAAATGCTGTACTTTCAGAGAAAATCACTTTCGTTTGAAATTGCCTTGGGCTACTTACAAGCATTCACCAGCAACTCACATGCATTTCTCTGAAAGAGAAGCAGTCTGTTCCAACACTTCACTTCACTGTGCGAAGTGAATGGATTGTTGCTTCACTTTCTAAATGCTGTAATTTCAAATATAATCACTTTCTTTTGAAACAGCCTTAAGCTGCTTACAAGCATTCACCAGCAAATCACATGCGTTTCTCTGAAAGAGAAGCAGTCTTTCCAACAGTTCACTCCAGTGTGCGAAGTGAATGGAGTGTTTATTCACTTTCTAAATGCTGTACTTTCAGAGAAAATCACTTTCTTTTGAAAGTGCCTTAAGCTACTTACAAGCATTTACCAGCAATTCACATGCATTTCTCTGAAAGAGAAGCAGTCTGTTCCAACACTTCACTTCACTGTGCGAAGTGAATAGATTGTTGCTTCACTTTCTAAATGCTGTAGTTTCAGAGAAAATTACTTTCTTTTGAAAGTGACTTAGGCTACTTACAAGCATTCACAAGAAACTCACATGCATTTCTCTGAAAGACAAGTAGTCTGTTCCCACACTTCAATTCAGTGTGCAAAGTGAATGGAGTGTTGCTTCACTTTCTAAATGCTGCACTTTCAGAGAAAATCACTTTCCTTTGAAACTGGCTTAGGATACTTACAAGCATTCACAAGAAACTCATATGCATTTCTCAGAAATAGAAGCAGTCTGTTCTAACACTTCACTTCTGTGTGCGAAGTGAATGGAGTGTTGATTCACTTTCTAAATTCTGTACTTTCAGAGAATATCACTTTCTTTGAAAGTGCCTTAAGCTACTAACAAGCATTCACCAGCAACTCACATGAGTTTTTCAAGGAAAAAGCAGTCTGCTCCAACACTTCAGTTCACTCTGCGAAGTGAATGGAGTGTTGCTTCACTTTCTAAATGCTGTACTTTCAGAGAAAATCACTTTCCTTTGAACGTGCCTTAGGCTACTTACAAGCATTCACAAGAAACTCACATGCATTTCTCTGAAAGAGAAGCAGTCTGTTCCAACCTTTCACTTCAGTGTGCGAAGTGAATGGAGTGTTGATTAACTTTCTAAATGCTGTACTTTCAGAGAATATCACTTTCCTTTGAAAGTGCCTTAAGCTACTTACAAGCATTCACCAGCAACTCACATGAGTTTCTCTGGAAAGAAGCAGTCTGTTCCAACACTTCAATTCACTGTGCGGAGTAAATGGAGTGTTGCTTCACTTTCTAAATGCTGTACTTTCAGAGAAAATCACTTTCTTTTGAAACAGCCTTAAGCTACTTACAAGCATTCACCAGCAAATCACATGTGTTTCTCTAAAAGTGAAGCAGTCTTTCCAACACTTCACTCCAGTGTGCGAAGTGAATGGAGTGTTGATTCAATTTCTAAATGCTGTACTTTCAGAGAAAATCAATTTCTTTTGAAAGTGCCTTAAGCTACTTACAAACATTCACAAGAAACTCATATGCATTTCTCAGAAAGAGAAGCAGTCTGTTCCAACACTTCACTTCTGTGTGCGAAGTGAATGGAGTGTTGATTCACTTTCTAAATGCTGTACATTCACAGAATATCACTTTCTTTGAAAGTGCCTTAAGCTACTTACAAGCATTCACCAGCAACTCACAGGAGTTTCTCAAGGAAGAAGCAGTCTGCTCCAACACATCAGTTCACTCTGCGAAGTGAATGGAGTGTTGCTTCACTTTCTAAATGCTGCACTTTCAGAGAAAATCACTTTCCTTTGAACGTGCCTTAGGCTACTTACAAGCATTCACAAGAAACTCACATGCATTTCTCTGAAAGAGAAGCAGTCTGTTCCAACCTTTCAATTCAGTGTGCGAAGTGAATGGAGTGTTGATTAACTTTCTAAATGCTGTACTTTCAGAGAATATCACTTTCCTTTGAAAGTGCCTTAAGCTACTTACAAGCATTCACCAGCAACTCACATGAGTTTCTCTGGAAAGAAGCAGTCTGTTCCAACACTTCAATTCACGGTGCGGAGTGAATGGAGTGTTGCTTCACTTTCTAAATGCTGTACTTTCAGAGAAAATCACTTTCTTTTGAAACAGCCTTAAGCTACTTACAAGCATTCACCAGCAAATCACATGCGTTTCTCTAAAAGAGAAGCAGTCTTTCCAACACTTCACTCCAGTGTGCGAAGTGAATGGAGTGTTGATTCACTTTCTAAATGCTGTACTTTCAGAGAAAATCAATTTCTTTTGAAAGTGCCTTAAGCTACTTACAAGCATTCACCAGCAACTCACATGCATTTCTCTGAAAGAGAAGCAGTCTGTTCCAACACTTCACTTCATTGTGCGAAGTGAATGGATTGTTGCTTCACTTTCTAAAGGCTGTACTTTCAGAAAAAATCACTTTCTTTGAAAGTGCCTTAAGCTACTTACAAGCATTCACCAGCAACTCACATGAGTTTTTCAAGGAAAAAGCAGTCTGCTCCAACACTTCAGTTCACTCTGCGAAGTGAATGGAGTGTTGCTTCACTTTCTAAATGCTGTACTTTCAGAGAAAATCACTTTCCTTTGAACGTGCCTTAGGCTACTTACAAGCATTCACAAGAAACTAACATGCATTTCTCTGAAAGAGAAGCAGTCTGTTCCAACCTTTCACTTCAGTGTGCGAAGTGAATGGAGTGTTGATTAACTTTCTAAATGCTGTACTTTCAGAGAATATCACTTTCCTTTGAAAGTGCCTTAAGCTACTTACAAGCATTCACCAGCAACTCACATGAGTTTCTCTGGAAAGAAGCAGTCTGTTCCAACACTTCAATTCACGGTGCGGAGTGAATGGAGTGTTGCTTCACTTTCTAAATGCTGTACTTTCAGAGAAAATCACTTTCTTTTGAAACAGCCTTAAGCTACTTACAAGCATTCACCAGCAAATCACATGCGTTTCTCTAAAAGAGAAGCAGTCTTTCCAACACTTCACTCCAGTGTGCGAAGTGAATGGAGTGTTGATTCACTTTCTAAATGCTGTACTTTCAGAGAAAATCAATTTCTTTTGAAAGTGCCTTAAGCTACTTACAAGCATTCACCAGCAACTCACATGCATTTCTCTGAAAGAGAAGCAGTCTGTTCCAACACTTCACTTCATTGTGCGAAGTGAATGGATTGTTGCTTCACTTTCTAAAGGCTGTACTTTCAGAAAAAATCACTTTGCTTTGAAAGTGCCTTAAGCTACTTACAAGCATTCACAAGAAATTCACATGCATTTCTCTGAAAGAGATGCAGTCTGTTCAAACACTTCAATTCAGTGTGCGAAGTGAATGGAGTGTTGCTTCACGTTCTAAATGCTGTAGTTACAGAGAAAATCACTTTCTTTTGAAAGTGCCTTAAGCTACTTAAAAGCATTAACCAGCAACTCACATGCATTTTTCTGAAAGAGAAGCAGAATGTTCCAACACCTCAATTCACTGTGCGAAGTGAATGTTGTGTTGCTTCACTTTCTAAATGCTGGACTTTCAGAGAAAATCACTTTCCTTTGAAAGTGCCTTAAACTAATAACAAGCATTCACAAGAACCTCACCTGCATTTCTATGAAAGAGAAGCAGTCTGTTCCAACAGTTCATTTCACTGTGCGAGTGAATGGAGTGTTGCTTCACTTTCTAAATGCTGTAGTTACAAATAATCATTTTCTTTTTAAACAGCCTTAAGCTACTTACAAGCATTCACCAGCAAATCACATGTGTTTCTCTAAAAGAGAAGCAGTCTTTCCAACACTTCACTCCAGTGTGCGAAGTGAATGGAGTGTTGATTCAATTTCTAAATGCTGTACTTTCAGAGAATATCACTTTCCTTTGAAAGTGCCTTAAGCTACTTACAAGCATTCACCAGCAACTCACATGAGTTTCTCTGGAAAGAAGCAGTCTGTTCCAACACTTCAATTCACTGTGCGGAGTGAATGGAGTGTTGCTTCACTTTCTAAATGCTGTACTTTCACAGAAAATCACTTTCTTTTGAAACAGCCTTAAGCTACTTACAAGCATTCACCAGCAAATCACATGTGTTTCTCTAAAAGAGAAGCAGTCTTTCCAACACTTCACTCCAGTGTGCGAAGTGAATGGAGTGTTGATTCAATTTCTAAATGCTGTACTTTCAGAGAAAATCAATTTCTTTTGAAAGTGCCTTAAGCTACTTACAAACATTCACAAGAAACTCATATGCATTTCTCAGAAAGAGAAGCAGTCTGTTCCAACACTTCACTTCTGTGTGCGAAGTGAATGGAGTGTTGATTCACTTTCTAAATGCTGTACTTTCACAGAATATCACTTTCTTTGAAAGTGCCTTAAGCTACTTACAAGCATTCACCAGCAACTCACAGGAGTTTCTCAAGGAAGAAGCAGTCTGCTCCAACACATCAGTTCACTCTGCGAAGTGAATGGAGTGTTGCTTCACTTTCTAAATGCTGCACTTTCAGAGAAAATCACTTTCCTTTGAAACTGGCTTAGGATACTTACAAGCATTCACAAGAAACTCACATGCATTTCTCTGAAAGAGAAGCAGTGTGTTCCAACCATTCACTTCAGTGTGCGAAGTGAATGGAGTGTTGATTCACTTTCTAAATGCTGTACTTTCAGAGAATATCACTTTCCTTTGAAACTGCCTTAAGGTACTTACAAGCATTCACAAGCAACTCACATTAGTTTCTCTGGAAAGAAGCAGTCTGTTCCAACACTTCAATTCACTGTGCGAAGTGAATGGAGTGCTGCTTCACTTTCTAAATGCTATACTTTCAGTGAAAATCACTTACCTTTGAAACTGCCTTAGGCTACATACGAGCATTCACCAGCAACTCACATGCATTTCTCTGAAAGAGAAGCAGTCTCTACCAACACTTCAATTCACTGTGCGGAGTGAATGGAGTGTTGCTTCACTTTCTAAATGCTGTACTTTCAGAGAAAATCACTTTCGTTTGAAATTGCCTTGGGCTACTTACAAGCATTCACCAGCAACTCACATGCATTTCTCTGAAAGAGAAGCAGTCTGTTCCAACACTTCACTTCACTGTGCGAAGTGAATGGATTGTTGCTTCACTTTCTAAATGCTGTAATTTCAAATATAATCACTTTCTTTTGAAACAGCCTTAAGCTGCTTACAAGCATTCACCAGCAAATCACATGCGTTTCTCTGAAAGAGAAGCAGTCTTTCCAACAGTTCACTCCAGTGTGCGAAGTGAATGGAGTGTTTATTCACTTTCTAAATGCTGTACTTTCAGAGAAAATCACTTTCTTTTGAAAGTGCCTTAAGCTACTTACAAGCATTTACCAGCAATTCACATGCATTTCTCTGAAAGAGAAGCAGTCTGTTCCAACACTTCACTTCACTGTGCGAAGTGAATGGATTGTTGCTTCACTTTCTAAATGCTGTACTTTCAGAGAAAATTACTTTCTTTTGAAAGTGACTTAGGCTACTTACAAGCATTCACAAGAAACTCACATGCATTTCTCTGAAAGAGAAGTAGTCTGTTCCCACACTTCAATTCAGTGTGCAAAGTGAATGGAGTGTTGCTTCACTTTCTAAATGCTGCACTTTCAGAGAAAATCACTTTCCTTTGAAACTGGCTTAGGATACTTACAAGCATTCACAAGAAACTCATATGCATTTCTCAGAAATAGAAGCAGTCTGTTCTAACACTTCACTTCTGTGTGCGAAGTGAATGGAGTGTTGATTCACTTTCTAAATTCTGTACTTTCAGAGAATATCACTTTCTTTGAAAGTGCCTTAAGCTACTTACAAGCATTCACCAGCAACTCACATGAGTTTTTCAAGGAAAAAGCAGTCTGCTCCAACACTTCAGTTCACTCTGCGAAGTGAATGGAGTGTTGCTTCACTTTCTAAATGCTGTACTTTCAGAGAAAATCACTTTCCTTTGAACGTGCCTTAGGCTACTTACAAGCATTCACAAGAAACTAACATGCATTTCTCTGAAAGAGAAGCAGTCTGTTCCAACCTTTCACTTCAGTGTGCGAAGTGAATGGAGTGTTGATTAACTTTCTAAATGCTGTACTTTCAGAGAATATCACTTTCCTTTGAAAGTGCCTTAAGCTACTTACAAGCATTCACCAGCAACTCACATGAGTTTCTCTGGAAAGAAGCAGTCTGTTCCAACACTTCAATTCACTGTGCGGAGTGAATGGAGTGTTGCTTCACTTTCTAAATGCTGTACTTTCAGAGAAAATCACTTTCTTTTGAAACAGCCTTAAGCTACTTACAAGCATTCACCAGCAAATCACATGTGTTTCTCTAAAAGAGAAGCAGTCTTTCCAACACTTCACTCCAGTGTGCGAAGTGAATGGAGTGTTGATTCAATTTCTAAATGCTGTACTTTCAGAGAAAATCAATTTCTTTTGAAAGTGCCTTAAGCTACTTACAAACATTCACAAGAAACTCATATGCATTTCTCAGAAAGAGAAGCAGTCTGTTCCAACACTTCACTTCTGTGTGCGAAGTGAATGGAGTGTTGATTCACTTTCTAAATGCTGTACATTCACAGAATATCACTTTCTTTGAAAGTGCCTTAAGCTACTTACAAGCATTCACCAGCAACTCACAGGAGTTTCTCAAGGAAGAAGCAGTCTGCTCCAACACATCAGTTCACTCTGCGAAGTGAATGGAGTGTTGCTTCACTTTCTAAATGCTGCACTTTCAGAGAAAATCACTTTCCTTTGAACGTGCCTTAGGCTACTTACAAGCATTCACAAGAAACTCACATGCATTTCTCTGAAAGAGAAGCAGTCTGTTCCAACCTTTCAATTCAGTGTGCGAAGTGAATGGAGTGTTGATTAACTTTCTAAATGCTGTACTTTCAGAGAATATCACTTTCCTTTGAAAGTGCCTTAAGCTACTTACAAGCATTCACCAGCAACTCACATGAGTTTCTCTGGAAAGAAGCAGTCTGTTCCAACACTTCAATTCACTGTGCGGAGTGAATGGAGTGTTGCTTCACTTTCTAAATGCTGTACTTTCACAGAAAATCACTTTCTTTTGAAACAGCCTTAAGCTACTTACAAGCATTCACCAGCAAATCACATGTGTTTCTCTAAAAGAGAAGCAGTCTTTCCAACACTTCACTCCAGTGTGCGAAGTGAATGGAGTGTTGATTCAATTTCTAAATGCTGTACTTTCAGAGAAAATCAATTTCTTTTGAAAGTGCCTTAAGCTACTTACAAACATTCACAAGAAACTCATATGCATTTCTCAGAAAGAGAAGCAGTCTGTTCCAACACTTCACTTCTGTGTGCGAAGTGAATGGAGTGTTGATTCACTTTCTAAATGCTGTACTTTCACAGAATATCACTTTCTTTGAAAGTGCCTTAAGCTACTTACAAGCATTCACCAGCAACTCACAGGAGTTTCTCAAGGAAGAAGCAGTCTGCTCCAACACATCAGTTCACTCTGCGAAGTGAATGGAGTGTTGCTTCACTTTCTAAATGCTGCACTTTCAGAGAAAATCACTTTCCTTTGAAACTGGCTTAGGATACTTACAAGCATTCACAAGAAACTCACATGCATTTCTCTGAAAGAGAAGCAGTGTGTTCCAACCATTCACTTCAGTGTGCGAAGTGAATGGAGTGTTGATTCACTTTCTAAATGCTGTACTTTCAGAGAATATCACTTTCCTTTGAAACTGCCTTAAGGTACTTACAAGCATTCACAAGCAACTCACATTAGTTTCTCTGGAAAGAAGCAGTCTGTTCCAACACTTCAATTCACTGTGCGAAGTGAATGGAGTGCTGCTTCACTTTCTAAATGCTATACTTTCAGTGAAAATCACTTACCTTTGAAACTGCCTTAGGCTACATACGAGCATTCACCAGCAACTCACATGCATTTCTCTGAAAGAGAAGCAGTCTCTACCAACACTTCAATTCACTGTGCGGAGTGAATGGAGTGTTGCTTCACTTTCTAAATGCTGTACTTTCAGAGAAAATCACTTTCGTTTGAAATTGCCTTGGGCTACTTACAAGCATTCACCAGCAACTCACATGCATTTCTCTGAAAGAGAAGCAGTCTGTTCCAACACTTCACTTCACTGTGCGAAGTGAATGGATTGTTGCTTCACTTTCTAAATGCTGTAATTTCAAATATAATCACTTTCTTTTGAAACAGCCTTAAGCTGCTTACAAGCATTCACCAGCAAATCACATGCGTTTCTCTGAAAGAGAAGCAGTCTTTCCAACAGTTCACTCCAGTGTGCGAAGTGAATGGAGTGTTTATTCACTTTCTAAATGCTGTACTTTCAGAGAAAATCACTTTCTTTTGAAAGTGCCTTAAGCTACTTACAAGCATTTACCAGCAATTCACATGCATTTCTCTGAAAGAGAAGCAGTCTGTTCCAACACTTCACTTCACTGTGCGAAGTGAATGGATTGTTGCTTCACTTTCTAAATGCTGTACTTTCAGAGAAAATTACTTTCTTTTGAAAGTGACTTAGGCTACTTACAAGCATTCACAAGAAACTCACATGCATTTCTCTGAAAGAGAAGTAGTCTGTTCCCACACTTCAATTCAGTGTGCAAAGTGAATGGAGTGTTGCTTCACTTTCTAAATGCTGCACTTTCAGAGAAAATCACTTTCCTTTGAAACTGGCTTAGGATACTTACAAGCATTCACAAGAAACTCATATGCATTTCTCAGAAATAGAAGCAGTCTGTTCTAACACTTCACTTCTGTATGCGAAGTGAATGGAGTGTTGATTCACTTTCTAAATTCTGTACTTTCAGAGAATATCACTTTCTTTGAAAGTGCCTTAAGCTACTTACAAGCATTCACCAGCAACTCACATGAGTTTTTCAAGGAAAAAGCAGTCTGCTCCAACACTTCAGTTCACTCTGCGAAGTGAATGGAGTGTTGCTTCACTTTCTAAATGCTGTACTTTCAGAGAAAATCACTTTCCTTTGAACGTGCCTTAGGCTACTTACAAGCATTCACAAGAAACTAACATGCATTTCTCTGAAAGAGAAGCAGTCTGTTCCAACCTTTCACTTCAGTGTGCGAAGTGAATGGAGTGTTGATTAACTTTCTAAATGCTGTACTTTCAGAGAATATCACTTTCCTTTGAAAGTGCCTTAAGCTACTTACAAGCATTCACCAGCAACTCACATGAGTTTCTCTGGAAAGAAGCAGTCTGTTCCAACACTTCAATTCACTGTGCGGAGTGAATGGAGTGTTGCTTCACTTTCTAAATGCTGTACTTTCAGAGAAAATCACTTTCTTTTGAAACAGCCTTAAGCTACTTACAAGCATTCACCAGCAAATCACATGTGTTTCTCTAAAAGAGAAGCAGTCTTTCCAACACTTCACTCCAGTGTGCGAAGTGAATGGAGTGTTGATTCAATTTCTAAATGCTGTACTTTCAGAGAAAATCAATTTCTTTTGAAAGTGCCTTAAGCTACTTACAAACATTCACAAGAAACTCATATGCATTTCTCAGAAAGAGAAGCAGTCTGTTCCAACACTTCACTTCTGTGTGCGAAGTGAATGGAGTGTTGATTCACTTTCTAAATGCTGTACTTTCACAGAATATCACTTTCTTTGAAAGTGCCTTAAGCTACTTACAAGCATTCACCAGCAACTCACAGGAGTTTCTCAAGGAAGAAGCAGTCTGCTCCAACACATCAGTTCACTCTGCGAAGTGAATGGAGTGTTGCTTCACTTTCTAAATGCTGCACTTTCAGAGAAAATCACTTTCCTTTGAAACTGGCTTAGGATACTTACAAGCATTCACAAGAAACTCACATGCATTTCTCTGAAAGAGAAGCAGTGTGTTCCAACCATTCACTTCAGTGTGCGAAGTGAATGGAGTGTTGATTCACTTTCTAAATGCTGTACTTTCAGAGAATATCACTTTCCTTTGAAACTGCCTTAAGGTACTTACAAGCATTCACAAGCAACTCACATTAGTTTCTCTGGAAAGAAGCAGTCTGTTCCAACACTTCAATTCACTGTGCGAAGTGAATGGAGTGCTGCTTCACTTTCTAAATGCTATACTTTCAGTGAAAATCACTTACCTTTGAAACTGCCTTAGGCTACATACGAGCATTCACCAGCAACTCACATGCATTTCTCTGAAAGAGAAGCAGTCTCTACCAACACTTCAATTCACTGTGCGGAGTGAATGGAGTGTTGCTTCACTTTCTAAATGCTGTACTTTCAGAGAAAATCACTTTCGTTTGAAATTGCCTTGGGCTACTTACAAGCATTCACCAGCAACTCACATGCATTTCTCTGAAAGAGAAGCAGTCTGTTCCAACACTTCACTTCACTGTGCGAAGTGAATGGATTGTTGCTTCACTTTCTAAATGCTGTAATTTCAAATATAATCACTTTCTTTTGAAACAGCCTTAAGCTGCTTACAAGCATTCACCAGCAAATCACATGCGTTTCTCTGAAAGAGAAGCAGTCTTTCCAACAGTTCACTCCAGTGTGCGAAGTGAATGGAGTGTTTATTCACTTTCTAAATGCTGTACTTTCAGAGAAAATCACTTTCTTTTGAAAGTGCCTTAAGCTACTTACAAGCATTTACCAGCAATTCACATGCATTTCTCTGAAAGAGAAGCAGTCTGTTCCAACACTTCACTTCACTGTGCGAAGTGAATGGATTGTTGCTTCACTTTCTAAATGCTGTACTTTCAGAGAAAATTACTTTCTTTTGAAAGTGACTTAGGCTACTTACAAGCATTCACAAGAAACTCACATGCATTTCTCTGAAAGAGAAGTAGTCTGTTCCCACACTTCAATTCAGTGTGCAAAGTGAATGGAGTGTTGCTTCACTTTCTAAATGCTGCACTTTCAGAGAAAATCACTTTCCTTTGAAACTGGCTTAGGATACTTACAAGCATTCACAAGAAACTCATATGCATTTCTCAGAAATAGAAGCAGTCTGTTCTAACACTTCACTTCTGTATGCGAAGTGAATGGAGTGTTGATTCACTTTCTAAATTCTGTACTTTCAGAGAATATCACTTTCTTTGAAAGTGCCTTAAGCTACTTACAAGCATTCACCAGCAACTCACATGAGTTTTTCAAGGAAAAAGCAGTCTGCTCCAACACTTCAGTTCACTCTGCGAAGTGAATGGAGTGTTGCTTCACTTTCTAAATGCTGTACTTTCAGAGAAAATCACTTTCCTTTGAACGTGCCTTAGGCTACTTACAAGCATTCACAAGAAACTCACATGCATTTCTCTGAAAGAGAAGCAGTCTGTTCCAACCTTTCAATTCAGTGTGCGAAGTGAATGGAGTGTTGATTAACTTTCTAAATGCTGTACTTTCAGAGAATATCACTTTCCTTTGAAAGTGCCTTAAGCTACTTACAAGCATTCACCAGCAACTCACATGAGTTTCTCTGGAAAGAAGCAGTCTGTTCCAACACTTCAATTCACTGTGCGGAGTGAATGGAGTGTTGCTTCACTTTCTAAATGCTGTACTTTCACAGAAAATCACTTTCTTTTGAAACAGCCTTAAGCTACTTACAAGCATTCACCAGCAAATCACATGTGTTTCTCTAAAAGAGAAGCAGTCTTTCCAACACTTCACTCCAGTGTGCGAAGTGAATGGAGTGTTGATTCAATTTCTAAATGCTGTACTTTCAGAGAAAATCAATTTCTTTTGAAAGTGCCTTAAGCTACTTACAAACATTCACAAGAAACTCATATGCATTTCTCAGAAAGAGAAGCAGTCTGTTCCAACACTTCACTTCTGTGTGCGAAGTGAATGGAGTGTTGATTCACTTTCTAAATGCTGTACTTTCACAGAATATCACTTTCTTTGAAAGTGCCTTAAGCTACTTACAAGCATTCACCAGCAACTCACAGGAGTTTCTCAAGGAAGAAGCAGTCTGCTCAAACACATCAGTTCACTCTGCGAAGTGAATGGAGTGTTGCTTCACTTTCTAAATGCTGCACTTTCAGAGAAAATCACTTTCCTTTGAAACTGGCTTAGGATACTTACAAGCATTCACAAGAAACTCACATGCATTTCTCTGAAAGAGAAGCAGTGTGTTCCAACCATTCACTTCAGTGTGCGAAGTGAATGGAGTGTTGATTCACTTTCTAAATGCTGTACTTTCAGAGAATATCACTTTCCTTTGAAACTGCCTTAAGGTACTTACAAGCATTCACAAGCAACTCACATTAGTTTCTCTGGAAAGAAGCAGTCTGTTCCAACACTTCAATTCACTGTGCGAAGTGAATGGAGTGCTGCTTCACTTTCTAAATGCTATACTTTCAGTGAAAATCACTTACCTTTGAAACTGCCTTAGGCTACATACGAGCATTCACCAGCAACTCACATGCATTTCTCTGAAAGAGAAGCAGTCTCTACCAACACTTCAATTCACTGTGCGGAGTGAATGGAGTGTTGCTTCACTTTCTAAATGCTGTACTTTCAGAGAAAATCACTTTCGTTTGAAATTGCCTTGGGCTACTTACAAGCATTCACCAGCAACTCACATGCATTTCTCTGAAAGAGAAGCAGTCTGTTCCAACACTTCACTTCACTGTGCGAAGTGAATGGATTGTTGCTTCACTTTCTAAATGCTGTAATTTCAAATATAATCACTTTCTTTTGAAACAGCCTTAAGCTGCTTACAAGCATTCACCAGCAAATCACATGCGTTTCTCTGAAAGAGAAGCAGTCTTTCCAACAGTTCACTCCAGTGTGCGAAGTGAATGGAGTGTTTATTCACTTTCTAAATGCTGTACTTTCAGAGAAAATCACTTTCTTTTGAAAGTGCCTTAAGCTACTTACAAGCATTTACCAGCAATTCACATGCATTTCTCTGAAAGAGAAGCAGTCTGTTCCAACACTTCACTTCACTGTGCGAAGTGAATGGATTGTTGCTTCACTTTCTAAATGCTGTACTTTCAGAGAAAATTCCTTTCTTTTGAAAGTGACTTAGGCTACTTACAAGCATTCACAAGAAACTCACATGCATTTCTCTGAAAGAGAAGTAGTCTGTTCCCACACTTCAATTGACTGTGCGAAGTGAATGGAGTGTTGCTTCACTTTCTAAATGCTGCACTTTCAGAGAAAATCACTTTCCTTTGAAACTGGCTTAGGATACTTACAAGCATTCACAAGAAACTCATATGCATTTCTCAGGAATAGAAGCAGTCTGTTCTAACACTTCACTTCTGTGTGCGAAGTGAATGGAGTGTTGATTCACTTTCTAAATTCTGTACTTTCAGAGAAAATCACTTTCCTTTATAATTGCCTTGGGCTACTTACAAGCATTAACCAGCAACTCACATGCATTTCTCTGAAAGAGAAGCAGTCTGTTCCCACACTTCAATTCAGTGTGCAAAGTGAATGGAGTGTTGCTTCACTTTCTAAATGCTGTACTTTCAGAGAAAATCACTTTCCTTTGAACGTGCCTTAGGCTACTTACAAGCATTCACAAGAAACTAACATGCATTTCTCTGAAAGAGAAGCAGTCTGTTCCAACCTTTCACTTCAGTGTGCGAAGTGAATGGAGTGTTGATTAACTTTCTAAATGCTGTACTTTCAGAGAATATCACTTTCCTTTGAAAGTGCCTTAAGCTACTTACAAGCATTCACCAGCAACTCACATGAGTTTCTCTGGAAAGAAGCAGTCTGTTCCAACACTTCAATTCACTGTGCGGAGTGAATGGAGTGTTGCTTCACTTTCTAAATGCTGTACTTTCAGAGAAAATCACTTTCTTTTGAAACAGCCTTAAGCTACTTACAAGCATTCACCAGCAAATCACATGTGTTTCTCTAAAAGAGAAGCAGTCTTTCCAACACTTCACTCCAGTGTGCGAAGTGAATGGAGTGTTGATTCAATTTCTAAATGCTGTACTTTCAGAGAAAATCAATTTCTTTTGAAAGTGCCTTAAGCTACTTACAAACATTCACAAGAAACTCATATGCATTTCTCAGAAAGAGAAGCAGTCTGTTCCAACACTTCACTTCTGTGTGCGAAGTGAATGGAGTGTTGATTCACTTTCTAAATGCTGTACATTCACAGAATATCACTTTCTTTGAAAGTGCCTTAAGCTACTTACAAGCATTCACCAGCAACTCACAGGAGTTTCTCAAGGAAGAAGCAGTCTGCTCCAACACATCAGTTCACTCTGCGAAGTGAATGGAGTGTTGCTTCACTTTCTAAATGCTGCACTTTCAGAGAAAATCACTTTCCTTTGAACGTGCCTTAGGCTACTTACAAGCATTCACAAGAAACTCACATGCATTTCTCTGAAAGAGAAGCAGTCTGTTCCAACCTTTCAATTCAGTGTGCGAAGTGAATGGAGTGTTGATTAACTTTCTAAATGCTGTACTTTCAGAGAATATCACTTTCCTTTGAAAGTGCCTTAAGCTACTTACAAGCATTCACCAGCAACTCACATGAGTTTCTCTGGAAAGAAGCAGTCTGTTCCAACACTTCAATTCACTGTGCGGAGTGAATGGAGTGTTGCTTCACTTTCTAAATGCTGTACTTTCACAGAAAATCACTTTCTTTTGAAACAGCCTTAAGCTACTTACAAGCATTCACCAGCAAATCACATGTGTTTCTCTAAAAGAGAAGCAGTCTTTCCAACACTTCACTCCAGTGTGCGAAGTGAATGGAGTGTTGATTCAATTTCTAAATGCTGTACTTTCAGAGAAAATCAATTTCTTTTGAAAGTGCCTTAAGCTACTTACAAACATTCACAAGAAACTCATATGCATTTCTCAGAAAGAGAAGCAGTCTGTTCCAACACTTCACTTCTGTGTGCGAAGTGAATGGAGTGTTGATTCACTTTCTAAATGCTGTACATTCACAGAATATCACTTTCTTTGAAAGTGCCTTAAGCTACTTACAAGCATTCACCAGCAACTCACAGGAGTTTCTCAAGGAAGAAGCAGTCTGCTCCAACACATCAGTTCACTCTGCGAAGTGAATGGAGTGTTGCTTCACTTTCTAAATGCTGCACTTTCAGAGAAAATCACTTTCCTTTGAACGTGCCTTAGGCTACTTACAAGCATTCACAAGAAACTCACATGCATTTCTCTGAAAGAGAAGCAGTCTGTTCCAACCTTTCAATTCAGTGTGCGAAGTGAATGGAGTGTTGATTAACTTTCTAAATGCTGTACTTTCAGAGAATATCACTTTCCTTTGAAAGTGCCTTAAGCTACTTACAAGCATTCACCAGCAACTCACATGAGTTTCTCTGGAAAGAAGCAGTCTGTTCCAACACTTCAATTCACTGTGCGGAGTGAATGGAGTGTTGCTTCACTTTCTAAATGCTGTACTTTCAGAGAAAATCACTTTCTTTTGAAACAGCCTTAAGCTACTTACAAGCATTCACCAGCAAATCACATGCATTTCTCTAAAAGAGAAGCAGTCTTTCCAACACTTCACTCCAGTGTGCGAAGTGAATGGAGTGTTGATTCAATTTCTAAATGCTGTACTTTCAGAGAAAATCAATTTCTTTTGAAAGTGCCTTAAGCTACTTACAAACATTCACAAGAAACTCATATGCATTTCTCAGAAAGAGAAGCAGTCTGTTCCAACACTTCACTTCTGTGTGCGAAGTGAATGGAGTGTTGATTCACTTTCTAAATGCTGTACATTCACAGAATATCACTTTCTTTGAAAGTGCCTTAAGCTACTTACAAGCATTCACCAGCAACTCACAGGAGTTTCTCAAGGAAGAAGCAGTCTGCTCCAGCACATCAGTTCACTCTGCGAAGTGAATGGAGTGTTGCTTCACTTTCTAAATGCTGCACTTTCAGAGAAAATCACTTTCCTTTGAAACTGGCTTAGGATACTTACAAGCATTCACAAGAAACTCATATGCATTTCTCTGAAAGAGAAGCAGTCTGTTCCAACCATTCACTTCAGTGTGCGAAGTGAATGGAGTGTTGATTCACTTTCTAAATGCTGTACTTTCAGAGAATATCACTTTCCTTTGAAAGTGCCTTAAGGTACTTACAAGCATTCACAAGCAACTCACATTAGTTTCTCTGGAAAGAAGCAGTCTGTTCCAACACTTCAATTCACTGTGCGAAGTAAATGGAGTGCTGCTTCACTTTCTAAATGCTATACTTTCAGGGAAAATTACTTACCTTTGAAACTGCCTTAGGCTACATACGAGCATTCACCAGCAACTCACATGCATTTCTCTGAAAGAGAAGCAGTCTGTACCAACACTTCAATTCACTGTGCGGAGTGAATGGAGTGTTGCTTCACTTTCTAAATGCTGTACTTTCAGAGAAAATCACTTTCCTTTATAATTGCCTTGGGCTACTTACAAGCATTAACCAGCAACTCACATGCATTTCTCTGAAAGAGAAGCAGTCTGTTCCAACACTTCACTTCACTGTGCGAAGTGAATGGATTGTTGCTTCACTTTCTAAATGCTGTAATTTCAAATATAATCACTTTCTTTTGAAACAGCCTTAAGCTGCTTACAAGCATTCACCAGCAAATCACATGCGTTTCTCTGAAAGAGAAGCAGTCTTTCCAACAGTTCACTCCAGTGTGCGAAGTGAATGGAGTGTTTATTCACTTTCTAAATGCTGTACTTTCAGAGAAAATCACTTTCTTTTGAAAGTGCCTTAAGCTACTTACAAGCATTTACCAGCAATTCACATGCATTTCTCTGAAAGAGAAGCAGTCTGTTCCAACACTTCACTTCACTGTGCGAAGTGAATGGATTGTTGCTTCACTTTCTAAATGCTGTACTTTCAGAGAAAATTCCTTTCTTTTGAAAGTGACTTAGGCTACTTACAAGCATTCACAAGAAACTCACATGCATTTCTCTGAAAGAGAAGTAGTCTGTTCCCACACTTCAATTGACTGTGCGAAGTGAATGGAGTGTTGCTTCACTTTCTAAATGCTGCACTTTCAGAGAAAATCACTTTCCTTTGAAACTGGCTTAGGATACTTACAAGCATTCACAAGAAACTCATATGCATTTCTCAGGAATAGAAGCAGTCTGTTCTAACACTTCACTTCTGTGTGCGAAGTGAATGGAGTGTTGATTCACTTTCTAAATTCTGTACTTTCAGAGAATATCACTTTCTTTGAAAGTGCCTTAAGCTACTTACAAGCATTCACCAGCAACTCACATGAGTTTTTCAAGGAAAAAGCAGTCTGCTCCAACACTTCAGTTCACTCTGCGAAGTGAATGGAGTGTTGCTTCACTTTCTAAATGCTGTACTTTCAGAGAAAATCACTTTCCTTTGAACGTGCCTTAGGCTACTTACAAGCATTCACAAGAAACTAACATGCATTTCTCTGAAAGAGAAGCAGTCTGTTCCAACCTTTCACTTCAGTGTGCGAAGTGAATGGAGTGTTGATTAACTTTCTAAATGCTGTACTTTCAGAGAATATCACTTTCCTTTGAAAGTGCCTTAAGCTACTTACAAGCATTCACCAGCAACTCACATGAGTTTCTCTGGAAAGAAGCAGTCTGTTCCAACACTTCAATTCACGGTGCGGAGTGAATGGAGTGTTGCTTCACTTTCTAAATGCTGTACTTTCAGAGAAAATCACTTTCTTTTGAAACAGCCTTAAGCTACTTACAAGCATTCACCAGCAAATCACATGCGTTTCTCTAAAAGAGAAGCAGTCTTTCCAACACTTCACTCCAGTGTGCGAAGTGAATGGAGTGTTGATTCACTTTCTAAATGCTGTACTTTCAGAGAAAATCAATTTCTTTTGAAAGTGCCTTAAGCTACTTACAAGCATTCACCAGCAACTCACATGCATTTCTCTGAAAGAGAAGCAGTCTGTTCCAACACTTCACTTCATTGTGCGAAGTGAATGGATTGTTGCTTCACTTTCTAAAGGCTGTACTTTCAGAAAAAATCACTTTGCTTTGAAAGTGCCTTAAGCTACTTACAAGCATTCACAAGAAATTCACATGCATTTCTCTGAAAGAGATGCAGTCTGTTCAAACACTTCAATTCAGTGTGCGAAGTGAATGGAGTGTTGCTTCACGTTCTAAATGCTGTAGTTACAGAGAAAATCACTTTCTTTTGAAAGTGCCTTAAGCTACTTAAAAGCATTAACCAGCAACTCACATGCATTTTTCTGAAAGAGAAGCAGAATGTTCCAACACCTCAATTCACTGTGCGAAGTGAATGTTGTGTTGCTTCACTTTCTAAATGCTGGACTTTCAGAGAAAATCACTTTCCTTTGAAAGTGCCTTAAACTAATAACAAGCATTCACAAGAAACTCACCTGCATTTCTATGAAAGAGAAGCAGTCTGTTCCAACAGTTCATTTCACTGTGCGAGTGAATGGAGTGTTGCTTCACTTTCTAAATGCTGTAGTTACAAATAATCATTTTCTTTTTAAACAGCCTTAAGCTACTTACAAGCATTCACCAGCAAATCACATTCGTTTCTCTGAAAGAGAAGCAGTCTGTTCCAACATTTCAATTCACTGGGCGAAGTGAATGGAGTGCTTCTACACATTCTAAATGCTATACTTTCAAAGAAAATCACTTTCCTTTGAAAGTGCCTTAAGCTACTTACAAGCATTCACAAGAAACTCACATGCATTTCTCTGAAAGTGATGCAGTGTGTTCAAACACTTCAATTCAGTGTGCGAAGAGAATGGAGTGTTGCTTCACTTTCTAAATGCTGTACTTTCAGAGAAAATCACTTTCCTTTGATAGTACCTTCAGCTACATACAAGCATTCACAAGAAAATCACATGCATTTCTCTGAAAGAGATGCAGTTCGTTCCAACACTTCAATTCAGTGTGCGAAGAGAATGGAGTGTTGCTTCACTTTCTAAATGCTGTAGTTACAGAGAAAATCACTTTCTTTTGAAAGTGCCTTAAGCTTCTTACTAGCCTTAACCAGCAACTAACATGCATTTCTCTGAAAGAGAAGCAGTCTGTTCCAACACTTCACTTCACTGTGCGAAGTGAATGGATTGTTGCTTCACTTTCTAAATGCTGTATTTCAGAGAAAATCACTTTCCTTTGAAAGTGCCTTAAGCTACTTACAAGCATTCACAAGAAACTCACCTGCATTTCTCTGAAAGAGATGCAGTCTGTTCAAAAACTTCAATTCAGTGTGCGAAGTGATAGGAGTGTTGCTTCACTTTCTAAATGCTGTAGTTACAAATATAATCATTTTCTTTTTTAACAGACTTAAGCTACTTACAAGCATTCACCAACAAATCACATGCATTTCTCTGAAAGAGAAGCAGTCTGTTCAAACACTTCAATTCACTGTGCGAAGTGAATGGAGTGTTGCTTCAATTTCTAAATGTTGTACTTTCAGAGAAAATCACATTCCTTTGAAACTGCCTTAGGCTACTTACAACCATTCACCAGCAAATCACATGCATTTCTCTGAAAGAGAAGCAGTCTGTTCCAACACTTCACTTCACTGTGCGAAGTGAATGGAGTGTTGATTCACTTTCTAAATGCTGTACTTTCAGTGAAAATCACTTTCTTTTGAAAGTGCCTTAAGCTACTTACAAGCATTCACCAGCAACTCACATGCATTTCTTTGAAAGAGAAGCAGTCTGTTCCAAAACTTCAATTCACTGTGCGAAGTGAATGGATTGTTGCTTCACTTTCTAAAGGCTGTACTTTCAGAGAAAATCACTTTCCTTTGAAAGTGCCTTAAGCTACTTACAAGCATTCACAAGAAATTCACATGCATTTCTCTGAAAGAGATGCAGTCTGTTCAAAAACTTCAATTCAGTGTGCGAAGTGAATGGAGTGTTGCTTCACGTTCTAAATGCTGTAGTTACAGAGAAAATCACTTTCTTTTGAAAGTGCCTTAAGCTACTTAAAAGCATTAACCAGCAACTCACATGCATTTTTCTGAAAGAGAAGCAGAATGTTCCAACACCTCAATTCACTGTGCGAAGTGAATGTTGTGTTGCTTCACTTTCTAAATGCTGTTCTTTCAGAGAAAATCACTTTCCTTTGAAAGTGCCTTAAGCTAATAACAAGCGTTCACAAGAAACTCACCTGCATTTCTATGAAAGAGAAGCAGTGTGTTCCAACAGTTCATTTCACTGTGCGAGTGAATGGAGTGTTGCTTCACTTTCTAAATGCTGTAGTTACAAATATAATCATTTTCTTTTTAAACAGCCTTAAGCTACTTACAAGCATTCACCAGTAAATCACATGCGTTTCTCTGAAAGAGAAGCAGTCTGTTGCAACACTTCAATTCACTGTGCGAAGTGAATGGAGTGTTGCTTCACTTTCTAAATGTTGTACTTTCAGAGAATATCACATTCCTTTGAAACTGCCTTAGGCTACTTACAAGCATTCACCAGCAAATCACATTCGTTTCTCTGAAACAGAAGCAGTCTGTTCCAACATTTCAATTCACTGGGCGAAGTGAATGGAATGCTTCTACACATTCTAAATGCTATACTTTCAAAGAAAATCGCTTTCCTTTGAAAGTGCCTTAAGCTACTTACAAGCATTAATCAGCAACTCACATAAGTTTCTCTGAAAAGAAGCAGTCTGTTCCAACACTTCAATTCACTCTGTGAAGTGAATGGAGCATTGCTTCACTTTCTAAATGCTCTATTTACAGAGATAATCACTTTCTTTAGAAACTGCCTTAAGCTACTTACGGGCATTCACCAGCAAATTACATGCATTTCTCTGAAAGAGAAGCAGTCTGTTCCAACAGTTCATTTCACTGTGCGAAGTGAATGGAGTGTTGCTTCACTTTCCAAGTGCTGTACTTTCAGAGAAAATCACTTTCCTTTGAAAGTGCCTTAAACTAATAACAAGCATTCCCAAGAAACTCACATGCATTTCTATGAAAGAGAAGCAGTCTGTTCCAACACTTCAATTCACTGTGCGAAGTGAATGGAGTGTTGCTTCACTTTCTAAATGCTTTCATTACAAATATAATCACTTTCTTTTGAAACAGTTTTAAGAAACTTACAAGCATTCACCAGCAAATCACATGCGTTTTTCTGAAAGAGAAGCAGTCTGTTACAACAGTTCATCTCACTGTGCGAAGTGAATGGAGTGTTTATTCACTTTCTTAATGCGGTACTTTCAGAGAAAATCACTTTCCATTGAAACTGCCTTAGACTACTTACAAGCATTCACGAGAAACTCACATGCATTTCTCTGAAAGTGAAGCAGTCTGTTGCAAAACTTCAAGTCACTGAGCGAAGTGAATGGAGTGTTGCTTCTCTTTCTAAATGCTGTAATTTCAAATATAATCACTTTCATTTGAAACAGCCTTAAGCTACTTACAAGCATTCACCAGCAAATCACATGCTTTTCTCTGAAAGAGAAGCAGTCTCTTCCAACACTTCAATTCACAGTGCAAATTGAATGGAGTGTTGCTTCACTTTCTAAATGCTGTAATTACAAATATAGTCACTTTCTTTTGAAACAGCCTTAAGCTACTTACAAGCATTCACCAGCAACTCACATGAGTTTCTCTGGAAAGAAGCAGTCTGTTCCAACACTTCAATTCACTGTGCGAAGTGAATGGAGTGCTGCTTCACATTCTAAATGCTATACTTTCAGTGAAAATCACTTTCCTTTGAAACTGACTCAGGCTACATACAAGCATTCACCAGCAACTCACATGCATTTCACTGAAAGAGAAGCAGTCTGTTCCAACACTTCACTTCACTGTGCGAAGTGAATTGATTGTTGCTTCACTTTCTAAATGCTGTACTTTTAGAGAAAATCACTTTCCTTTGAAAGAGCCTTAAGCTACTTACAAGCATTCACAAGAAACTCACATGAATTTCTCAGAAAGAGATGCAGTCTGTTCAAACACTTCAATTCAGTGTGCGAAGAGAATGGAGTGTTGCTTCACTTTCTAAATGCTGTACTTTCAGAGAAAATCACTTTCCTTTGATAGTACCTTAAGCTACTTACAAGCATTCACAAGAAAATCACATGCATTTCTCTGAAAGAGATGCAGTCTGTTCCAACACTTCAATTCAGTGTGCGAAGAGAATGGAGTGTTGCTTTACTTTCTAAATGCTGTAGTTACAGAGAAAATCACTTTCTTTTGAAAGTGCCTTAAGCTTCTTACAAGCATTAACCAGCAACTAACATGCATTTCTCTGAAAGAGAAGCAGTCTGTTCCAACACTTCACTTCACTGTGCGAAGTGAATGGATTGTTGCTTCACTTTCTAAATGCTGTACTTTCAGAGAATATCACTTTCCTTTGAAAGTGCCTTAAGCTACTTACAAGCATTCACAAGAAACTCACATGCATTTCTCTGAAAGAGATGCAGTCTGTTTAAAAACTTCAATTCAGTGTGCGAAGTGATAGGAGTGTTGCTTCACTTTCTAAATGCTGTAGTTACAAATATAATCGTTTTCTTTTTTAACAGACTTAAGCTACTTACAAGCATTCACCAGCAAATCACATGCGTTTCTCTGAAAGAGAAGCAGTCAGTTCAAACACTTCAATTGACTGTGCGAAGTGAATGGAGTGTTGCTTCACTTTCTAAATGTTGTACTTTCAGAGAAAATCACATTCCTTTGAAACTGCCTTAGGCTACTTACAAGCATTCACCAGCAAATCACATTCGTTTCTCTGAAAGAGAAGCAGTCTGTTCCAACATTTCAATTCACTGGGCGAAGTGAATGGAGTGCTTCTACATATTCTAAATGCTATACTTTCAAAGAAAATCACTTTCCTTTGAAAGTGCCTTAAGCTACTTACAAGCATTAATCAGCAACTCACATAAGTTTCTCTGAAAAGAAGCAGTCTGTTCCAACACTTCAATTCACTCTGTGAAGTGAATGGAGCATTGCTTCACTTTCTAAATGCTGTATTTACAGAGATAATCACTTTCTTTAGAAACTGCCTTAAGCTACTTACGGGCATTCACCAGCAAATTACATGCATTTCTCTGAAAGAGAAGCAGTGTTCCAACAGTTCATTTCACTGTGCGAAGTGAATGGAGTGTTGCTTCACATTCCAAGTGCTGTACTTTCAGAGAAAATCACTTTCCTTTGAAAGTGCCTTAAACTAATAACAAGCATTCACAAGAAACTCACATGCATTTCTATGAAAGAGAAGCAGTCTGTTCCAACATTCAATTCACTGTGCGAAGTGAATGGAGTGTTGCTTCACTTTCTAAATGCTTTAATTACAAATAAAATCGCTTTCTTTTGAAACAGCTTTAAGAAACTTACAAGCATTCACCAGCAAATCACATGCGTTTCTCTGAAAGAGAAGCAGTCTGTTCCAACACTTCAATTCACTGTGCGAAGTGAATGGAGTGTTGATTCACTTTCTTAATGCGGTACTTTCAGAGAAAATCACTTTCCTTTGAAACTGCCTTAGACAACTTACAAGCATTCACGAGAAACTCACATGCATTTCTCTGAAAGTGAAGCAGTCTGTTGCAACACATCAAGTCACTGTGCGAAGTGAATGGAGTGTTGCTTCACTTTCTAAATGCTGTAATTTCAAATATAATCACTTTCTTTTGAAACAGCCTTAAGCTACTTACAAGCATTCACGAGCAAATCACATGAGTTTCTCTGGAAAGAAGCAGTCTGTTCCAAAACTTCAATTCACTGTGCGAAGTGAATGGAGTGCTGCTTCACTTTCTAAATGCTATACTTTCAGTGAAAATCACTTTCCTTTGAAACTGACTTAGGCTACATACAAGCATTCACCAGCAACTCACATGCATTTCACTGAAAGAAAAGCAGTCTGTTCCAACACTTCACTTCACTGTGCGAAGTGAATTGATTGTTGCTTCACTTTCTAAATGCTGTACTTTCAGAGAAAATCATTTTCCTTTGAAAGTGCCTTAAGCTACTTACAAGCATTCACAAGAAACTCACATGCATTTCTCTGAAAGAGATGCAGTCTGTTCAAACACTTCAATTCAGTGTGCGAAGAGAATGGAGTGTTGCTTCACTTTCTAAATGCTGTACTTTCAGAGAAAATCACTTTCCTTTGATAGTGCCTTAAGCTACTTACAAGTATTCATAAGAAAATCACACGCATTTCTCTGAAAGAGATGCAGTCTGTTCCTAAACTTCAATTCAGTGTGTGAAGAGAATGGAGTGTTGGTTCAATTTCTAAATGCAGTAGTTACAGAGAAAATCACTTTCTTTTGAAAGTGCCTTAAGCTTCTTACAAGCATTAACCAGCAACTCACATGCATTTCTCTGAAAGAGAAGCAGTCTGTTCCAACACTTCACTTCCCTGTGCGAAGTGAATTGATTGTTGCTTCACTTTCTAAATGCTGTGCTTTCAGAGAAAATCACTTTCCTTTGAAAGTGCCTTAAGCTACTTACAAGCATTCACAAGAAACTCACATGCATTTCTCTGAAAGAGATGCAGTCTGTTCAAACACTTCAATTCAGTGTGCGAAGAGAATGGAGTGTTGCTTCACTTTCTAAATGCTGTACTTTCAGAGAAAATCACTTTCCTTTGATAGTACCTTAAGCTACTTACAAGCATTCACAAGAAAATCACATGCATTTCTCTGAAAGAGATGCAGTCTGTTCCAACACTTCAATTCAGTGTGCGAAGAGAATGGAGTATTGCTTCAATTTCTAAATGCTGTAGTTACAGAGAAAATCACTTTCTTTTGAAAGTGCCTTAAGCTTCTTACAAGCATTAACCAGCAACTCACATGCATTTCTCTGACAGAGAAGCAGTCTGTTCCAACACTTCAATTCAGTGTGCGAAGTGATAGGAGTGGTGCTTCACTTTCTAAATGCTGTAGTTACGGAGAAAATCACTTTCTTTTGAAAGTGCCTTTAGCTACTTAAAAGCATTAAACAGCAACTCACATGCATTTTTCTGAAAGAGAAGCAAAATATTCCAACACTCAATTCTCTGTGCGAAGTGAATGGAGTGTTGCTTCACTTTCTAAATGCTGTACTTTCAGAGAAAATCACATTCCTTTGAAAATGCCTTAAACTAATAACAAGCATTCACAAGAAACTCACATGCATTTTTCTGAAAGAGAAGCAGTCTGTTGCAACACATCAATTCACTGTGAGAAGTGAATGGAGTGTTGCTTCGCTTTCTAAATGCTGTAATTTCAAATATAATCACTTTCTTTTGAAACAGCCTTAAGCTACTTACAAGCTTTCACCAGCAAATCACATGCGTTTCTCTGAAAGAGAAGCAGTCTTTTCCAACACTTCAAATCACTGTGCGAAGTGGATGGCGCGTTGCTTCACTTTCTTCATGCGGTACTTTCTGAGAAAATCACTTTCCTTTGAAACTGGCTTAGGCTTCTTACAAGCATTCACAAGAAACTCACATGCATTTCTCTGAAAGAGAAGCAGTCTGTTCCAACACTTCACTTCACTGTGGGAATTGAATGGAGTGTTGCTTCACTTTCTAAATGCTGTACATTCAGTGAAAATCACTTTCCTTTGAAAGTGCCATAAGCTACTTACAAGCATTCACCAGCAACTCACATGAGTTTCTCTCAAAAGAAGCAGTCTGTTCCAACACTTCAATTCACTGTGTGAAGTGAATGGAGCGTTGCTTCACTTTCTAAATCCTGTAGTTACAGAGATAATTACTTTCTTTAGAAACTGCCTTAAGCTACTTACAGGAATTCACCAGCAAATCACATGCGTTTCTCTGAAAGAGAAGCAGTCTGTTCCAACAGTTCATTTCACTGTGCGAAGTGAATGGAGTGTTGATTCACTTTCTAAATGCTGTCCTTTCAGAGAAAATCACTTTCCTTTGAAACTGCCTTAGGCTACTTACAGGCATTCACAAGAAACTCACATGCATTTCTATGAAAGAGAAGCAGTCTGTTCCAACACTTCAATTCACTGTGCGAAGTGAATGGAGTGTTGCTTCACTTTCTAAATGCTTTCATTACAAATATAGTCACTTTCTTTTGAAACAGTTTTAAGAAACTTACAAGCATTCACCAGCAAATCACATGCGTTTTTCTGAAAGAGAAGCAGTCTGTTCCAACAGTTCATCTCACTGTGCGAAGTGAATGGAGTGTTTATTCACTTTATTAATGCGGTACTTTCAGAGAAAATCACTTTCCTTTGAAACTGCCTTAGACTACTTACAAGCATTCACGAGAAACTCACATGCATTTCTCTGAAAGTGAAGCAGTCTGTTGCAAAACTTCAAGTCACTGAGCGAAGTGAATGGAGTGTTGCTTCTCTTTCTAAATGCTGTAATTTCAAATATAATCACTTTCTTTTGAAACAGCCTTAAGCTACTTACAAGCATTCACCAGCAAATCACATGCATTTCTCTGAAAGAGAAGCAGTCTGTTCCAACACTTCAATTCACAGTGCAAAGTGAATGGAGTGTTGCTTCACTTTCTAAATGCTGTAATTACAAATATAATCACTTTCTTTTGAAACAGCCTTAAGCTACTTACAAGCATTCACCAGCAACTCACATGAGTTTCTCTGGAAAGAAGCAGTCTGTTCCAACACTTCAATTCACTGTGCGAAGTGAATGGAGTGCTGCTTCACTTTCTAAATGCTATACTTTCAGTGAAAATCACTTTCCTTTGAAACTGACTCAGGCTACATACAAGCATTCACCAGCAACTCACATGCATTTCACTGAAAGAGAAGCAGTCTGTTCCAACACTTCACTTCACTGTGCGAAGTGAATTGATTGTTGCTTCACTTTCTAAATGCTGTACTTTTAGAGAAAATCACTTTCCTTTGAAAGAGCCTTAAGCTACTTACAAGCATTCACAAGAAACTCACATGAATTTCTCTGAAAGAGGTGCAGTCTGTTCAAACACTTCAATTCAGTGTGCGAAGAGAATGGAGTGTTGCTTCACTTTCTAAATGCTGTACTTTCAGAGAAAATCACTTTCCTTTGATAGTACCTTAAGCTACTTACAAGCATTCACAAGAAAATCACATGCATTTCTCTGAAAGAGATGCAGTCTGTTCCAACACTTCAATTCAGTGTGCGAAGAGAATGGAGTGTTGCTTCACTTTCTAAATGCTGTAGTTACAGAGAAAATCACTTTCTTTTGAAAGTGCCTTAAGCTTCTTACAAGCATTAACCAGCAACTAACATGCATTTCTCTGAAAGAGAAGCAGTCTGTTCCAACACTTCACTTCACTGTGCGAAGTGAATGGATTGTTGCTTCACTTTCTAAATGCTGTACTTTCAGAGAATATCACTTTCCTTTGAAAGTGCCTTAAGCTACTTACAAGCATTCACAAGAAACTCACATGCATTTCTCTGAAAGAGATGCAGTCTGTTTAAAAACTTCAATTCAGTGTGCGAAGTGATAGGAGTGTTGCTTCACTTTCTAAATGCTGTAGTTACAAATATAATCGTTTTCTTTTTTAACAGACTTAGGCTACTTACAAGCATTCACCAGCAAATCACATGCGTTTCTCTGAAAGAGAAGCAGTCAGTTCAAACACTTCAATTGACTGTGCGAAGTGAATGGAGTGTTGCTTCACTTTCTAAATGTTGTACTTTCAGAGAAAATCACATTCCTTTGAAACTGCCTTAGGCTACTTACAAGCATTCACCAGCAAATCACATTCGTTTCTCTGAAAGAGAAGCAGTCTGTTCCAACATTTCAATTCACTGGGCGAAGTGAATGGAGTGCTTCTACATATTCTAAATGCTATACTTTCAAAGAAAATCACTTTCCTTTGAAAGTGCCTTAAGCTACTTACAAGCATTAATCAGCAACTCACATAAGTTTCTCTGAAAAGAAGCAGTCTGTTCCAACACTTCAATTCACTCTGTGAAGTGAATGGAGCATTGCTTCACTTTCTAAATGCTGTATTTACAGAGATAATCACTTTCTTTAGAAACTGCCTTAAGCTACTTACGGGCATTCACCAGCAAATTACATGCATTTCTCTGAAAGAGAAGCAGTCTGTTCCAACAGTTCATTTCACTGTGCGAAGTGAATGGAGTGTTGCTTCACATTCCAAGTGCTGTACTTTCAGAGAAAATCACTTTCCTTTGAAAGTGCCTTAAACTAATAACAAGCATTCACAAGAAACTCACATGCATTTCTATGAAAGAGAAGCAGTCTGTTCCAACATTCAATTCACTGTGCGAAGTGAATGGAGTGTTGCTTCACTTTCTAAATGCTTTAATTACAAATATAATCACTTTCTTTTGAAACAGCTTTAAGAAACTTACAAGCATTCACCAGCAAATCACATGCGTTTCTCTGAAAGAGAAGCAGTCTGTTCCAACACTTCAATTCACTGTGCGAAGTGAATGGAGTGTTGATTCACTTTCTTAATGCGGTACTTTCAGAGAAAATCACTTTCCTTTGAAACTGCCTTAGACAACTTACAAGCATTCACGAGAAACTCACATGCATTTCTCTGAAAGTGAAGCAGTCTGTTGCAACACATCAAGTCACTGTGCGAAGTGAATGGAGTGTTGCTTCACTTTCTAAATGCTGTAATTTCAAATATAATCACTTTCTTTTGAAACAGCCTTAAGCTACTTACAAGCATTCACAAGCAAATCACATGCGTTTCTCTGAAAGAGAAGCAGTCAGTTCAAACACTTCAATTGACTGTGCGAAGTGAATGGAGTGTTGCTTCACTTTCTAAATGTTGTACTTTCAGAGAAAATCACATTCCTTTGAAACTGCCTTAGGCTACTTACAAGCATTCACCAGCAAATCACATTCGTTTCTCTGAAAGAGAAGCAGTCTGTTCCAACATTTCAATTCACTGGGCGAAGTGAATGGAGTGCTTCTACATATTCTAAATGCTATACTTTCAAAGAAAATCACTTTCCTTTGAAAGTGCCTTAAGCTACTTACAAGCATTAATCAGCAACTCACATAAGTTTCTCTGAAAAGAAGCAGTCTGTTCCAACACTTCAATTCACTCTGTGAAGTGAATGGAGCATTGCTTCACTTTCTAAATGCTGTATTTACAGAGATAGTCACTTTCTTTAGAAACTGCCTTAAGCTACTTACGGGCATTCACCAGCAAATTACATGCATTTCTCTGAAAGAGAAGCAGTCTGTTCCAACAGTTCATTTCACTGTGCGAAGTGAATGGAGTGTTGCTTCACATTCCAAGTGCTGTACTTTCAGAGAAAATCACTTTCCTTTGAAAGTGCCTTAAACTAATAACAAGCATTCACAAGAAACTCACATGCATTTCTATGAAAGAGAAGCAGTCTGTTCCAACATTCAATTCACTGTGCGAAGTGAATGGAGTGTTGCTTCACTTTCTAAATGCTTTAATTACAAATATAATCACTTTCTTTTGAAACAGCTTTAAGAAACTTACAAGCATTCACCAGCAAATCACATGCGTTTCTCTGAAAGAGAAGCAGTCTGTTCCAACACTTCAATTCACTGTGGGAATTGAATGGAGTGTTGCTTCACTTTCTAAATGCTGTACATTCAGAGAAAATCACTTTCCTTTGAAAGTGCCTTAAGCTACTTACAAGCATTCACCAGCAACTCACATGAGTTTCTCTCAAAAGAAGCAGTCTGTTCCAACACTTCAATTCACTGTGTGAAGTGAATGGAGCGTTGCTTCACTTTCTAAATCCTGTAGTTACAGAGATAATTACTTTCTTTAGAAACTGCCTTAAGCTACTTACAGGAATTCACCAGCAAATCACATGCGTTTCTCTGAAAGAGAAGCAGTCTGTTCCAACAGTTCATTTCACTGTGCGAAGTGAATGGAGTGTTGATTCACTTTCTAAATGCTGTACTTTCAGAGAAAATCACTTTCCTTTGAAACTGCCTTAGGCTACTTACAGGCATTCACAAGAAACTCACATGCATTTCTATGAAAGAGAAGCAGTCTGTTCCAACACTTCAATTCACTGTGCGAAGTGAATGGAGTGTTGCTTCACTTTCTAAATGCTTTCATTACAAATATAGTCACTTTCTTTTGAAACAGTTTTAAGAAACTTACAAGCATTCACCAGCAAATCACATGCGTTTTTCTGAAAGAGAAGCAGTCTGTTCCAACAGTTCATCTCACTGTGCGAAGTGAATGGAGTGTTTATTCACTTTCTTAATGCGGTACTTTCAGAGAATATCACTTTCCTTTGAAACTGCCTTAGACTACTTACAAGCATTCACGAGAAACTCACATGCATTTCTCTGAAAGTGAAGCAGTCTGTTGCAAAACTTCAAGTCCTGAGCGAAGTGAATGGAGTGTTGCTTCTCTTTCTAATTGCTGTAATTTCAAATATAATCACTTTCTTTTGAAACAGCCTTAAGCTACTTTCAAGCATTCAGCAGCAAATCACATGCGTTTCTCTGAAAGAGAAGCAGTCTGTTCCAACACTTCAATTCACAGTGCAAAGTGAATGGAGTGTTGCTTCTCTTTCTAAATGCTGTAATTTCAAATATAATCACTTTCATTTGAAACAGCCTTAAGCTACTTACAAGCATTCACCAGCAAATCACATGCTTTTCTCTGAAAGAGAAGCAGTCTGTTCCAACACTTCAATTCACAGTGCAAATTGAATGGAGTGTTGCTTCACTTTCTAAATGCTGTAATTACAAATATAGTCACTTTCTTTTGAAACAGCCTTAAGCTACTTACAAGCATTCACCAGCAACTCACATGAGTTTCTCTGGAAAGAAGCATTCTGTTCCAACACTTCAATTCACTGTGCGAAGTGAATGGAGTGCTGCTTCACTTTCTAAATGCTATACTTTCAGTGAAAATCACTTTCCTTTGAAACTGACTCAAGCTACATACAAGCATTCACCAGCAACTCACATGCATTTCACTGAAAGAGAAGCAGTCTGTTCCAACACTTCACTTCACTGTGCGAAGTGAATTGATTGTTGCTTCACTTTCTAAATGCTGTACTTTTAGAGAAAATCACTTTCCTTTGAAAGAGCCTTAAGCTACTTACAAGCATTCACAAGAAACTCACATGAATTTCTCTGAAAGAGGTGCAGTCTGTTCAAACACTTCAATTCAGTGTGCGAAGAGAATGGAGTGTTGCTTCACTTTCTAAATGCTGTACTTTCAGAGAAAATCACTTTCCTTTGATAGTACCTTAAGCTACTTACAAGCATTCACAAGAAAATCACATGCATTTCTCTGAAAGAGATGCAGTCTGTTCCAACACTTCAATTCAGTGTGCGAAGAGAATGGAGTGTTGCTTCACTTTCTAAATGCTGTAGTTACAGAGAAAATCACTTTCTTTTGAAAGTGCCTTAAGCTACTTACGGGCATTCACCAGCAAATTACATGCATTTCTCTGAAAGAGAAGCAGTCTGTTCCAACAGTTCATTTCACTGTGCGAAGTGAATGGAGTGTTGCTTCACATTCCAAGTGCTGTACTTTCAGAGAAAATCACTTTCCTTTGAAAGTGCCTTAAACTAATAACAAGCATTCACAAGAAACTCACAGGCATTTATATGAAAGAGAAGCAGTCTGTTCCAACATTCAATTCACTGTGCGAAGTGAATGGAGTGTTGCTTCACTTTCTAAATGCTTTAATTACAAATATAATCACTTTCTTTTGAAACAGCCTTTAGCTACTTACAAGCATTCACCAGCAAATCACATGCATTTCTCTGAAAGAGAAGCAGTCTGTTCCAACACTTCAATTCACTGTGCGAAGTGAATGGAGTGCTGCTTCACTTTCTAAATGCTATACTTTCAGTGAAAATCACTTTCCTTTGAAACTGACTTAGGCTACATACAAGCATTCACCAGCAACTCACATGCATTTCACTGAAAGAAAAGCAGTCTGTTCCAACACTTCACTTCACTGTGCGAAGTGAATTGATTGTTGCTTCACTTTCTAAATGCTGTACTTTCAGAGAAAATCACTTTCCTTTGAAAGTGCCTTAAGCTACTTACAAGCATTCACAAGAAACTCACATGCATTTCTCTGAAAGAGATGCAGTCTGTTCAAACACTTCAATTCAGTGTGCAAAGTGAATGGAGTGTTGCTTCACTTTCTAAATGCTGTAATTACAGAGAAAATCACTTTCTTTTGAAAGTGCCTTAAGCTACTTAAAAGCATTAACCAGCAACTCACATGCATTTTTCTGAAAGAGAAGCAGAATGTTTCAACACTTCTATTCACTGTGCGAAGTGGATGGAGTGTTCCTTCACTTTCTAAATGCTGTACTTTCAGAGAAAATCACTTTGCTTTGAAACTGCATTAAACTAATAACAAGCATTCACAAGAAACTCACATGCATTTCTCTGAAAGAGAAGCAATCTGTTGCAACACTTCAATTCACTGTGCGAAGTGAATGGAGTGTTGCTTCACTTTCTAAATGCTTTAATATCAAATATAATCACTTTCTTTTGAAACAGCCTTTAGCTACTTACAAGCATTCACCAGCAAATCACATGCATTTCTCTGAAAGAGAAGCAGTCTGTTCCAACACTTCAATTCACTGTGCGAAATGAATGGCATGTTGCTTCACTTTCTAAATGCGGTACTTTCAGAGAAAATCACTTTCCTTTCAAAGTGCCTTAGGCTACGTACAAGCATTCACAAGAAACTCACATGCATTTCTCTGAAAGAGAAGCAGTCTGTTCCAACATTTCAATTCACTGGGCGAAGTGAATGGAGTCCTGCTACACATTCTAAATGCTACACTTTCAGAGAAAATCACTTTCCTTTGAAAGTGCCTTAAGCTACTTACAAGCATTAACCAGCAACTCACATGAGTTTCTCTGAAAAGAGGAGTCTGTTCCAACACTTCAATTCACTGTGTGAAGTGAATGGAGCATTGTTCACATTCTAAATGCTGTAGTTACAGAGATAATTACTTTCTTTAGAAACTGCCTTAAGCTACTTACAGGCATTCACCAGCTAATCATATGCGTTTCTCTGAAAGAGAAGCAGTCTGTTCCAACAGTACATATCACTGTGCGAAGTGAATGGATTGTTGCTTCATTTTCTAAATGCTGTACTTTCAGAGAAAATCACTTTCTTTTGAAAGTGCCTTAGGCTACTTACAAGCTTTCACAAGAAACTCACATGCATTTCTCTGAAAGAGAAGTAGTCTGTTCCAACACTTCAAGTGCCGGTGCGAAGTGAATGGAGTGCTGCTTCACTTTTAAATGCTGTGCTTTCAGAGAAAATCACTTTCCTTTAAAACTGCCTTAGGCTACTTACGAGCATTCACAAGAAACTGACATGCATTTCTCTGAAAGAGATGCAGTCTCTTCCAACACTTCACTTCAGTGTGCGAAGTGAATGGAGTCTTGCTTCACTTTCTAAATGCTGTACTTTCAGAGAAAATCACTTTCCTTTGAAAGTGCCTTAAACTAATAACAAGCATTCACAAGAAACTCACATGCATTTCTATGAAAGAGAAGCAGTCTGTTCCAACACTTCAATTCACTGTGCGAAGTGAATGGAGTGTTGCTTCACTTTCTAAATGCTTTAATTACAAATATAATCACTTTCTTTTGAAACAGCCTTAAGCTACTTACAAGCATTCACCAGCAAATCACATGCGTTTCTCTGAAAGAGAAGCAGTCTTTTCCAACACTTCAAATCACTGTGCGAAGTGGATGGCGTGTTGCTTCACTTTCAACATGCGGTACTTTCAGAGAAAATCACTTTCCTTTGAAACTGCCTTAGGCTACTTACAAGCATTCACAAGAAACTCACATGCATTTCTCTGAAAGAGAAGCAGTCTGTTCCAACAATTCACTTCACTGTGGGAATTGAATGGAGTGTTGCTTCACTTTCTAAATGCTGTACTTTCAGAGAAAATCACTTTACTTTGAAAGTGCCTTAAGCTACTTACAAGCATTCACCAGCAACTCTCATGAGTTTCTCTCAAAAGAAGCAGTCTGCTCCAACACTTCAATTCACTGTGTGAAGTGAATGGAGCGTTGCTTCACTTTCTAAATCCTGTAGTTACAGAGATAATAACTTTCTTTAGAAACTGCCTTAAGCTACTTACAGGAATTAACCAGCAAATCACATGCGTTTCTCTGAAAGAGAAGCAGTCTGTTCCAACAGTTCATTTCACTGTGCGAAGTGAATGGAGTGTTGCTTCACTTTCTAAATGCTGTACTTTCAGAGAAAATCACGTTCCTTTGAGACTGCCTTAGCCTGCTTACAGGCATTTACAAGAAACTCACATGCATTTCTCTGAAAGAGATGCAGTCTGTTCCAACACTTCACTTCAGTGTGCGAAGTGAATGGATTGTTGATTCACTTTCTAAATGCTGTACTTTCAGAGAATATGACTTTCCTTTGAAAGTGCCTTAAGCTACTTACAAGCATTCACCAGCAACTCACATGCATTTCTCTGAAAGAGAAGCAGTTTGTTCCAACACTTCACTTCACTGTGCGAAGTGAATGGATTGTTGCTTCACTTTCTAAATGCTGTACTTTCAGAAAAAATCACTTTACTTTGAAAGTGCCTTAAGCTTCTTACAAGCATTCACAAGAAACTCACATGCATTTCTCTGAAAGAGATGCAGTCTGTTCCAACATTTCAATTCAGTGTGCGAAGAGAATGGAGTGTTGCTTCACTTTCTAAATGCTGTAGTTACAGAGAAAATCACTTTCTTTTGAAAGTGCCTTAAGCTACTTAAAAGCATTAACCAGCAACTCACATGCATTTTTCTGAAATAGAAGCAGAATGTTCCACCACTTCTATTCACTGTGCAAAGTGAAATGAGTGTTCCTTCACTTTCTAAATGCTGTACTTTCCGAGAAAATCACTTTGCTTTGAAACTGCGTTAAACTAGTAACAAGGATTCACAAGAAAATCACATGCATTTCTCTGAAAGAGAAGCACTCTCTTGCAACACTTCAATTCACTGTGCGAAGTGAATGGAGTGTTGCTTCACTTTCTAAATGCTTTCATTTCTAATATAATCACTTTCTTTTGAAACAGCCTTATGCTACTTACAAGCATTCACCAGCAAATCACATGCATTTCTCTGAAAGAGAAGCATTCTGTTCCAACACTTCAATTCACTGTGCGAAATGAATGGGGTGTTGCTTCACTTTCTACATGCGGTACTTTCAGAGAAAATCACTTTCCTTTGAAACTGCCTTAGGCTACTTACAAGCTCTCACAAGAAACTCACATGCATTTCTCTGAAAGAGAAGCAGTCTGTTCCAACACTTCACTTCACTGTGGGAATTGAATGGAGTGTTGCTTCACTTTCTAAATCCTGTACTTTCAGAGAAAATCACTTTCCTTTGAAAGTGCCTTAAGCTACTTAAAAGCATTCACCAGCAACTCACATGAGTTTCTCTCAAAGAAGCAGTCTGCTCCAACACTTCAATTCACTGTGTGAAGTGAATGGAGCGTTGCTTCACTTTCTAAATCCTGTAGTTACAGAGATAATTACTTTCTTTAGAAACTGCCTTAAGCTACTTACAGGAATTCACCAGCAAATCACATGCGTTTCTCTGAAAGAGAAGCAGTCTGTTCCAACAGTTCATTTCACTGTGCGAAGTGAATGGAGTGTTGATTCACTTTCTAAATGCTGTACTTTCAGAGAAAATCACGTTCCTTTGAGACTGCCTTAGCCTACTTACAGGCATTTACAAGAAACTCACATGCATTTCTCGGAAAGAGATGCAGTCTGTTCAAACACTTCACTTCAGTGTGCGAAGTGAATGGAGTGTTGATCCACTTTCTAAATGCTGTACTTTCAGAGAATATCACTTTCCTTTGAAAGTGCCTTAAGCTACTTACAAGCATTCACCAGCAACTCACATGCATTTCTCTGAAAGAGAAGCAGTCTGTTCCAACACTTTACTTCACTGTGCGAAGTGAATGGATTGTTGCTTCACTTTCTAAATGCTGTACTTTCAGAAAAAATCACTTTCCTTTGAAAGTGCCTTAAGCTTCTTACAAGCATTCACAGGAAACTCACATGCATTTCTCTGAAAGAGATGCAGTCTGTTCCAACACTTCAATTCAGTGTGCGAAGAGAAGGGAGTGTTGCTTCACTTTCTAAATGCTGTAGTTACAGAGAAAATCACTTTCTTTTGAAAGTGCAGTAAGCTACTTACAAGCATTCACCAGCAACTCACATGCATTTCTCTGAAAGAGAAGCAGTCTGTTCCAACACTTCACTTCACTGTACGAAGTGAATGGATTGTTGCTTCACTTTCTAAATGCTGTACTTTCAGAGAAAATCACTTTCCTTTGAAAGTACCTTAAGCTACTTACAAGCATTCACAAGAAACTCACATGCATTTCTCTGAAAGAGATGCAGTCTGTTCAAACACTTCAATTCAGTGTGCAAAGTGAATGGAGTGTTGCTTCACTTTCTAAATGCTGTAGTTACAGAGAAAATCACTTTCTTTTGAAAGTGCCTTAAGCTACTGAAAAGCATTAACCAGAAACTCACATGCATTTTTCTGAAAGAGAAGCAGAATGTTCCAACACTTCTATTCACTGTGCGAAGTGAATGGAGTGTTCCTTCACTTTCTAAATGCTGTACTTTCAGTGAAAATCACTTTGCTTTGAAACTGCGTTAAACTAATAACAAGCATTCACAAGAAACTCACATGCATTTCTCTGAAAAAGAAGCACTCTGTTGCAACACTTCAATTCACTGTGCGAAGTGAATGGAGTGTTGCTTCACTTTCTAAATGCTTTAATTTCAAATATAATCACTTTCTTTTGAAACAGCCTTAAGCAACTTACAAGCATTCACCAGCAAATCACATGCATTTCTCTGAAAGAGAAGCAGTCTGTTCCAACACTTCAATTCACTGTGCGAAATGAATGGCGTGTTGCTTCACTTTCTAAATGCGGTACTTTCAGAGGAAATCACTTTCCTTTGAAAGTGCCTTAGGCTACGTACAAGCATTCACAAGAAACTCACATGCATTTCTCTGAAAGAGAAGAAGTCTGTTCCAACACTTCAGTTCAGTGTGCAAAGTGAATGGAGTGTTGATTCACTTTCTAAATGCTGTAGTTACACAGAAAATCACTTTCCTTTGAAAGTGCCTTAAATTACTTAAAAGCATTCACCAGCAACTCACATGAGTTTCTCTCAAAAGAAGCAGTCTGCTCCAACACTTCAATTCACTGTGCGGATTGAATGGAGTGTTGCTTCACTTTCTAAATGCTGTACTTTCAGAGAAAATCACTTTCTTTGAAAGTGCCTTAAACTATTAAAAAACATTCACAAGAAACTCACATGCATTTCTCTGAAAGAGAAGCAGTCTGTTCCAACACTTCAATTGACTGTGCGAAGTGAATGAAGTGTTCCTTCAATTTCTAAATGCTGTAATTACAATTATAATCACTTTCTTTTGAAACAGCCTTAAGGAACTTACAAGCATTCACCAGCAAATCACATGCATTTCTCTGAAAGAGAAGCAGTCTGTTCCAACACTTCAATTCACTGTGCGAAGTGAATGGAGTGTTGCTTCACTTTCGAAATGCTGGACTTTCAGAGAATATCACTTTCCTTTGAAACTGCCTTAGGCTACTAGCAAGCATTCACCAGCAAATCACATTCGTTTCTCTGAAAGAGAAGCAGTCTGTTAGAACATTTCAATTCACTGGGCGAAGTGAATGGAGTCCTGCTACACATTCTAAATGCTACACTTTCAGAGAAAATCACTTTCCTTTGAAAGTGCCTTAAGCTACTTACAAGCATTCACCCGCAACTCACATGAGTTTCTCTGAAAAGAGCAGTCGGTTCCAACACTTCAATTCACTGTGTGAAGTGAATAGAGCATTGTACACTTTCTAAATGCTGTAGTTACAGAGATAATTACTTTCTTTAGAAACTGCCTTAAGCTACTTGCAGGCATTCACCAGCAAATCATATGCGTTTCTCTGAAAGAGAAGCAGTCTGTTCCAACAGTACATATCACTGTGCGAATTGAATGGATTGGTGCTTCACTTTCTAAATGCTGTACTTTCAGAGAAAATCACTTTCTTTTGAAAGTGCCTTAGGCTACTACAAGCTTTCGCAAGAAACTCACATGCATTTCTCTGAAAGAGAAATAGTCTGTCCCAACACTTCAATTGACGGTGCGAAGTGAATGGAGTGCTGCTTCACTTTCTAAATGCTGTGCTTTCAGAGAAAATCACTTTCCTTTAAAACTGCCTTAGGCTACTTACGAGCATTCACAAGAAACTCACATGCATTTCTCTGAAAGAGATGCAGTCTCTTCCAACACTTCACTTCAGTGTGCGAAGTGAATGGAGTCTTGCTTCACTTTCTAAATGCTGTACTTTCAGAGAAAATCACTTTCCTTTGAAAGTGCCTTAAACTAATAACAAGCATTCACAAGAAACTCACATGCATTTCTATGAAAGAGAAGCAGTCTGTTCCAACACTTCAATTCACTGTGCGAAGTGAATGGACTGTTGCTTCACTTTCTAAATGCTTTAATTACAAATATAATCACTTTCTTTTGAAACAGCCTTAAGCTACTTACAAGAATTCACCAGCAAATCACATGCGTTTCTCTGAAAGAGAAGCAGTCTTTTCCAACACTTCAAATCACTGTGCGAAGTGGATGGCGTGTTGCTTCAATTTCTACATGCGGTACTTTCAGAGAAAATCACTTTCCTTTGAAACTGCCTTAGGCTACTTACAAGCATTCACAAGAAACTCACATGCATTTCTCTGAAAGAGAAGCAGTCTGTTCCAACACTTCACTTCACTGTGGGAATTTAATGGAGTGTTGCTTCACTTTCTAAATGCGGTACTTTCAGAGAAAATCACTTTCCTTTGAAAGTGCCTTAAGCTACTTACAAGCATTCACCAGCAACTCACATGAGTTTCTCTCAAAAGAAGCAGTCTGCTCCAACACTTCAATTCACTGTGTGAAGTGAATGGAGCGTTGCTTCACTCTCTAAATCCTGTAGTTACAGAGATAATTACTTTCTTTAGAAACTGCCTTAAGGTACTTACAGGAATTCACCAGCAAATCACATGCGTTTCTCTGAAAGAGAAGCAGTCTGTTCCAACAGTTCATTTCACTGTGCGAAGTGAATGGAGTGTTGATTCACTTTCTAAATGCTGTACTTTCAGAGAAAATCACGTTCCTTTGAGACTGCCTTAGCCTACTTACAGGCATTTACAAGAAACTCACATGCATTTCTCTGAAAGAGATGCAGTCTGTTCCAACACTTCACTTCAGAGTGCGAAGTGAATGGAGTGTTGATTCACTTTCTTAATGCTGTACTTTCAGAGAATATCACTTTCCTTTGAAAGTGCCTTAAGCTACTTACAAGCATTCACCAGCAACTCACATGCATTTCTCTGAAAGAGAAGCAGTCTGTTCCAACAATTCACTTCACTGTGCGAAGTGAATGGATTGTTGCTTCACTTTCTAAATGCTGTACTTTCAGAAAAAATCACTTTACTTTGAAAGTGCCTTAAGCTTCTTACAAGCATTCACAAGAAACTCACATGCATTTCTCTGAAAGAGATGCAGTCTGTTCCAACACTTCAATTCAGTGTGCGAAGAGAATGGAGTGTTGCTTCACTTTCTAAATGCTGTAGTTACAGAGAAAATCACTTTCTTTTGAAAGTGCATTAAGCTACTTACAAGCATTCACCAGCAACTCACATGCATTTCTCTGAAAGAGAAGCAGTCTGTTCCAACACTTCACTTCACTGTGGGAAGTGAATGGAGTGTTGCTTGACTTTCTCAATGGTGTCCTTTCAGAGAAAATCACTTTCCTTTGAAAGTGCCTTAAGCTACTTACAAGCATTCACCAGCAACTCACATGAGTTTCTCTCAAAAGAAGCAGTCTGCTCCAACACTTCAATTCACTGTGTGAAGTGAATGGAGCGTAGCTTCACTTTCTAAATGCTGTAGTTACAGAGATAATTACTTTCTTTAGAAACTGCCTTAAGCTACTTACAGGCATTCACCAGCAAATCACATGCATTTCTCTGAAAGAGAAGCAGTCTGTTCCAACAGTTCATTTCACTGTACGAAGTGAATGGAGTGTTGCTTCACTTTCTAAATGCTGTACTTTCAGAGAAAATCACTTTCTTTTGAAAGTGACTTCGGCTACTTACAAGCATTCACAAGAAACTTACACGCATTTCTCTGAATGAGAAGCAGTCTGTTCCAACACTTCAATTGACTGTGCGAAGTGAATGGAGTGTTGTTTCACTTTCGAAATGCTGTGCTTTCAGAGAAAATCTCTTTCCTTTGAAATTGCCTAGGCTACTTACAAGCATTCACAAGAAACTCACATGCATTTCTCAGAAAGAGATGCAGTCTGTTCCAAACTTCACTTCCGTGTGCGAAGTGAATGGACTGTTGCTTCACTTTCTAAATGATGTGCTTTCAGAGAAAATCACTTTCCTTTGAAACTGCCTTAGGCTACTTACAAGCATTCACAAAAAACTCACATGCATTTCTCTGAAAGAGAAGCAGTCTGTTCCAACACTTCAATTCACTGTGCGAAGTGAATGGAGTGTTGCTTCACTTTTTAAATGCTTTAATTACAAATATAATCACTTTCTTTGAAACAGCCTTAAGCTACTTAGAAGCATTCACCAGCAAATCACATGCGTTTCTCTGAAAGAGAAGCAGTCTGTTCCAACATTTCAATTAACTGTGCGAAGTGAATGGAGTGCTGCTTCACATTCTAAATGCTATACTTTCAGAGAAAATCACTTTCCTTTGAAAGTGCCTTAAGCTACTTACAAGCATTCACCTGCAACTCACATGAGTTTCTCTCAAAAGAAGCAGTCTGCTCCAACACTTCAATTCACTGTGTGAAGTGAATGGAGCATTGCTTCACTTTCTAAATGCTGTAGTTACAGAGATAATCACTTTCTTTAGAAACTGCCTTAAGCTACTTACAGGAATTCACCAGCAAATCACATGCGTTTCTCTGAAATAGAAGCAGTCTGTTCCAATAGTTCATTTCACTGTGCGAAGTGAATGGAGTGTTGCTTCACTTTCTAAATGCTGTACTTTCAGAGAAAATCACTTTCTATTGAAAGTGCCTTAGGCTACTTACAAGCATTCACAAGAAACTCACTTGCATTTCTCTGAAAGAGAAGTAGTCTGTTCCAACACTGCAATTGATTGTGCGAAGTGAATGGAGTGTTGCTTCACTTTCTAAATGCTGTACTTTCAGAGAAAATCACTTTCCTTTGAAACTGCCTTAGGCTACTTACAAGCATTCACAAGAAACTCACATGCATTTCTCCGAAAGAGAAGCAGTCTGCTCCAACACTTCACTTCAGTGTGTGAAGTGAATGGAGTGTTGATTCACTTTCTAAGTGCTGTACTTTCAGAGAATATCACTTTCCTTTGAAAGTGCCTTAAGCTACTTACAAGCATTCACCAGCACCTCACTTGAGTTTCTCTAGAAAAAAGCAGTCTGTTCCAACACTTCAATTCAGTGTGCGAAGAGAATGGAGTGTTGCTTCACTTTCTAAATGCTGTAATTACAAATATAATCACTTTCTTTTGAAACAGCCTTAAGCTACTTACAAGCTTTCACCAGCAAATCACATGCGTTTCTCTGAAAGAGAAGCAGTCTGTTCCAACATTTCAATTCACTGGGCAAAGTGAATGGAGTGCTGCTACACATTCTAAATGTTAAACTTTCAGAGAAAATAACTTTCCTTTGAAAGTGCCTTAAGCTACTTACAAGCATTCACCAGCATCTTACATGAGTTTCTCTGAAAAGAAGCAGTCTGTTCCAGCAGTTCATTTCACTGTGCGAAGTGAATGGAGTGTTCCTTCACTTTCTAAATGCTGTACTTTCAGAGAAAATCACTTTCCTTTGAAAGTGCCTTAGGCTACTTACAAGCATTCACAAGAAACTCACATGCATTTCTCTGAAAGAGAAGTAGTCTGTTCCAACACTTCAATTGACTGTGCGAAGTGAATGGAGTGTTGCTTCACTTTCTAAATGCTGAGCTTTCAGAGAAAATTACTTTCCTTTGAAAATGCCGTAGGCTACTTACAAGCATTCACAAGAAACTCACAAGGATTTCTCTGAAAGAGAAGCAGTCTGTTCCAAACACTTCAATTCACTGTACGAAGTGAATGGAGTGGTGCTTCACTTTCTAAATGATGTAATTACAAAAATAATCACTTTCTTTTGAAACAGCCTTAAGCTACTTACAAGCATTCACCAGCAAATCACATGCGTTTCTCTGAAAGAGAAGCAATCTGTTCCAACACTTCAATTCACTGTGCGAAGTGAATGGAGTGTTGATTCACGTTCTAAATGTTGTACTTTCAGAGAATATCACTTTCCTTTGAAAGTGCCTTAAGCTACTTACAAGCATTCACCAGCAACTCACCTGAGTTTCCCAGGGAAGAAGCAGTCTGCTCCAACACTTCAGTTCCCTGTGCGAAGTGAATGGAGTGTTGCTTCACTTTCTAAATGCTGTACTTTCAGAGAAAATCACTTTCCTTTGAAAGTGCCTTAAGCTACTTACAGGCATTAACCAGCAAATCACATGCGTTTCTCTGAAAGAGAAGCAGTCTGTTCCAACACTTCAATTCACTGTGCGAAGTGAATGGAGTGTTGCTTCACTTTCTAAATGCTGTACTTTCAGAGAAAATCACTTTCCTTTGAAACTGCCTTGGCCTACTTACAAGCATTCACCAGCAAATCACATGCATTTCTCTGAAAGAGAAGCAGTCTGTTCCAACACTTCAATTCACTGTGCGAACTGAATGGAGCGTTGCTTCACTTTCTAAATGTGGTAGTTACAGAGAAAATCACTTTCTTTTGAAAGTGCCTTAAGCTACTTACAAGCATTAACCAGCAACTCACATGATTTTCTCTGAAAGAGAAGCAGTCTGTTCCAACACTTCAATTCACTGTGCGGTGTGAATGGAGTATTGTTTCACTTTCTAAATGCTGTAGTTTCAGAGAAATTCACTTTCCTTTGAAAGTGCCTTAAACTAATAACAAGCATTCACAAGAAACTCACATGCATTTCTCTGAAAGAGAAGCAGTCTGTTCCAACACTTCAATTCACTGTGCGAAGTGAATGGAGTGTTGCTTCACTTTCTAAATGCTGTAATTACAAATATAATCGCTTTCCTTTGAGAGTGCCTTAAGCTACTTACAAGCATTCACCAGCAAATCACATGCGTTTCTCTGAAAGAGAAGCAGTCTGTTCCAACACTTCACTTCACTGTGCGAAGTGAATGGAGTGTTGCTTCACTTTCTAAATGCTGGACTTTCAGAGAAAATCACTTTCCTTTGAAACTGGCTTAGGCTATTTGCAAGCATTCACCAGCAAATCACATTCGTTTCTCTGAAAGAGAAGCAGAATGTTCCAACACTTCAATTCACTGTGCGAAGTGAATGGAGTGTTGCTTCACTTTCTAAATGCTGTACTTTCAGAGAAAATCACTTTCCTTTGAAAGTGCCTTAAGCTACTTACAAGCATTCACAGGAAACTCACAGGCATTTCTCTGAAAGAGATGCAGTCTCTTCAAACACTTCAATTCAGTGTGCGAAGTGAATGGAGTGTTGCTTCACTTTCTAAATGCTGTAGTTACAGAGAAAATCACTTTCTTTTGAAAGTGCCTTAAGCTGCTTAAAAGCATTAACCAGGAACTCACATGCATTTTTCTGAAAGAAAAGCAGAAAGTTCCAACAATTCAATTCACTGTGCGAAGTGAATGGAGTGTTGCTTCATTTTCTAAATGCTGTACTTTCAGAGAAAATCACATTCCTTTGAAAATGCCTTAGGCTACTTACAAGCATTCACCAGCAAATCACATGAGTTTCTCTGAAAGAGAAGCAGTCTGTTCCAACAATTCAATTCACTGTGCAAAGTGAATGGAGTGCTGCTTCACATTCTAAACGCTATACTTTCTGAGAAAATCACTATCCTTAGAACGTGCCTTAAGCTACTTACAAGCATTCACCAGCAACTCACATGAGTTTCTCTGAAAAGAAGCAGTCTGTTCCAACACTTCAATTCACTGTGTGAAGTGAATGGAGTGTTGCTTCATTTTCTAAAGGCTGTAGTTACAGAGATAATCACTTTCTTTAGAAACTGCCATAAGCTACTTACAGGCATTCACCAGTGAATCACATGAGTTTCTCTAAAAGAGAAGCAGTCTGTTCCAACAGTTCATCTCACTGTGCGAAGTGAAGGGAGTGTTGCTTCACTTTCTAAATGCTGTACTTTCAGAGAAAATCACTTTCTTTTGGAAGTGCTTTAGGCTACTTACAAGCATTCACAAGAAACTCACTTGCATTTCTCTTAAAGAGAAGTAGTCTGTTCCAACACTTCACTTCAGTCTGCGAAGTGAATGGAGTGTTGATTCACGTTCTAAATGTTGTACTTTCAGAGAATATCACTTTCCTTTGAAAGTGCCTTAAGCTACTTACAAGCATTCACCAGCAACTCACATGAGTTTCCCAGGGAAGAAGCAGTATGCTCCAACACTTCAGTTCCCTGTGCGAAGTGAATGGAGTGTTGCTTCACTTTCTAAATGCTGTACTTTCAGAGAAAATCACTTTCTTTTGAAAGTGCCTTAGGCTACTTACAAGCATTCACAAGAACCTCACATGCATTTCTCAGAAAGAGATGCAGTCTGTTCCAACACTTAACTTCAGTGTGCGAAGTGAATGGAGTGTTGATTCACGTTCTAAATGTTGTACTTTCAGAGAATATCACGTTCCTTTGAAAGATCCTTAAGCTACTTACAAGCATTCACCAGCAACTCACATGAGTTTCCCAGGGAAGAAGCAGTCTGCTCCAACACTTCAGTTCCCTGTGCGAAGTGAATGGAGTGTTGCTTCACTTTCTAAATGCTGTACTTTCAGAGAAAATCACTTTCCTTTGAAAGTGCCTTAAGCTACTTACAGGCATTAACCAGCAAATCACATGCGTTTCTCTGAAAGAGAAGCAGTCTGTTTTAACACTTCAATTCACTGTGCGAAGTGAATGGAGTGTTGCTTCACTTTCTAAATGCTGTACTTTCAGAGAATATCACTTTCCTTTGAAACTGCCTTGGGCTACTTACAAGCATTCACCAGCAAATCACATGCATTTCTCTGAAAGAGAAGCAGTCTGTTCCAACAGTTCAATTCACTGTGCGAACTGAATGGAGCGTTGCTTCACTTTCTAAATGTGGTAGTTACAGAGAAAATCATTTTCTTTTGAAAGTGCCTTAAGCTACTTACAAGCATTAACCAGCAACTCACATGATTTTCTCTGAAAGAGAAGCAGTCTGTTCCAACACTTCAATTCACTGTGCGGTGTGAATGGAGTATTGCTTCACTTTCTAAATGCTGTACTTTCAGAGAAAATCACTTTCCTTTGAAAGTGCCTTAAACTAATAACAAGCATTCACAAGAAACTCACATGCATTTCTCTGAAAGAGAAGCAGTCTGTTCCAACACTTCAATTCACTGTGCGAAGTGAATGGAGTGTTGCTTCACTTTCTAAATGCTGGACTTTCAGAGAAAATCACTTTCCTTTGAAACTGGCATAGGCTATTTGCAAGCATTCACCAGCAAATCACATTCGTTTCTCTGAAAGAGAAGCAGAATGTTCCAACACTTCAATTCACTGTGCGAAGTGAATGGAGTGTTGCATCACTTTCTAAATGCTGTACTTTCAGAGAAAACCACTTTCCTTTGAAAGTGTCTTAAACTAATAACAAGCATACACAAGAAACTCACCTGCATTTCTATGAAAGAGAAACAGTCTGTTCCAACACTTCAATTCACTGTGCGAAGTGAATGGAGTGGTGCTTCACTTTCTAAATGCTGTAATTACAAATATAATCGCTTTCCTTTGAAAGTGCCTTAAGCTACTTACAAGCATTCACCAGCAAATCACATGCGTTTCTCTGAAAGAGAAGCAGTCTGTTCCAACACTTCAATTCACTGTGCGAAGTGAATGGAGTGTTCCTTCACTTTCTAAATGCTGGAATTTCAGAGAAAATCACTTTCCTTTGAAACTGGCTTAAACTAATAACAAGCATTCATAAGAAACTCACATGCATTTCTATGAAAGAGAAGCAGTCTGTTTCAACACTTCAATTCACTGCGCGAAGTGAATGGAGTGGTGCTTCACATTCTAAATGATGTAATTACAAAAATAATCACTTTCTTTTGAAATAGCCTTAAGCTACTTACAAGCATTCACCAGCAAATCACATGCGTTTCTCTGAAAGAGAAGCAGTCTGTTCCCACACTTCAATTCACTGTGCGAAGTGAATGGAGTGTTGCTTCACTTTCTAAATGCTGTACTTTCAGAGAAAATCACTTTCCTTTGAAAGTGCCTTAAGCTACTTACAAGCATTCACAGGAAACTCACATGCATTTCTCTGAAAGAGATGCAGTCTCTTCAAACACTTCAATTCACTGTGCGAAGTGAATGGAGTGTTGCTTCACTTTCTAAATGCTGTAGTTACAGAGAAAATCACTTTCTTTTGAAAGTGCCTTAAGTTGCTTAAAAGCATTAACCAGGAACTCACATGCATTTTTCTGAAAGAGAAGCAGAATGTTCCAGCACTTCAATTCACTGTGCGAAGTGAATGGAGTGTTGCTTCATTTTCTAAATGCTGTACTTTCAGAGAAAATCACTTTCCCTTGAAAGTGCCTTAAACTAATAACAAGCATTCATAAGAAACTCACATGCATTTCTATGAAAGAGAAGCAGTCTGTTTCAACACTTCAATTCACTGTGCGAAGTGAATGGAGTGGTGCTTCACTTTCTAAATGATGTAATTACAAAAATAATCACTTTCTTTTGAAACAGCCTTAAGCTACTTACAAGCATTCACCAGCAAATCAAATGCGTTTCTCTGAAAGAGAAGCAATCTGTTCCAACACTTCAATTCACTGTGCGAAGTGAATGGAGTGTTGCTTCACTTTCTAAATGCTGTACTTTCAGAGAAAATCACATTCCTTTGAAACTGCCTTAGGCTACTTACAAGCATTCACCAGCAAATCACATGAGTTTCTCTGAAAGAGAAGCAGTCTGTTCCAACATTTCAATTCGATGTGCGAAGTGAATGGAGTGCTGCTTCACATTCTAAATGCTATACTTTCTGAGAAAATCACTTTCCTTAGAACGTGCCTTACGCTACTTACAAGCATTCACCAGCAACTCACATGAGTTTCTCTGAAAAGAAGCAGTCTGTTCCAACACTTCAATTCACTGTGTGAAGTGAATGGAGTGTTGCTTCACTTTCTAAAGGCTGTAGTTACAGAGATAATCACTTTCTTTAGAAACTGCCATAAGCTACTTACAGGCATTCACCAGTGAATCACATGCGTTTCTCTGAAAGAGAAGCAGTCTGTTCCAACAGTTCATCTCACTGTGCGAAGTGAATGGAGTGTTGCTTCACTTTCTAAATGCTGTACTTTCAGAGAAAATCACTTTCTTTTGAAAGTGCTTTAGGCTACTTACAAGCATTCACCAGCAACTCACATGAGTTTCCCAGGGAAGAAGCAGTCTGCTCCAACACTTCAGTTCCCTGTGCGAAGTGAATGGAGTGTTGCTTCACTTTCTAAATGCTGTACTTTCAGAGAAAATCTCTTTCCTTTGAAAGTGCCTTAAGCTACTTACAGGCATTAACCAGCAAATCACATGCGTTTCTCTGAAAGAGAAGCAGTCTGTTCCAACATTTCAATTCACTGTGCGAAGTGAATGGAGTGTTGCTTCACTTTCTAAATGCTGTCCTTTCAGAGAAAATCACTTTCCTTTGAAACTGCCTTGGCCTACTTACAAGCATTCACCAGCAAATCACATGCATTTGTCTGAAAGAGAAGCAGTCTGTTCCAACACTTCAATTCACTGTGCGAACTGAATGGAGCGTTGCTTCACTTTCTAAATACGGTAGTTACAGAGAAAATCACTTTCTTTTGAAAGTGCCTTAAGCTACTTACAAGCATTCACCAGCAACTCACATGATTTTCTCTGAAAGAGAAGCAGTCTGTTCCAACACTTCAATTCACTGTGCGGTGTGAATGGAGTATTGTTTCACTTTCTAAATGCTGTAGTTTCAGAGAAATTCACTTTCCTTTGAAAGTGCCTTAAACTAATAACAAGCATTCACAAGAAACTCACATGCATTTCTCTGAAAGAGAAGCAGTCTGTTCCAACACTTCAATTCACTGTGCGAAGTGAATGGAGTGTTGCTTCACTTTCTAAATGCTGTAATTACAAATATAATCGCTTTCCTTTGAAAGTGCCTTAAGCTACTTACAAGCATTCACCAGCAAATCACATGCGTTTCTCTGAAAGAGAAGCAGTCTGTTCCAACACTTCAATTCACTGTGCGAAGTTAATGGATTGTTGCTTCACTTTCTAAATGCTGGACTTTCAGAGAAAATCACTTTCCTTTGAAACTGGCTTAGGCTATTTGCAAGCATTCACCAGCAAATCACATTCGTTTCTCTGAAAGAGAAGCAGAATGTTCCAACACTTCAATTCACTGTGCGAAGTGAATGGAGTGTTGCTTCACTTTCTAAATGCTGTACTTTCAGAGAAAACCACTTTCCTTTGAAAGTGTCTTAAACTAATGACAAGCATTCACAAGAAACTCACCTGCATTTCTATGAAAGAGAAGCAGTCTGTTTCAACACTTCAATTCACTGTGCGAAGTGAATGGAGTGTTGCTTCACTTTCTAAATGCTGTATTTACAAATATAATCGCTTTCCTTTGAAAGTGCCTTAAGCTACTTACAAGCATTCACCAGCAAATCACATGCGTTTCTCTGAAAGAGAAGCAGTCTGTTCCAACACTTCAATTCACTGTGCGAAGTGAATTGAGTGTTCCTTCACTTTCTAAATGCTGGACTTTCAGAGAAAATCAATTTCCTTTGAAACTGGCTTAGGCTATTTGCAAGCATTCACCAGCAAATCACATTTGTTTCTCTGAAAGAGAAGCAGAATGTTCCAACACTTCAATTCACTGTGCGAAGTGAATGGAGTGTTGCTTCACTTTCTAAATGCTGTACTTTCAGAGAAAACCACTTTCCTTTGAAAGTGTCTTAAACTAATAACAAGCATTCACAAGAAACTCACATGCATTTCTCTGAAAGAGAAGCAGTCTGTTCCAATACTTCAATTCACTGTGCGAAGGGAATGGAGTGTTGCTTCACTTTCTAAATGCTGTAATTACAAATGTAATCACTTTCTTTTGAAACAGCCTTAAGCTACTTACAAGCATTCACCAGCAAATCACATGCGTTTCTCTGAAAAAGAAGCAGTCTGTTCCAACACTTCAATTCACTGTGCGAAGTGAATGGAGTTTTGCTTCATTTTCTAAATGCTGTACTTTCAGAGAAAATAACTTTCCCTTGAAAGTGCCTTAAACTAATAACAAGCATTCATAAGAAACTCACATGCATTTCTATGAAAGAGAAGCAGTCTGTTTCAACACTTCAATTCACTGTGCGAAGTGAATGGAGTGGTGCTTCACTTTCTAAATGATGTAATTACAAAAATAATCACTTTCTTTTGAAACAGCCTTAAGCTACTTACAAGCATTCACCAGCAAATCACATGCGTTTCTCTGAAAGAGAAGCAGTCTGTTCCAACACTTCAATTCACTGTGCGAAGTGAATGGAGTGTTGCTTCACTTTCTAAATGCTGTACTTTCAGAGAAAATCACATTCCTTTGAAAATGCCTTTGGCTACTTACAAGCATTCACCAGTAAATCACATGCATTTCTCTGAAAGAGAAGCAGTCTGTTCCAACATTTCAATTCACTGTGCAAAGTGAATGGAGTGCTGCTTCACATTATAAATGCTATACTTTCTGAGAAAATCACTATCCTTAGAACGTGCCTTAAGCTACTTACAAGCATTCACCAGCAACTCACATGAGTTTCTCTGAAAAGAAGCAGTCTGTTCCAACACTTCAATTCACTGTGTGAAGTGAATGGAGTGTTGCTTCACTTTCTAAAGGCTGTAGTTACAGAGATAATCACTTTCTTTAGAAACTTCCATAAGCTACTTACAGGCATTCACCAGTGAATCACATGAGTTTCTCTGAAAGAGAAGCAGTCTGTTCCAACAGTTCATCTCACTGTGCGAAGTGAATGGAGTGTTGCTTCACTTTCTAAATGCTGTACTTTCAGAGAAAATCACTTTCTTTTGGAAGTGCTTTAGGCTACTTACAAGCATTCACAAGAAACTCACTTGCATTTCTCTTAAAGAGAAGCAGTCTGTTCCAACACTTCACTTCAGTGTGCGAAGTGAATGGAGAGTTGATTCACGTTCTAAATGTTGTACTTTCAGAGAATATCACTTTCCTTTGAAAGTGCCTTAAGCTACTCACAAGCATTCACCAGCAACTCACATGAGTTTCCCAGGGAAGAAGCAGTCTGCTCCAACACTTCAGTTCCCTGTGCGAAGTGAATAAAGTGTTGCTTCACTTTCTAAATGCTGTCCTTTCAGAGAAAATCACTTTCTTTTGAAAGTGCCTTAGGCTACTTACAAGCATTCACAAGAACCTCACATGCATTTCTCAGAAAGAGATGCAGTCTGTTCCAACACTTCATTCAGTGTGCGAAGTGAATGAAGAGTTGATTCACGTTCTAAATGTTGTACTTTCAGAGAATATCACGTTCCTTTGAAAGATCCTTAAGCTACTTACAAGCATTCACCAGCAACTCACATGAGTTTCTCTGAAAAAGAAGCAGTCTGTTCCAACACTTCAATTCACTGTGCGAAGTGAATGGAGTATTGCTTCACTTTCTAAATGCTGTAATTACCAATATAATCACTTTCTTTTGAAACAGCCTTAAGCTACTTACAAGCATTCACCAGCAAATCACATGCGTTTCTCTGAAAAAGAAGCAGTCTGTTCCAACACTTCAATTCACTGTGCGAAGTGAATGGAGTTTTGCTTCATTTTCTAAATGCTGTACTTTCAGAGAAAATAACTTTCCCTTGAAAGTGCCTTAAACTAATAACAAGCATTCATATGAAACTCACATGCATTTCTATGAAAGAGAAGCAGTCTGTTTCAACACTTCAATTCACTCTGCGAAGTGAATGGAGTGGTGCTTCACTTTCTAAATGATGTAATTACAAAAATAATCACTTTCTTTTGAAACAGCCTTAAGCTACTTACAAGCATTCACCAGCAAATCACATGCGTTTCTCTGAAAGAGAAGCAGTCTGTTCCAACACTTCAATTCACTGTGCGAAGTGAATGGAGTGTTAATTCACTTTCTATATGCTGTACTTTCAGAGAAAATCACTTTCCTTTGGAACTGCATTAGGCTACTTACAAGCATTCACAAGAAACTCATAAGCATTTCTCAGAAAGAGATGCAGTCTGTTCCAACACTTCACTTCAGTGTGCGAAGTGAATGGAGTGTTGATTCACGTTCTAAATGTTGTACTTTCAGAGAATATCACGTTCCTTTGAAAGATCCTTAAGCTACTTACAAGCATTCACCAGCAACTCACATGAGTTTCCCAGGGAAGAAGCAGTCTGCTCCAAAACTTCAGTTCCCTGTGCGAAGTGAATGGAGTGTTGCTTCACTTTCTAAATGCTGTACTTTCAGAGAAAATCACTTTCCTTTGAAAGTGCCTTAAGCTACTTACAGGCATTAACCAGCAAATCACATGCGTTTCTCGGAAAGAGAAGCAGTTTGTTCCAACACTTCAGTTCACTGTGCGAAGTGAATGGAGTGTTGCTTCACTTTCTAAATGCTGTACTTTCAGAGAATATCACTTTCCTTTGAAACTGCCTTGGGCTCCTTACAAGCATTCACCAGCAAATCACATGCATTTCTCTGAAAGAGAAGCAGTCTGTTCCAACAGTTCAATTCACTGTGCGAAGTGAATGGAGCGTTGCTTCACTTTCTAAATGTGGTAGTTACAGAGAAAATCACTTTCTTTTGAAAGTGCCTTAAGCTACTTACAAGCATTAACCAGCAACTCACATGATTTTCTCTGAAAGAGAAGCAGTCTGTTCCAACACTTCAGTTCACTGTGCGGTGTGAATGGAGTATTGCTTCACTTTCTAAATGCTGTACTTTCAGAGAAAATCACTTTCCTTTGAAAGTGCCTTAAACTAATAACAAGCATTCACAAGAAACTCACATGCATTTCTCAGAAAGAGAAGCAGTCTGTTCCAACACTTCAATTCACTGTGCGACGTGAATGGAGTGTTGCTTCACTTTCTAAATGCTGTAATTACAAATATAATCGCTTTCCTTTGAAAGTGCCTTAAGCTACTTACAAGCATTCACCAGCAAATCACATGCGTTTCTCTGAAAGAGAAGCAGTCTGTTCCAACACCTCAATTCACTGTGCGAAGTTAATGGAGTGTTGCTTCACTTTCTAAATGCTGGACTTTCAGAGAAAATCACTTTCCTTTCAAACTGGCTTGGGCTATTTGCAAGCATTCACCAGCAAATCACATTCGTTTCTCTGAAAGAAAAGCAGAATGTTCCAACAATTCAATTCACTGTGCGAAGTGAATGGTATGTTGCTTCACTTTCTAAATGCTGTACTTTCAGAGAAAACCACTTTCCTTTGAAAGTGTCTTAAACTAATAACAAGCATTCACAAGAAACTCACATGCATTTCTCAGAAAGAGAAGCAGTCTGTTCCAACACTTCAATTCACTGTGCGACGTGAATGGAGTGTTGCTTCACTTTCTAAATGCTGTAATTACAAATATAATCGCTTTCCTTTGAAAGTGCCTTAAGCTACTTACAAGCATTCACCAGCAAATCACATGCATTTCTCTGAAAGAGAAGCAGTGTGTTCCAACTCTTCAATTCACTGTGCGAAGTGAATGGAGTGTTGCTTCACTTTCTAAATGCGGTAGTTACAGAGAAAATCACTTTCTTTTGAAAGTGCCTAAAGCTACTTACAAGCATTAACCAGCAACTCACATGATTTTCTCTGAAAGAGAAGCAGTCTGTTCCAACACTTCAATTCACTGTGCGGTGTGAATGGAGTATTGCTTCACTTTCTAAATGCTGTTTTTTCCGAGAAAATCACTTTCCTTTGAAAGTGCCTTAAACTAATAACAAGCATTCACAAGAAACTCACATGCATTTCTCTGAAAGAGAAGCAGTCTGTTCCAACACTTCAATTCACTGTGTGAAGTGAATGGAGTGTTAATTCACTTTCTATATGCTGTACTTTCAGAGAAAATCACTTTCCTTTGGAACTGCATTAGGCTACTTACAAGCATTCACAAGAAACTCATAAGCATTTCTCAGAAAGAGATGCAGTCTGTTCCAACACTTCACTTCAGTGTGCGAAGTGAATGGAGTGTTGATTCACGTTCTAAATGTTGTACTTTCAGAGAATATCACGTTCCTTTGAAAGATCCTTAAGCTACTTACAAGCATTCACCAGCAACTCACATGAGTTTCCCAGGGAAGAAGCAGTCTGCTCCAAAACTTCAGTTCCCTGTGCGAAGTGAATGGAGTGTTGCTTCACTTTCTAAATGCTGTACTTTCAGAGAAAATCACTTTCCTTTGAAAGTGCCTTAAGCTACTTACAGGCATTAACCAGCAAATCACATGCGTTTCTCGGAAAGAGAAGCAGTTTGTTCCAACACTTCAGTTCACTGTGCGAAGTGAATGGAGTGTTGCTTCACTTTCTAAATGCTGTACTTTCAGAGAATATCACTTTCCTTTGAAACTGCCTTGGGCTCCTTACAAGCATTCACCAGCAAATCACATGCATTTCTCTGAAAGAGAAGCAGTCTGTTCCAACAGTTCAATTCACTGTGCGAAGTGAATGGAGCGTTGCTTCACTTTCTAAATGTGGTAGTTACAGAGAAAATCACTTTCTTTTGAAAGTGCCTTAAGCTACTTACAAGCATTAACCAGCAACTCACATGATTTTCTCTGAAAGAGAAGCAGTCTGTTCCAACACTTCAGTTCACTGTGCGGTGTGAATGGAGTATTGCTTCACTTTCTAAATGCTGTACTTTCAGAGAAAATCACTTTCCTTTGAAAGTGCCTTAAACTAATAACAAGCATTCACAAGAAACTCACATGCATTTCTCAGAAAGAGAAGCAGTCTGTTCCAACACTTCAATTCACTGTGCGACGTGAATGGAGTGTTGCTTCACTTTCTAAATGCTGTAATTACAAATATAATCGCTTTCCTTTGAAAGTGCCTTAAGCTACTTACAAGCATTCACCAGCAAATCACATGCGTTTCTCTGAAAGAGAAGCAGTCTGTTCCAACACCTCAATTCACTGTGCGAAGTTAATGGAGTGTTGCTTCACTTTCTAAATGCTGGACTTTCAGAGAAAATCACTTTCCTTTCAAACTGGCTTGGGCTATTTGCAAGCATTCACCAGCAAATCACATTCGTTTCTCTGAAAGAAAAGCAGAATGTTCCAACACTTCAATTCACTGTGCGAAGTGAATGGTATGTTGCTTCACTTTCTAAATGCTGTACTTTCAGAGAAAACCACTTTCCTTTGAAAGTGTCTTAAACTAATAACAAGCATTCACAAGAAACTCACATGCATTTCTCAGAAAGAGAAGCAGTCTGTTCCAACACTTCAATTCACTGTGCGACGTGAATGGAGTGTTGCTTCACTTTCTAAATGCTGTAATTACAAATATAATCGCTTTCCTTTGAAAGTGCCTTAAGCTACTTACAAGCATTCACCAGCAAATCACATGCGTTTCTCTGAAAGAGAAGCAGTGTGTTCCAACACTTCAATTCACTGTGCGAAGTGAATGGAGTGTTGCTTCACTTTCTAAATGCGGTAGTTACAGAGAAAATCACTTTCTTTTGAAAGTGCCTAAAGCTACTTACAAGCATTAACCAGCAACTCACATGATTTTCTCTGAAAGAGAAGCAGTCTGTTCCAACACTTCAATTCACTGTGCGGTGTGAATGGAGTATTGCTTCACTTTCTAAATGCTGTTTTTTCCGAGAAAATCACTTTCCTTTGAAAGTGCCTTAAACTAATAACAAGCATTCACAAGAAACTCACATGCATTTCTCTGAAAGAGAAGCAGTCTGTTCCAACACTTCAATTCACTGTGTGAAGTGAATGGAGTGTTAATTCACTTTCTATATGCTGTACTTTCAGAGAAAATCACTTTCCTTTGGAACTGCATTAGGCTACTTACAAGCATTCACAAGAAACTCATAAGCATTTCTCAGAAAGAGATGCAGTCTGTTCCAACACTTCACTTCAGTGTGCGAAGTGAATGGAGTGTTGATTCACGTTCTAAATGTTGTACTTTCAGAGAATATCACGTTCCTTTGAAAGATCCTTAAGCTACTTACAAGCATTCACCAGCAACTCACATGAGTTTCCCAGGGAAGAAGCAGTCTTCTCCAAAACTTCAGTTCCCTGTGCGAAGTGAATGGAGTGTTGCTTCACTTTCTAAATGCTGTACTTTCAGAGAAAATCACTTTCCTTTGAAAGTGCCTTAAGCTACTTACAGGCATTAACCAGCAAATCACATGCGTTTCTCGGAAAGAGAAGCAGTTTGTTCCAACACTTCAGTTCACTGTGCGAAGTGAATGGAGTGTTGCTTCACTTTCTAAATGCTGTACTTTCAGAGAATATCACTTTCCTTTGAAACTGCCTTGGGCTCCTTACAAGCATTCACCAGCAAATCACATGCATTTCTCTGAAAGAGAAGCAGTCTGTTCCAACAGTTCAATTCACTGTGCGAAGTGAATGGAGCGTTGCTTCACTTTCTAAATGTGGTAGTTACAGAGAAAATCACTTTCTTTTGAAAGTGCCTTAAGCTACTTACAAGCATTAACCAGCAACTCACATGATTTTCTCTGAAAGAGAAGCAGTCTGTTCCAACACTTCAATTCACTGTGCGGTGTGAATGGAGTATTGCTTCACTTTCTAAATGCTGTACTTTCAGAGAAAATCACTTTCCTTTGAAAGTGCCTTAAACTAATAACAAGCATTCACAAGAAACTCACATGCATTTCTCAGAAAGAGAAGCAGTCTGTTCCAACACTTCAATTCACTGTGCGACGTGAATGGAGTGTTGCTTCACTTTCTAAATGCTGTAATTACAAATATAATCGCTTTCCTTTGAAAGTGCCTTAAGCTACTTACAAGCATTCACCAGCAAATCACATGCGTTTCTCTGAAAGAGAAGCAGTCTGTTCCAACACCTCAATTCACTGTGCCAAGTTAATGGAGTGTTGCTTCACTTTCTAAATGCTGGACTTTCAGAGAAAATCACTTTCCTTTCAAACTGGCTTGGGCTATTTGCAAGCATTCACCAGCAAATCACATTCGTTTCTCTGAAAGAGAAGCAGAATGTTCCAACACTTCAATTCACTGTGCGAAGTGAATGGTATGTTGCTTCACTTTCTAAATGCTGTACTTTCAGAGAAAACCACTTTCCTTTGAAAGTGTCTTAAACTAATAAAAAGCATTCACAAGAAACTCACATGCATTTCTCAGAAAGAGAAGCAGTCTGTTCCAACACTTCAATTCACTGTGCGACGTGAATGGAGTGTTGCTTCACTTTCTAAATGCTGTAATTACAAATATAATCGCTTTCCTTTGAAAGTGCCTTAAGCTACTTACAAGCATTCACCAGCAAATCACATGCGTTTCTCTGAAAGAGAAGCAGTCTGTTCCAACAGTTCACTTCAGTGTGCGAAGTGAATGGAGTGTTGATTCACTTTCTAAATGCTGTACTTTCAGAGAAAATCACTTTCCTTTGAAAGTGCCTTAAGCTTCTTACAAGCATTCACCAGCAAGTCACATGAGTTTCTTAGGGAAGAAGCAGTCTGCTCCAACACTTCAATTCACTGTTCGAAGTGAATGGAGCGTTGCTTCACTTTCTAAATGCTGTACTTTCAGAGAAAATCACTTTCCTTTGAAAGTGCCTTAAGCTACTTACAAGCATTCACCAGCAACTCACACGAGTTTTTCTGAAAAGAAGCAGACTGTTCCAAAAGTTCATTTCACTTTGTGAAGTGAATGGAGTGTTGCTTCACTTTCGAAATGCTGTATTTTCAGAGAAAATCACTCTCCTTTGAAACTGCCTTAAGGTACTTAGAGCATTCACAAGAAACTCACTTGCATTTCTCTTAAAGAGAAGCAGTCTGTTCCAACACTTAAATTCACTGTTCGAAGTGAATGGAGTGTTGCTTCACTTTCTAAATGCTGTACTTTCAGAGAAAATCACTTTCCTTTGAAACTGCCTTAAGCTACTTACAGGCATTAACCAACAAATCACATGCGTTTATCTGAAAGAGAAGCAGTCTGTTCCAACAGTTCAATTCACTGTGCGAAGTGAATGGAGTGTTGCTTCACTTTCTAAATGCTGTACTTTCAGAGAAAATCACTTTCCTTTAAAAGTGCCTTAAGCTGCTTACAGGCATTAACGAGCAAATCACATGAGTTTCTCTGGAAAGAAGCAGACTGTTCCAACAGTTCATTTCACTTTGCGAAGTGAATGGAGTGTTGCTTCACTTTCTAAATGCTGTACTTTCAGAGAAAATCACTTTCCTTTGAAAGTGCCTTAGGCTACTTACAAGCATTCACAAGAAACTCACATGCATTTCTCTGAAAGAGACAAAGTCTGGTCCAACACTTCAATTCACTGTGCGAAGTGAATGGAGTCTTGCTTCACTTTCTAAATGCTGTACTTTCAGAGAAAATCACTTTCCTTTGAAACTGCCTTGGGCTACTTACAAGCATTCACCAGCAACTCACATGCGTTTCTCTGAAAGAGAAGCAGTCTGTTCCAACACTTCACTTCAGTGTGCGAATTCAATGGAGTGTTGAGTCACTTTCTAAATGCTGGACTTTCAGAGAAAAACACTTTCATTTGAAACTGCCTTAGGCTACTTGCAAGCATTCACCAGCAACTCACATCAGTTTCTCTGAAAAGAAGCAGTCTGTTCCAACACTTCAATTCACTGTGTGAAGTGAATGGATCATTGCTTCACTTTCTAAATGCTGTAGTTACAGAGATAATCACTTTCTTTAGAAACTGCCTTAAGCTACTTACAGGCATTCACCAGCAACTCACATGCGTTTATCTTAAAGAGAAGCAGTCTGTTCCAACAGTTCATCTCACTGGGCGAAGTGAATGGAGTGTTGCTTCACTTTCTAAATGCTGTACTTTCAGAGAAAATCACTTTCTTTTGAAAGTGCCTTAGGCTACTTACAAGCATTCACAAGAAACGCCCATGCATTTCTCTGAAAGAGAAGCAGTCTGTTCCAACACGTCTCTTCAGTGTGCGAAGTGAATGGAGTCTTGCTTCACTTTCTAAATGCTGTACTTTCAGAGAAAATCACTTTCCTTTGAAAGTGCCTTTAACTAATAACAAGCATTCACAAGAAACTCACATGCATTTCTATGAAAGAGAAGCAGTCTGTTCCAACACTTCAATTCACTGTGCGAAGTGAATGGAGTGTTGCTTCACTTTCTAAATGCTTTAATTACAAAAATAATCACTTTCTTTTGAAACAGCCTTAGGCTACTTACAAGCATTCACCAGCAAATCACATTCGTTTCTCTGAAAGAGAAGCAGTCTGTTCCAACATTTCAATTCACTGTGCGAAGTGAATGGAGTGTTGCTTCACATTCTAAATGCTATACTTTCAGAGAAAATCACTTTCCTTTGAAAGTGACTTAAGCTACTTACAAGCATTCACCAGCAACTCACATGAGTATCTCTGAAAAGAAGCAGTCTGTTCCAACACTTCAGTTCACTGTGCGAAGTGAATGGAGCATTGCTTCACTTTCTAAATGCTGTATTTTTAGAGAAAATCACTTTCCTTTGAAAGTGCTTTAAGCTACTTACAAGCATTCAACAGCAACTCACACGAGTTTCTCTGAAAAGAAGCAGACTGTTCCAAAAGTTCATTTCACTTTGCGAAGTGAGTGGAGTGTTGCTTCACTTTCGAAATGCTGTATTTTCAGAGAAAATCACTTTCGTTTGAAACTGCCTTAAGCTACTTACAAGCATTCACAAGAAACTCACTTGCATTTCTCTTAAAGAGAAGCAGTCTGTTCCAACACTTCACTTCAGTGTGCGAAGTGAATGGAGTGTTGATTCTCATTCTAAATGTTGTACTCTCAGATAATATCACTTTCCTTTGAAAGTGCCTTAAGCTACTCACAAGCATTCACCAGCAACTCACATGAGATTCCCAGGGAAGAAGCAGTCTGCTCCAACACTTCAGTTCACTGTGCGAAGCGAATGGAGTGTTGCTTCACTTTCTAAATGCTGTATTTTCAGAGAAAATCACTTTTCTTTGAAAGTGCCTTAAGCTACTTACAGGCATTAACCAGCAAATCACATGTGTTTCTCTGAAAGAGAAGCAGTCTGTTCCAACACTTCAATTCACTGTGCGAAGTGAATGGAGTGCTGCTTCACTTTCTAAATGCTGTGCTTTCAGAGAAAATCACTTTCCTTTGAAACTGCCTTGGGCTATTTACAAGCATTCACCAGCAACTCACATGCATTTCTCTGAAAGAGAAGCAGTCTGTTCCAACAGTTCAATTCACTGTGCGAAGTGAATGGAGTGTTGCTTCACTTTCTAAATGCTGTACTTTCAGAGAAAATCACTTTCCTTTGAAAGTGCCTTAAGCTACTTACAAGCATTCACAAGAAACTCACATGCATTTCTCTGAAAGAGATGCAGTCTGTTCAAACACTTCAATTCAGTGTGCGAAGTGAATGGAGTGTTGCTTCACTTTCTAATTGCTGTAGTTACAGAGAAAATCACTTTCTTTTTAATGTGCCTTAAGCTACTTAAAAGCATTAACCAGCAACTCACATGCATTTTTCTTAAGAAGAAACAGAATGTTCCAACACTTCAATTCACTGTGCGAAGTGAATGGAGTCTTGCTTCACTTTCTAAATGCTGTGCTTTCAGAGAAAATCACTTTCCTTTGTAAGTGCCTTAAACTAATAACAAGCATTCACAAGAAACTCACATGCATTTCTATGAAAGAGGAGCAGTCTGTTCCAACACTTCAATTCACTGTGCGAAGTGAATGGAGTGTTGCTTCACTTTCTAAATGCTGTAATCACAAATATAATTACTTTTTTTTGAAACAGCCTTAGGCTACTTACAAGCATTCACCAGCAAATCACATTCGTTTCTCTGAAAGAAAAGCAGTCTGTCCCAACATTTCAATTCACTGTGCAAAGTGAATGGAGTGCTGCTTCACATTCTAAATGCTATACTTTCAGAGAAAATCACTTTCCTTTGAAAGTGCCTTAAGCTACTTACAAGCATTCTAGCAACTCAACTCACATGAGTTTCTCTGAAAAGAAGCAGTCTGTTCCAACATTTCAATTCACTCTGTGAAGTGAATGGAGCGTTGCGTCACTTTCTAAAGGCTGTAGTTACAGAGATAATCACTTTCTTTAGAAACTAGCATAAGCTACTTACCGGCATTCACCAGCAAATCACATGCGTTTCTCTGAAAGAGAAGCAGTCTGTTCCAACAGTTCATCTCACTGTGCGAAGTGAATGGAGTGTTGCTTCACTTTCTAAATGCTATACTTTCAGAGAAAATCACTTTCTTTTGAAAGTGCCTTAGGCTACTTACAAGCATTCACAAGAAACTCACATGCATTTCTCTGAAAGGGAAGTAGTCTGTTCCAACACTTCAATTGACTGTGCGAAATGAATGGAGTGTTGCTTCACTTTCTAAATGCTGTACTTTCAGAGAAAATCACTTTCCTTTGAAACTGCCTTAGGCTACTTACAAGCATTCACAAGAAACTCATATGCATTTCTCAGAAAGAGAAGCAGTCTGTTCCAACACTTCACTTCAGTGTGCGAAGTGAATGGAGTGTTGATTCACTTTCTAAATGCTGTACTTTCAGAGAAAATCACTTTCCTTTGAAAGTGCCTTAAGCTACTTACAAGCATTCACCAGCAAGTCACATGAGTTTCTCAGGGAAGAAGCAGTCTGCTCCAACACTTCAATTCATGGACGAAGTGAATGGAGCGTTGATTCATTTTCTAAATGCTGTACTTTCAGAGAAAATCACTTTCCTTTGACAGTGCCTTAAGCTACTTACAAGCATTGACCAGTAACTCACACGAGTTTCTCTGAAAAGAAGCAGACTGTTCCAAAAGTTCATTTCACTTTGCGAAGTGAATGGAATGTTGCTTCACTTTCGAAATGCTGTATTATCAGAGAAAATCACTCTCCTTTGAAACTGCCTTAAACTACTTAGAAGCATTCACAAGACACTCACTTGCATTTCTCTTAAAGAGAAGCAGTCTGTTCCAACACTTCAATTCACTGTGCCAAATGAATGGAGTGTTGCTTCACTTTCTAAATGCTGGACTTTCAGAGAAAAACACTTTCCATTGAAACTGCCTTAGGCTACTTGCAAACATTCACCAGCAATTCACATTCGATTCTCTGAAAGAGAAGCAGTCTGTTTCAACACTTCAATTGTCTGTGCGAAGTGAATGGAGTGTTGCTTCACTTTCTAAATGCTGTCCTTTCAGAGAAAATCACTGTCCTTTGAAACTGGCATAGGCTACTTACAAGCATTCACAAGAAACTCACATGCATTTCTCTGAAAGAGACGCAATCTGTTCCAACACTTCACTTCTGTGTGCGAAGTGAATGGAGTCTTTCTTCACTTTCTAAATGCTGTACTTTCAGAGAAAATCACTTTCCTTTCAAAGTGCCTTAAGCTACTTACAAGCATTCAACAGCAAATCACACGAGTTTCTCTGAAAAGAAGCAGACTGTTCCAAAAGTTCATTTCACTTTGCTAAGTGAATGGAGTGCTGCTTCACTTTCGAAATGCTGTATTTTCAGAGAAAATCACTTTCGTTTGAAACTGCCTTCAGCTACTTACAAGCATTCACAAGAAACTCACTTGCATTTCTCTTAAAGAGAAGCAGTCTGTTCCAACACTTCCCTTCAGTGTGCGAAGTGAATGGAGCGTTGCTTCACTTTGTAAATGCTGTAGTTACAGAGAAAATCACTTTCTTTTGAAAGTGCCTTAAGCTACTTACAAGCATTAACCAGCAACTCACATGATTTTCTCAAAGAGAAGTAGTCTGTTCCAACACTTCAATTCACTGTGCGGAGTGAATGGAGTGTTGCTTCACTTTCTAAATGCTGTCCTTTCAGTGAAAATCACTTTCCTTTGAAAGTGCATTAAGCTACTTACAAGCATTCAACAGAAATTCACATGCGTTTCTCTGAAAGAGAAGCAGTCTGTTCCAACACTTCAATTCACTGTGCAAAGTGAATGGAGTGTTGCTTCACTTTCTAAATGCTGTCCTTTCAGAGAAAATGACTTTCCTTTGAAAGTGCCTTAAGCTACTTTCAAGCTTTCACAAAAAACTCACATGCATTTCTCTGAAAGAGATGCAGTCTCTTCAAACACTTCAATTCAGTGTGCGAAGTGAATGGAGTGTTGTTTCACTTTCAAAATGATGTACTTTCAGAGAAAATCACTTTCCCTTGAAAGTGCCTTAAACTAATAACAAGCATTCATATGAAACTCACATGCATTTCTATGAAAGAGAAGCAGTCTGTTTCAACACTTCAATTCACTGTGAGAAGTGAATGGAGTGTTGCTTCACTTTCTAAATGCTGTACTTTCAGAGAAAATCACATTCCTTTGAAACTGCCTTAGGCTACTTACAAGCATTCACCAGCAAATCACATGCGTTTCTCTGAAAGAGAAGCAGTCTGTTCCAACATTTCAATTCACTGTGCGAAGTGAATGGAGTGCTGCTTCACATTCTAAATGCTATACTTTCAGAGAAAAACACTTTCCTTTGAAAGTGCCTTAAGCTACTTACAAGCATTCACCAGCAACTCACATGAGTTTCTCTGAAAAGAAGCAGTCTGCTCCAACACTTCAATTCACTGTGTGAAGTAAATGGAGCATTGCTTCACTTTCAAAATGCTGTAGTTACAGAGATAATCACTTTCTTTAGAAACTGCCTTAAGCTACTTACAGGAATTCACCAGCAAATCACATGCCTTTCTCTGAAAGACAAGCAGTCTGTTCCAACAGTTCATTTCACTGTGCGAAGTGAATAGAGTGTTCCTTAACTTTCTAAATGCTGTACGTTCAGAGAAAATCACTTTCTTTTGAAAGTGCCTTTGGTTACTTACAAGCATTCACAAGAAATTCACATGCATTTCTCTGAAAGAGAAGTAGTCTGTTCCAACACTTCAATTGACTGTGCGAAGTGAATGGAGTGTTGCTTCACTTTCTAAATGCTGTGCTTTCAGAGAAAATCACTTTCCTTTGAAACTGCCTAAGGCTACTTACAAGAATTCACAGGAAACTCACATGCATTTCTCTGAAAGAGAAGCAGTCTGTTCCAACACTTCACTTCAGTGTGCGAAGTGAATGGAGTCTTGCTTCACTTTCTAAATGCTGTACTTTCAGAGAAAATCACTTTCCTATGATAGTGCCTTAAACTAATAACAAGCATTCACAAGAAACTCACATGCATTTCTCTGAAAGAGAAGCAGTCTGTTCCAACACTTCACTTCACTGTGCGAAGTGAAAGGAGTGTTGATTCACTTTCTAAGTGCTGTACTTTCAGAGAATATCACTTTCCTTTGAAAGTTCCTTAAGCTACTTACAAGCATTTACCAGCAACTCACTTGAGTTTCTCTAGAAAAAAGCAGTCTGTTCCAACACTTCAATTCACTGTGCGAAGTGAATGGAGTGTTGCGTCACTTTCTAAATGCTGTACTTTCAGAGAAAATCACTTTCCTTTGAAACTGCCTTAAGCTACTTACAGGCATTAACCAGCAAATCACATGCGTTTATCTGAAAGAGAAGCAGTCTGTTCCAATAGTTCAATTCACTGTGCGAAGTGAATGGAGTGTTGCTTCACTTTCTAAATGCTGTACTTTCAGAGAAAATCACTTTCCTTTGAAACTGCCTTAGGCTACTTACAAGCATTCACAAGAAACTCACATGCATTTCTCTGAAAGAGAAGTAGTCTGTTCCAACACTTCAATTGACTGTGCGAGTGAATGGAGTGTTGCTTCACTTTCTAAATGCTGTAATTTCAGAGAAAATCACTTTCCTTTGAAAGTGCCTTAAGCTACTTACAAGCATTAACAAGAAACTCACATGCATTTCTCTGAAAGAGATGCAGCCTGTTCAAACACTTCAATTCAGTGTGCGAAGAAAATGGACTGTTGCTTCACTTTCTAAATGCTGTAGTTACAGGAAAATCACTTTCTTTTGAAAGTGCCTTAAGCTACTTAAAAGCATTAACCAGCAACTCACATGTATTTTTCTGAAGGAGACGCAGAATGTTCCAATACTTCAATTCACTGTGCGAAGTGAATGGAGTGTTGGTTCACTTTCTAAATGCTGTGCTTTCAGAGAATACCACTTTCCTTTGAAAGTGCCTTAAACTAATAACAAGCATTCACAAGAAACTCACATGCATTTCTATGAAAGAGAAGCAGTCTGTTCCAACACTTCAATTCACTGTGCGAAATGAATGAAGTGTTGCTTCACTTTCTAAATGCTTTAATTACATATATAATCACTTTCTTTTGAAACAGCCTTAGGCTACTTACAAGCATTCACCAGCAAATCACATTCGTTTCTCTGAAAGAGAAGCAGTCTGATCCAACATTTCAATTCACTGTGCGAAGTGAATGGAGTGCTGCTTCACATTCTAAATGCTATACTTTCAGAGAAAATCACTTTCCTTTGAAAGTGCCTTAAGCTACTTACAATCATTCACCAGCAACTCACAGGAGTTTCTCTGAAAAGAAGCAGTCGGTTCCAACACTTCAATTCACTCTGTGAAGTGAATGGAGCGTTGCGTCACTTTCTAAAGGCTGTAGTTACAGAGATAATCACTTTCTTTAGAAACTGCCATAAGCTACTTACAGGCATTCACCAGCAAATCACATGTGTTTCTCTGAAAGAGAAGCAGTCTGTTCCAACAGTTCATCACACTGTGCGAAGTGAATGGAGTGTTGCTTCACTTTCGAAATGCTGTACTTTCAGAGAAAATCACTTTCTTTGGAAAGTGCCTTAGGCTACTTACAAGCATTCACAAGAAACTCACATGCATTTCTCTGAAAGAGAAGCAGTCTGTTCCAACACTTCAATTGACTGTGCGAAGTGAATGGAGTGTTGCTTCACTTTCTAAATGCTGTACTTTCAGAGAAAATCACTTTCCTTTGAAACTGCCTTAGGCTACTTACAAGCATTCACAAGAAACTCATATGCATTTCTCAGAAAGAGAAGCAGTCTGTTCCAACACTTCAATTCACTGTGCGAAGTGAATGGAGCGTTGCTTTACTTTCTAAATGCTGTACTTTCAGAGAAAATCGCTGTCCTTTGAAAGTGCCTTAAGCTACTTACAAGCATTCACCAGCAACTCACACGAGTTTCTCTGAAAAGAAGCAGACTGTTCCAAAAGTTCATTTCACTTTGCGAAGTGAATGGAGTGTTGCTTCACTTTCGAAATGCTGTATTTTCAGAGAAAATCACTTTTGTTTGAAACTGCCTTAAGCTACTTACAAGCATTCACAAGAAACTCAATTGCATTTCTCTTAAAGAGAGGCAGTCTGTTCCAACACTTAAATTCACTGTGCGAAGTGAATGGAGTGTTGCTTCACTTTCTAAATGCTGTACTTTCAGAGAAAATCACTTTCCTTTGAAAGTGCCTTAAGCTACTTACAGGCATTAACCAGCAAATCACATGCGTTTATCTGAAAGAGAAGCAGTCTATTCCAACAGTTCAATTCACTGTGCTAAGTGAATCGAGGGTTGCTCCACTTTCTAAATACTGTACTTTTAGAGACAATCACTTTCCTTTGAAACTGCCTTGGGCTACTTACAAGCATTCACCAGCAACTCACATGCATTTCTCTGAAAGAGAAGCAGTCTGTACCAACACTTCAATTCATTGTGCGAAGAGAATGGAGTGTTGCTTCACTTTTGTAATGCTGTACTTTCAGAGAATATCACTTTCCTTTGAAAGTGCCTTAAGCTACTTACAAGCATTAACCAGCAACTCACATGCATTTCTCTGAAAGAGAAGCAGTCTGTTCCAACACTTCAATTCACTGTGCGGAGTGAATGGAGTTTTGCTTCACTTTCTAAATGCTGTACTTTCAGAGAAAATCACTTTCCTTTGAAAGTGCCTTAAACTAATAACAATCATTCACAAGAAACTCACATGCATTTCTCTGAAAGAGAAGCAGTCTGTTCCAACACTTCAATTCACTGTGCGAAGGGAATGGAGTGTTGCTTCACTTTCTAAATGCTGTAATTACAAATATAATCACTTTCTTTTGAAACAGCCTTAAGCTACTTACAAGCATTCACCAGTAAATCACATGCGTTTCTCTGAAAGACTAGCAGTCTGTTCCAACACTTCACTTCAGTGTTCGAATTGAATGGAGTGTTGATTCACTTTCTAAATGCTGGACTTTCAGAGAAAATCACTTTCCTTTGAAACTGCCTAAGGCTACTAGCAAGCATTCAACAGCAAATCACATTCGTTTCTCTGAAAGAGAAGCAGTCTGTTCCAACATTTCAGTTCACTGTGCGAAGTGAATGGAGTGCTGCTACACATTCTGAATGCTATACTTTCAGAGAAAATCACTTTCCTTTGATAGTGCCTTAAGATACTTACAAGCATTAACCAGCAACTCACATGAGTTTCTCTGAAAAGAAGCAGTCTGTACCAACACTTCAATTCACTGTGTGAAGTGAATGGAGCATTGCTTCACTTTCTAAATGCTGTGGTTACAGAGATAATCACTTTCTTTAGAAACTTCCTTAAGCTACTTACAGGCATTCACCAGCAAATCACATGCATTTATCTGAAAGAGAAGCAGTCTGTTCCAACAGTTCATCTCACTGTGCGAAGTGAATGGAGTGTTGCTTCACTTTCTAAATGCTGTACTTTCAGAGAAAATCACTTTCTTTTGAAAGTGCCTTTGGCTACTTACATGCATTCACAAGAAACTCACATGCATTTCTCTGAAAGAGAAGCAGTCTGTTCCAACATTTCCCTTCAGTGTGCGAAGTGAATGGAGTCTTGCTTCACTTTCTAAATGCTGTACTTTCAGAGAAAATCACTTTCCATTGAAAGTGCCTTTAACTAATAACAAGCACTCACAAGAAACTCACTTGCATTTCTCTTAAAGAGAAGCAGTCTGTTCCAACACTTCACTACAGTGTTCGAAGTGAAGGGAGTGTTGATTCACGTTCTAAATGTTGTACTTTCAGAGAATATCACTTTCCTTTGAAAGTGCCTTAAGCTACTTACATGCATTCAACAGAAATTCACATGCGTTTCTCTGAAAGAGAAGCAGTCTGTTCCAACACTTCAATTCACTGTGCGAAGTGAATGGAGTGTTGCTTCACTTTCTAAATGCTGTCCTTTCAGAGAAAATCACTTTCCTTTGAAAGTGCCTTAAGCTACTTACAAGTATTCACAAGAAACTATCATGCATTTCTGTGAAAGAGAAGCAGTCTGTTCCAACAATTCAATTCACTATGCGAAGTGAATGGAGTGTTGCTTCACTTTCTAAATGCTGTCCTTTCAGAGAAAATCACTCTCTTTGGAAACTGCCTTAAGCTACTTACAAGCATTCACAAGAAACTCACATGCATTTCTATGAAAGAGAAGCAGTCTGTTCCAACACTTCAATTCACTGTGCGAAGTGAATGGAGTGTTGCTTCACTTTCTTAATGCTGTCCTTTCAGAGAAAATCACTTTCCTTTGAAAGTGCCTTAAGCTACTTACAAGCATTTAACAGACATTCACATGCGTTTCTCTGAAAGAGAAGCAGTCTGTTCCAACACTTCAATTCACTGTGCGAAGTGAATGGAGTGTTGCTTCACTTTCTAAATGCTGTCCTTTCAGAGAAAATCACTTTCCTTTGAAAGTGCCTTAAGCT